>NW_018164444.1:41723812-41734530 GCF_001263595.1 Phalaenopsis equestris | reverse complement strand
TATATATATATATATATATATTGTCAAATTATTTGTATCAACCCAATTAGTGGGTGACAAACTTGAACAATTAAACTTAACTATGTTGTAATTCATTTTTTATTTAAAATGACAGAATGTTTATGTCGACTTTGAATTAAGTAATTTATCACGTATAGTCAGCCTCCCAATAAAACAATAATTAAGATACCTTCGCATTGATTTTCAAAGATATTAATAATCGGTTGATGTGTCACATGTTGATTGGACCTTTTTTCTTCAGGGTAGCATGGGAGTAGCTGGAAACAATAATGCTGATTGGGGATGCAATAATATTCGCTCGTACTATAGCTTTCCTACACAATTTTCACTTATCTGATTTTACATGCTCCATAACCACATTACATGACATTGAAGATAAAGAGATAAAGAATTCATTTAGAAGACATGACATTTGGAGAAGGAAAATGATCTTTTCAAGAGTCTAATTAATTTATAACATATATGAAAAACTCTTAATGTTAGATGTGCTCTAACTTTAATGCATCTATTATTCATATTTGGGGATAAGCACAGTGATAAGTAGTAGTATGCATGTAAATGGAATGGCTATTTATCATCTATTGGTATCAATGATAATATCAATGATCATCAATGATAGCTAGTCACAAATGTGATAGTACCTACAATTTTCATGTAATGCTTTATATTCTGACAAAGATGGTCATCGTTATTTACTTTGTAGAACTGAAAGCTTACTTAGCTGTTTGCATTATAGGCTTACAAAGCTAGCTGAAAAGAATTTTATCCCTTTTTTTTCCCTACGTTTGGTTGTGTTATGTTTAGTTATTTTTGTGTTTATTTGATTTTTTTTTTAAATCTATTTTCATCTTTATGGGCTTGAAATGCCTGATTAACCCCTCATATTGGGTGAGAGTAAATTTTTATCTTTCGCGTCATTGAAGGTATATGATGGAAATCTATTATACTCTTCGCATAAGTACCAATGCCAATGATGACCACCAAAATAGAATTGCTTAGGCTAACATTATAGGAATTTTGGTTTTTTTCGGGCAGTCACTATCTGTCGGTTATGATAAGGAAAATCTTCGTTTTTAATGTTACTCACGGTTTTAAGCTCGTAGGTAAAACGCTTGTTGGTAATTTCAGAACCGACCGATATTCTGAAGCTAGAAATTTACTTATCCAACAATTTAATGTTCTAGCTTTTTTCAAGAAAATTTATGTCGTCGGTAATCGTCAATTTGTATAACTGACTATTTTTTCATCGATAACAACAATGACATACATGTTGGAGAACTGTCGCACTCATCGGTTTTTTGAAGCAGTCAAAATCACTGGTTATACGCCATTTATGCGTAGTTAAAAAACCGGCGAGCGAACTATCAGAAAAGTGTTGCACCCGTCGTTTTTTAACGCAGACAAAAACAATCAGTTAAGCGCTATTTTTTATAACTGTCGGGTTAACTGTCGGAAAAGTGTCGCGCTCGTTGTTCTTGTGTGACACCTTGAGCCATCAGTTATGTGTTAATTGGGCCGGTAAAAATATTTATCAACTAGCTATCAATTTTGTCTAATGATAAGTTTGGAACTATTGCAAAAACGACATTAAGCCATTGGAAACCTGTAGCATAAGGAAAAAAAATTCATTCTTTCGAATATACATTACTACACCTACTATCGCAATATTTAATATACAATTTCAAGTTCTTGATGAAATAGTGTTAAATGTCAAACACTAAATTATTCAATCAAATAATGAAATAGATAAAATGCATTTACTCTAAAATATGTGCATTACCGCTCACAGAAAAAATATATGTCCAAATGTACATAACATAAAAAAAAACTTCTAATCACCTCCTCAATCTCGTCAACCTCATCATTATCGGAGTCAGGCGGCCTCTACTGATATTCTTCTTTGTCAGATAGCGTTGTGCTCCATGCCCCCTGAGTAGGGAGGGAGACCGTCCCCGCCTCCAGTCGCATCTATAACAAGGAGAATAAATTTATTAATTAGTGCATATAACACATACTATGTAATAAAATAAAAACAAAATAGTACGTAATAAATATAAAACACATATGTATGCAATAGAAAGGTAGATGAAACTGTGAAGTGCAAAGTACAACTGCTAAAAATGAAACAAAAAACTACGCAATAAACTGAAATACAAAATTCAACGAAAGGTGCAATAAAATTACTCAACTTACTCAGCATCGTCTGAAGAGTGACTGGAGGATGTAGTCATGTTCTCTTCTTTAAAAGCATTTTCAGAATTGTATTGTTCACCGAGATTAATTTCTCTGTATTAGCCACTAGCAATCTCTACATTGAGCTCTTCATCAATTGCATCAAGTAGAAAACAAAAACTTGTCATTTCAGTTTCTTGATGGGCGGGTTCAATGTTCTTCTGAATATTAATGGTGGCACTTCGTTTACTCAAAATGACAACCGCCCATTCAACATTATCTGTTGCTCTATGTGGATATCAAAGATAGTAAACCTTACTCACTTGTCGGGCTAGAATGAAAGGATCAAATTTAACACATATTTTGTTCACTTTCACTGCTATGATAATATATAGTTGGTTTACCCTTATTCCACTAGGAGCTTGATCGAACCAAGCACAGTTGAATAGGAGTACACTTCCGTCAATAATGCCTGGATAAAAAGTTCACCAACTGAGTCCACAATCCTATGATAGTCTATCTTATTTTCCGACTTATTGCTAACTTTAGCACAAACACCAGAAATAAAAGATTTTTTTCCTTTGGACCAGAATCTCGTATTATTCATGTTCCCATTTACATCGTAAATTTGTCAGATTTTCAAGACGTGCATAGATCTCTGAGCAAGATTTATCAATCCCTGATCTATTACTTCATTTCTTCAATCATGAATCTATTAATATATACATAAAAATTCTTGTGTTAATGAAAAACTTCGTGTCACATGAGGAATGAATTTATTAATTTTAATTCACATTAGTTGTAAATCACTGGGGGAAGTTATCCTTGATCCCCTGCTCTTGTCATCAGCTTTAACTAAATTTAAGGAATTCACGAATAAACTGTTTACACATTGAAATATAATTAAAATAGTTAATCATGGCACTTTTCAAAATAAATGAGCTAAAAATTATCATAAGAAATGTCTTACTCAATAAGGAGTTGTACTTCATCTTAGTTAAGAGGAGTATAAAGTGTCGCTATTCAAAGTTCCTGATTATTAAGGTAATATGATGTGCACCTTTCCAATGTTTCACCTAAATGCTAGAAAACATAAATGGTAGATGGGGGCACCAAACCTAATGAGGCTTTCGTGGACTCATCTTCCGCGAAATAGCAGGAGCAGAATGTTGTTGTCTCTTACTATGAATATGCTCCACATATCAATCCTTATGGTTTAACCTTATTCTTTACAGTTCTCTTCAATTTATTCAAAAATCTAAAAAACAAATTTTGCTAAGTACAAATTACCAATATTCTTTATAAATGAGTTAATAACTATCTAGTCCCAATATAATTACCTCTCAAATGGATACATCCAGTGGTACTGTACTAGACAAACAATTAATGTCTCGTGGGGTAAATGTAAGGGGAGATGCTCCATTGAGTCGAAGAAACTAGACAACAATATTCTCTCAAGCTTGCAAAATATTAGGAAATGTTTGCTTCTAGCTCTTCTATGTCGTCAAGCTTCAAATGAGTTGCACATAGTTCCCTAAAGAGCACACTGATTTTGAATCAATGGATTAAGGACTTAGCTCGACAAACAGTCAAATGCGGTTGACATCAAATTTTGTATAAAAATATGACAGTCGTGACTTTTCATTTCAAAATTTTTTCCAGTACCCACTTCAATACATCGACTTCAATTCAAAGCATACCCAATCAGGAATTTTAGTGATTGGCGCCACTCAAAAATTGTTCTTCATTAGGATAAATTGAAGGAATATTTTACTTTGACCTTAATGAGCTTGTCGACAACAGTTTTTTTGATCTCCAACTCCCGCCTTTTATATATCTCCTTCAAATCAAGTCCGACGTTCACAATATCCTTCATTTTTTCGTTAACATCCATCAATTGAAAATATTATCAAAATATTTTTTTTTCTATGTACATAACATACATATTGTGTCTGATTATGTTATCCCTTTAATAATGCAAATCCCAAAAGTTGACTTATTTGTCTAATTATGAGTGACGCCAAATCTGGGAGGATGATTTGAAGAAAGGTCAGGGCATATTGTAATCTTTAGAATGTCATTAATAATTGGCATTATATCTTACCCATATATTCTTGAAGGTGGCAAGATTTCTCAACTTTGTTTCTTCTGAATGCAGTCCTGTTTCTCCTAAATGCAATCCTGTTTCTCCTAAAGGGATGTTCAACATCTAGAAACATAGAGTGACGGCCAAACCATGAATTTCTCATGTCATGCTGAAGCATAAATGAATTAGATGAATTCATGAAAATGCAAACTAACCTTCTCATAGTGCTTCACCTAGATAACATTCTATTTGCAGAAAAATCACTTATTATCCGCATTAATGCTGCTTTCATCAGGTATTTATGTTTCCTGGAGAGATCGTACATCATGACATGTTGCAAATATACATCAATCCTCCCTTTAGAGCTAATGAGGTTAAGTATAATCAGTGTTAGAAAGAAGAAAGGGGTAGTCATGCACATTTCAAGTGATAGATTGTAAGGCGTAACAATCACCAGTTAACAAGAGTAAAGCGATGCGGTTTGACCGTACGGTGTGAAGCCATTAGAGCATAAACCTAGTCGAATGTTACGTGCCTCCGCAACAAACTCAAGATATTACCAATCAAAAGGTTTCCACGCCTCCCCATTTGCTGATGACTCTTTGTGTTATTTTCTTCTATTATGCTCCGATGCCATGACATATGTGGAGTAGTGTACGTAGAATTGTATAGCTCGTGTAGAAGTGAAATAAGTCCTAAATAAAAGAGCCACTTGAACAGAACTTCTTTCTACCTCTTATTTTTTCTACTCAAAGACTTGAATCTAGGAGAATTATAAAATTTGCATTGTGTCTCCATCGCGCAACTCTTATAATATATCATACATCTGTTTACACAACAATTAATCTTCTCTGCTTTAAGTTCTAATTTGTAGACCAAATTTTTCATCATGTATAAATCATAAGGAAAAAAATTTAGGTGGATTAGTCTCTTTCAGCTCGCCCGCAAATTGTACTTTTATTTTAAATTATGTGCATTAATTATTTTTCCTTTTCAAATTATAGATGACATATGGAGCCAGTGATGATCTCCCTTCATACATGGGGCACCTTCAAAGTTGGCTTCGACAAAAGGCCCTCATAAGATGATGAGGCAATACTACTGTAGAGATGAGCACTTTTTTGTCACATTCCACTACGTCAACCATTATTGTTGATCTCTACTCATGAGCCTTCTCCCTGTTGTCATCGCCCTCCCCACACACCTCGTTTTACACCTCCTCTCCTTCCCCTAGACCAGCACCACCACATCCTAATGCTTCAGCTCGGTCTACTTTGGCGAAGGGTCACGTTGTTGTTGCAGATCAAAATACATCGGATTGCACAAGTCACATTTCAAGCTTGGGTCTGTTGAAGAGATGTACATTTTCTTAAAAAGTGGTAATAGTGTTATATAAATTTTAATTTAATATAAAACTAAATATTTTTTATTGAAAGAACAAATAATTCAAAAACAATACAATTCCTATTAAAAAGTTAATAGTGATACAATTAGGAGTGAATGCTAAATTTTTATTTAACATTTTATTATCATATAATACATTAAAATTTTAGTTCATAAATTTAAATACTTAATAATAATTTAATATTAAATATATTTTTAATTTAATAAAAAAAATTTTAGAATAATTTTAAAGTTTTTTAAGAGAGTTGAAAACTTAAAATTTAATAATCCTCATTCATCAACCTTTAATTTTTAATTTTATCACCCTCTCCTAAATTTCTTTTTCACCATTCAATATATATATATATATATATACATTGTCAATTTAACATTTTAAATTCATTTTATAGAAGCAATTTTTTTGACGCCTTGAGCACAATGCATGTCCGGGAAGATATAGAAGATGTGTTAGCACCCATTATTGCTTAGGGAGGATGTGTTCAAAGTATTGCTCAGGGTCTGGGTTGCTTTGGACTTCCGAAACAGGAATCAGACTAAAGATAATTGGAGCTTTTACTGTTGGGGCATGGGTTTCTACAAGCATATTAATGAAGTGCTCTCTCATACAGAGTATAAGAAGAGGCTAGTAAGAGTTAACTCGTGGATTAAATCTTAGTATAAAATAAAAATTAAGGAACTATTTTCATATTTTAATAGATTGTAGAGGTGGGACAAGAGCCCATTTTTGTCGAGATATATGTGCATACTCATTAAGCGGCAGTCGAACCATACAAGTGTTGATAGTAAATCCAAAGAAACACATGTAAGTGATAAGAATAATTGTTATACAATTCAAATAATTTGTGAATTTAATTTTGTCTCTAATTTTTTAGTAATTTTTTTTGTAGGAAATCGTCCAGTAGTAGAAGGAGAGCCATACTCTGCGCAAAGGAATTACAATCCTCAGTCGTGATCAGTCCGGCTATTAGCTATGGTGAGAGGCTGTTAGGCACAAGAAGAAAGGAATGGTCTATGAATTAAGCTCTCAGGCACCGGGCTATGATGCTTATCACTCCACCACATTCAATACAACTACTACTACCACTCGTTAGGATGAGGTTCATAGGTTAGTTGTTGCATTTACTACAAATATTAAGGCCTGATTCGCAACCCAACTTGCTCAGATAAAGTCTAAAATAGAAGCTGAAATGAAAGTAGAACTAGTTGTACTTGTTGTGGTATATTTGAAATTTAAATCGATCGACGAAGAAGTGAATAAAATAGCACGAGAAAATTCACACCAAAAGAACACACAGATTTACGTGGTTCGACAAATTGCCTACATCCACGGAGTTGCAGAGGAGAAACGTGAAGAAGCCTTGGAGAACCACCTTCTTCTTCTGGCCGAATAAGAAGCCCTTGGAGAGCGATGCCCTTGCGATGTCTTCTTCCTCTTCAGCCCGATCACCACTAGCAAGAACTCCTTCTTGCCTCCACCGTGACTTCACACCAAAAGATCTAAAGGAGAGCCTCTTCTTTTATCACAAGCAGAAATGAAGCCAAGGGATGCTTTGCTTCGCAAAATAGAGGAGGCGGGAGAGGTTTCTGGCGAAGGGACGCGAAGCTTCGCGTGCAAAACAGAGGAGGCGCAACTGTTCGCGTGCGTGGGAGACGGGAGGCGGAGACGGGATCGTGATCGGGAGCGGAGCGGGAGCAGGAAGCGCAGATTCGCGAATTAGAGGAGGCGGGAGTGTTGAAATCGGGCTCCAGCCATAACAATCTCCCACTTGGAGACCGATACACAGACCGTATCATCTCCTTTCTCAAATTGATCTCCTCCATCACTCCATGAATCCTCCACCTCTACAACTCAAAGCCCATGTTTTCAAGCTAGAAGACCAACAGAAGCTATGCACAACTTCAGTTTCTCCAGAGTAACACCCTTTGTTAATATATCAGCAGGGTTCTGGCTTTCACAAATTTTCTCAAGCATCAATTGTCCATCATCCAATAATGATCGTATGAAGTGATACCTGATCTGAATGTGCTTTGTCCTCGACTGAAATGCTGGATTTCTGATAAGGAATATAGCGCTCTGACTGTCACTGTAGAGTACGCCCATCTGATCCTTCTTGCCTAATTCTTTCAAGAAGTCATGTAGCCATATCATCTCCTTTGCAGCCTCGGACACTGCTATGCACTCAGCTTCTGTAGTAGACAACGAAACAGTCTTCTGCATATTAGAGCCTCATGATACTGCAGTGCCATCAATAGTGTAAATATACTCTGTAGTACTTCTTCTAGCATCAATGTCTCCAGTTATATCAGCATCAACATAACCCCATACCTCTTAACTCTTTCTTGAAAAACACAAGTTTCTGCAGAGCCTCTTAGGTACCTCAAGATCCACTTCATTGCTTCCCAATGTTCCTTTCCAGGATTACTCATGTATCTGCTAACGACTCCCACGGGAGAGAGAAATTTAGAGAGAGATAACTCTTTTGAGGAATTTAGAGAGAGATAATTCTTTTATTTAAATATTAAAGGAGAAGACGACGGTGTAATTCCTTGAAGCTAATAAAATCCTCTGCAGCTCCGTGGACGTAGGTAAATTTGCCGAACCACGTAAATCTGGTGTCACCTTTTCTGGTGTAATTTTCTCGATCCATTTTTCGTTTTATTGTCGTCGTTTATAATTTTTTCTTAACAGCCTCTGACTCTATCTCTGACAATTCTCATGCTAATGATTTATTTTGCAGCTCCTTGAGTGTAAAGTGTTTTGACATCTACCTCTTCAAATTATTGATTTCATCAACTCTGGCCCTTGCAATAAGCATGTCATCCACACAACAGTAGAATAATATAAAAATTATCAAAATGTCTGACATAGCAACAGTGATCTGTCTGACATCTGGTATACTCAACCTATTGCATAAAATTATCAAATTTCTTGTACCACAGTCTAGGAGATTGCTTCAGGCCATATAAGCACATTTTCAATATGCAAACTGAATCTTCATTTCTCTGTACCACAAGCTCGTCAGATTGGTGCATGTAGATGTCTTCTTCAAGATCCCCATGAAGAAAGGCTGTCTTCACATATAACTGCTCAAGGAAGAGATCTTCAGCAGCCACCATAGTCAATACCATTCTGATGGTTGTAAGCTTCACCACAGGAGAAAAAATCTCAGAATAATCAATGTCATGCTTCTGTTGAAAACCATTTACAACAAGTCTAGCCTTGTACCTCTTACTGCCATCATGCCCATTCTTCACCTGACACACCCACTTGTTGTGTAATGTCTTTGGAAGATCTACTAACTCCTAAGTCTGATTTTCAAGCAGAGAATTCATCTCCTCCTTCATGGCTAGCTCCCACTTGCTCGAATTTTTATCTTGCAAGATTTTTCTTCATAACTCTCTGAGGTTCTCCCATCTGTCAGCAGAATGTAGTTCAAAGTCGGAGAATAACTTTGTGGAGAACGTCTGACCCTTTCTGACCAATGAACTGCAACTATAGGGGTAGACTGCTCTGAAACCGACTGTGGAACAATATGAGTGGATGCCCTGGATCCACTCTCCTCGTCACCTGCATCTCTGTCCTGCACTGCGACTTCTGGTAAATCATCAAACTTTACCAACTCAGATTCTTTCAGTGTTGTTTCAGAAACTGTACTGGACTTGTCCTTGTACATAACATTCTCATTGAAAACCACGTTCCTGCTCCTTATGATCTTCCGACTCTGATCATCCCAGAAACGATATCCAAATGCCTCATCTCCATAGCCAATGAAATAACACTTCCTTGACTTAGCCTCAAGCTTATTACAAGCATCAGGATTAATGAGAATATAAGAACGACAACCAAAAGTCTTAAGGTGAGAAAATTTTACCTCTTTCCCACTACAAACTTCTTCAGGTAATTCACAGTTTAATGGAACAGATGGCTCTCTATTGATCAAATAAACTGCAGTACTAACCACTTCTGCCCAGAAAGTAGGTGGCAGTCCGGTGTGCAATCTCCTGCTTCTAGCCTGCTCATTAATGGTCCTATTCATGCGCTCTGCAACACCATTTTGCTGTGGTGTTACTGGAGTGGTCTTCTCCATTCTGATTCCCTGAGCTGTACAGGACTCCTTGAACCCACCATCAATGTACTCACCACCATTATCAGACCTCAGACATTTCAGCTTTAACCATGTCTCTATCTCAACCATTGCCTTCCAAGTCTTAAACACACTGTATACATCAGATTTATACTTTAAGAAATAAACCCATACATCAACAGTGATCTGCCTGACATCTGATGTACCCTACACTGTGCATGAAATTATCAAATTTCTTGTACCACTGTTTAGGAGCTTGCTTCAGTCCATACAAGCTCTTCTTCAATATGCAAACTGACTCTTCCTTTCCTTGTACCACGAACTCGTCAGATTGGTGCATGTAGATGTCTTCTTCAAGATCCCCATGAAGAAAGGCTGTCTTCACATATAACTGCTCAAGGAAGAGATCTTCAGTAGCTACTATAGACAGTACCATTCTAATGGTTGTAAGCTGTAAGCTTCACCACAGGAGAGAAAATCTCGGAATAATCAATACCATGCTTCTGCTGAAAACCCTTTACAACAAGTCTAGCCTTGTACCTTTTACTGTCATCATGCTCAGTTTTCACCCGGTACACCCACTTGTTGTGTAATGTCTTCTTCTCAGTTGGAAGATCTACTAACTCCTAAGTCTGATTTTCAAGCAGAGAATTCATCTCCTCCTTCATGGCTAGCTCCCACTTGCTCGAATTTTTATCTTGCAAGATTTCTTCATAACTCTGAGGTTCTCCACCATCTGTCAGCAGAATGTAGTTCAAAGTCGGAGAATAACTTTGTGGAGAACGTCTGACCCTTTCTGACCAATGAACTGCAACTATAGGGGTAGACTGCTCTGAAACCGACTGTGGAACAATATGAGTGGATGCCCTGGATCCACTCTCCTCGTCACCTGCATCTCTGTCCTGCACTGCGACTTCTGGTAAATCATCAAACTTTACCAACTCAGATTC
>NW_018164444.1:41702264-41723712 GCF_001263595.1 Phalaenopsis equestris | reverse complement strand
AACACCGTGACTTCTCTTCAAAAGGAGAGCCTTGCACCTCTCTTTAATCGCGAACCAAAAGCGCGACATTCACGAAACGACAAAGGGCGGGAACAGTTCGCGTGAGCGGGAGCGTGAAGAGTCGTGACGATTCGCGAAATAGAGGAGGTGGGAGCGGGAGATATGTAGCGGGAGCGGCGGTTCGCGGGAGATCGCGATTCGCGATCGCAGGAGCGGAAGAGATGGGTCGGACTGGGCTCCACTTCTAACAAATACCACTAATTTTTTTTTAATTTTATTTGCATGCTCTGCATTCAAATTTGTTATATGTAAGATTTGTGACGGTAAAATGATAATTTAATTGCTCAACATTGTATGAAAATTCATCACATAAACAAATAATAGAAAAGTTGTAGGAAAAGCCACCAAGATTTTTTACATGAGAAAAATCCTAGAAGGGAAAAGACTACTGTGTTTGACTCAGTCAAAGTAATCCGTTATATGATTGTACATAAATTGGTACAAACTTCTTTTGAATTAGAGAATACAGAATTGCAATGCTGATAATTACATGTGCACAATAATTATCCAACTTCAATAGCTGCAATTGGGCTACAACAAATGTAATTGTTGATGATAATATTAATAGCGAGTTGTAATAGTCGTACTTAGTTCCCACAATAATTAAAACTCGAACATGTTTGTTCAAATTAGTAAATAAATAAACTTCAACAATTTATAAAAGCTCGAAGCTTAAATGAGCTAAACATGAACATAGTCGAACTTGTTCATTTATATTCACGAGCAAACTTGTTTGTTGTTCAACAAGTAACTTGTTAAATAATTGATATTAAGCTCGATAATAGCCCAAATGAACTAAACATGAACAACTTATAATCATACCAAGCCGTCCAAACAATGATATACTCGGCTTGATTACAACCCTAGCTGTAAGAGCATTGGTTGGCCACAGAAGCCTAGTGGAAGGTTGAAATGACAATAGTTAGACCATATAGGCCGCAACGGGAAGCTACCCTAGTAATTAGCTATATACGTTATAGCAAGTCACTCCAAGATCATCAGTCGACCACAAAGGCTGCAGGGAAATGTTGTAATGAATTTGGTTATAAATATCTTAATTATTGTTCAATGTAAGAATATTTTTCAAAAACATTGTGCTATATTATTGAATTAAAAGATGAGTTTGATGACTTATAAAATTACATCATCTTAGTAAAAATAACATGGTTATAGCTTTCTCACTTCTCAAATAAGATTTTGATGATGGCTCTAAAACTAAAATTTCTATACAAACAGAAAGAGGTCGCAACAAACACATGTAATGAGAAGTCCTATAAATAGCTAAAGCAAGCAACCAATACAACACATTGTTAGTAAAAAATCACAGCACACAAAGCAGAGGCTATAGATTTCATAATTTCTATATTTTAAGTGCTTTGAGTCTGACTATGATTCTTAGTTTGAAAAAGGTTTTATTTTGAACTCATGTGAAATCCTTAGCTTTTAATTAACCAAAACAAGAGACAAGTCCTCTTTCTAAATAAACATGTAAAGCTATCATATGATCATTTCAAAATTAAAGGATTAATACAAAACACAAAATTGAAAATGACAGTCATGATTGAATGTGTGATGCATAACATCTACTAAATATTCAATAAACATATTGTAAGCATTAATTTATAATGGGAGAGATTTTAAAAAGGAGCACCTAATATATGTTTTATGGGGTGTACGGGAAAAATTTTTTTTTTTTAAGGGGCAGAAATGCCCCCAAATTAATTTTATAATATAAAATATTATATATAATATTATTATTAAAAAAATTACAAATTTATATTGTATTATTTTTTAGATAATTTCTAATTAATTAAAAATATACATGAACATAATGAACATAATGAATAAACTAACAATAAATGGAATAAAAAAAAAATATTTTGTAATAATTATCACAACATAATGTTTTCATAATACAATTTTCTTCCCTGTAAATATCGTGAAGGCGGCCTAAAGGGTTGATCTTGCAACTAGTGGTCTTGAAATTTTTCTTCAGCATCATCTTCAGTTGTGTCATTCGTAGATTGTTGGGGCACATAATAATTTCTCTTCATTCATGCGTACTGGTGGTGCATAAACTGGAATTGTGCCGAAAAATAGCTCTCCATCAGTTGTAGTCGTAGACATGGGAATGTTTTGAAAATTTAAATCCAGAGCCCCTCAAGTAGATGTTGTCTATTGTAAATATATGGCGAAACCTCGTATGTTGGTGGGTCCTGCATATTCATAGGGTAATTAAAGGGTCATGCATAGTTAGTGGGGCCTGCAAATGTTAATTGGCCAAGATAAGTAGATAATTGTGGATATTCTTATTCGTGGGACTCATTTAAGGGACTATTTTGGAAACTGAAGATCCTCTTGGAGCATCTGCTACTGATCTTCTCGCAGTAGTGGAATCTGACCGATGTGGAGCATCGGAAGTGATCTACCTAGGCTAGACGGTCTAGCGTTTGGAAATGACCCAGCTTCGAAATTATGCCTACTTGGCTAATCAAATGCGACATATGTTCTATGAAATGACCCTGCTTCGAAATTATGCCTACTTGGCTAATCAAATGCGGTATAATCGATATAGATGAATTGTTTTACTCTACGTGATAGCTCCAGGACCTCATCATATTTTTATTTCATGGAGCTAGCACATCCACCACCTTCCCCTCCAAACTTTTCTTCAAAATCTTTGCTACGAATGAAGTAATTTGTCTGTATAATTGAAGAATTAAATTTATTGTTATGTATTATAATAAAAGTAATTATTAGTGGCTATAAAATATAGTAAACACATACTAGTATTCTTTTTTGAGGTAATTGGGGGTAATGGGTATCTGATGGCTGAGTAGGGTGTTTCACTAAGTAGAGTAATGCCCAATATCGACATCATTACAAATAATGAGCCAGTTTTTGTTCCCAGTCTCCTTGTGGCACATTTAATGAGCCATTTTCTAGTGGCACAAGAGTGGCAAGTGCAGTGTCTCAAGGAGAGGCAAGTGCAGTGTGAGATCAACCACTACTGTCTTCACAATATTCAACGAGTTTAGAAGCCATTCCACACCGGCGGAGAAGATAATTGTATTCTCAGTACATTATGTTACGATGGTATTTTATTGCAAAATAATTTTTTTGAATTTCATTTATTATTAGTTTATTCATCATGTTCATGTATATTTTTTAATTAATTGAAATTATCTAAAAAATAACTAAAATAATATAAATTTATAATTCATTTTTAATAATAATATTATATATAATATATTAAATAATAATATATAATATTATACATTATAAATTTTATTTTTATAATAAATATTATATAGAAAACGCCCCTAAGAGGGGCGTTTCTGCATTTTTTTTTTGGTCGTGCTCCACCCCCAAAAAACCATATATTAGTTGCTCCTTTTTAAAAGTTCTCCTTTACAATGAGATCCACATGAATAACGCCTGATGCGCACCAAGCCGAAGCTCCTACACAATAATAACACTAAATCATTCCTGAATTACACAAAAAAAGTTAATAAAAAGGATTATTAGATATTTCTCCCAAAATCTTACAAATGGGGACCTGCTACTCATAACATTTTCACTAAATTTACAAGTTCAACACAAATCTTTAAATTAGGCTGGAATAGTCCTCGGCGAAGATTAAAAGAGTCTAGGACTAAATTAATACTTGTATAGACTCTGGGACTAAAATAGCCTATCATCATGCAAAGAATCAAACTAATATGAGGCTTTCTGACAGTTAACATTTACATCTAATCAAAATGAATGAGACTTGGGCATTGGGACTCGCCATTCTAAAAATATAAACCAACATAACCAGCAGCTCAAAGCTAAAGATGAAGGCATCCTGCAATTGCTGGGAGGAATTTGAGGAGGATAAATGAAATCTTCAATCATTTTTATGGGGCTGGTTGTCTGGTTTGGGAAGATTATAAAGTGTCAAACCCAACACGAGAATCGCAGTTCCGATGACGAAATATGCATTCAAATTTGTGCCTTCAGGCATGTAAGGGAATGGAAGCGAGAGGATGTAGATTGAAAGAGGCACTGCATGTAAGAGATTAAAATCAAATTCAGACACCATAATTCCTCAAAACCTGTAAATGCAAAATTTCATATGCTCAATAATGTCAGCATGGTTAATCCCATTCGAGTAAAAAGGTAATGGGAAAATTACATATCCAAAACATAAAGTCTAATTTTTACATTTATAATACCTTGGTGCTATAATCCTATTTGGAAAAAGGTGCATTTGACTTTCAAAAAGTTGGTAAAGTGATATTTTTTATGTGATGTTAAAGATTTGAGTGTTATGACTGTAAATATTAAAGTGACATGTAAATATATAAGAATTGTGTGGTATGTAATGTCAATGCCCGGAAGGTAAATGGGGAAGGGAGAGACCTGCTAAAGTGGCTGCAAGTGATGAAAGCAGAGCAGAAGACATTTTCACTAGATTAAGCAAAGAAATGTTGAAAGCCATGTTTGTTAGTATGAAAAGCAGTGGAAGAAATGGAGCACCGTCGCAACCTGAAGAACGAGACAAAAAGTTGCATCAGATGATCAGAAGATTCAGTATTAAATCAATAAAATTAGAGTCCAAAGAAAAGAGCTGAGATAACTAAATGCAGAATTGTTCCCATTTTGGGACAATCAAGCAGATAATGTTACAGTGTATTACACTTAAAACAAACTCCACGTATCAATTTGAGACAGCTCGCTGCATGTTTTTTGTTTCAACTTGCCACCACAGTTTTGTTTAGGAAATTGTTTTCTTGCTACTTTCTAAAAATTTTTACGATAAAACTGATTTTTGCAACCAGATCAGATCCATGGTCATCCTCAATGGGTAGAGCCCTTGGCTCCCAGGTTCCATCAAATACAAAAATTGCAAATTTATAAGCAAAAGAAATTCTTGTTTAAATTAACTGATCTTCGCTATCATTTGATTCGAAGAATGAATTTTGGAGACTTTGAATGAGAGGCTAAGAGACTGGGTGAATAAAATGATAAAAAAAAGAATAAATATTACTTTTTCATATCAAAATAAATGGAAAATTGAAGGTTATAAGTTATTATAAGTTGGGAAATTTACAATAGAGATGAGATTGAGATAGTAATGAATGTATAATTGAAATAAAAATTTAATGAAGTGAATAGGGTTAGTGATGGAGTAATATTGCTATTAAGATGAGTGCCAATGAGTACATTATAAATATAAGCAATATTTACGCTCTTCAAATTTGATCAAAAGCGAGTTTAAAAAATTTACATAAAGTGATTGAAGGTGACTTAAATGGGAATATAGAACATCACACAACTATGCAATTTGGCGTGTAATTTAATATTCACTGTCATTTCTCAAGCAATGTTTTTTCTACAAGTTACAAACCTAAGACTTAGCAGATACACTACCAATTAAAATTTTGCACTATAAGAACGAAAACAATAATCACAGCAAACAACATGAGTCCAGCAATCAACTAAGTTCTGATGTTCATCAACCTGTCATCAATATTGAAGCAATCTAAAGGTTCTGACACACAATACGTGACTGCACAAGCAGCTGATTATGGCCAGGGGTATTATATGTTCTTGTTAAAATATCTCGTAAATAATGATAATTATATTCCATATTTGTTACAACTTTATATTTAAAGAGTTATAAATTGTATGAGGAATCTTAGGAATCTCTATTTATTTTTCTCCTTAATTAGAGAGATTAGTTGCCTCTTATATTTGTTATTATTTTTTTCCTTGTCTACTATATTATGTTTTTATTGCTTTCCTTACCACTAAGTCCTGTAATGAGTATTTATACCTCTCTTTGCATCAATAAGAATAAGCCACTCTTATATTTTTTCACTGTTTTTTCATGGTACCAGAGCGTCCGATCCTCTGTGGCGTCTCGCGAAGGCGATAATTCTTTGAAGGCGGTAACTTACGGCGACTACACGTCGTCCGCATCTCGAAGTTCATCTCGAAGGTGGTAATCCTCTGTACGTGTTACGTTTTTCCTTTCTTCCCGTATCGCGAAGGCGGTAATTCTTTGAAGGTAGAAACCCGCAGTAGCATCTTCCACTGAGAAAGGATCACGTCTCGCTGGCAAGGATCACGCGCGTGGTTAACGAAGCTATTCCGCATCTCAAAGTCCTTTCGGTGGCGAAGACGGTAATCTTCTTTGCTTCGGCGGGCGAAGGCGGTAATCTTTTGCTTTGGTGGGAGAATCTCGAGCTCGAGCAAATTCACCATCCTTCATCTCTAAAATGTCTGAAGTCACGTCTAGGACAAGCCAACCTCTTCAGTCATGTCAATCCGAACCTCAGAGAAATACATATGAAAACCATCCCATTCAGATCACTACAATCTGACTAAACGGTGATAATTTTCTTCGATGGTCACAGCTGTTCGCATGTATCTCCGAGAAAGATGAAAAATTGGTTGTATCACAGGTGATACTAAACAACCTGACGTGAAAGACATAACTTATGTCATTTGGGAAGCGGAAAATTCAATGTTAATGCATGGTTGGTCAATTCCATGATTGAAGAGATAAGTGCAAATTATCCGTGTTACTCTACAACCAACGAATTATGAGACAATATTTCAGAAATGTATTATGATCTTGGAAATCAATCACAAGTTTATGAGTTGACCCTACGACTTGAAAAATTTTCCAATGAGAGGATTCTGTGACAAAGTATTTCAATTCTCTTAAGCGGATTTGGCAGGACCTGGACTTATTCAAAGATCATGAGTGAAAATCAAACTATGACGACAACTAGTACAAGAAGATAGTGGATACTAGTCAAATCTTCAAATTTCTTGCAGGTCTAAACGTTGAATATGATGAGGTCCATGACCGAATAATTAGTAGAAATCCCCTGCCTCCAATTGGTAAATTTTTGCGGAGGTAAGGAGAGAAGAGAGTCAGAGGCATGTGATGTAGGGAGAAGACTACAGGTTTAACCGAGTCCGTGGAAGGATCAGCGCTGGCTATTCCTGAAGCTCAAGTAAGCAGGAAAATTTCTCAAAACCAGCATGCAGAAGACAAAAACAACATGCACTGTGACTACAGTGGAAAGCCACGCCATACTCGCGAAAATTGCTGAAAATTGTATGGTAAACCACCTAATGGTGATAAGGGAAAAAGATCTGGTGAATATAACACACCTACACTAAACCCTAATGAAGCTGAGTCATCTCCACTTAGTAAAGAGCAATTAAGTCATATTCTTAAACTATTGAAATCTTGCTCATCATCTAATGCTGCTATCAGTTCTATAGCACAAACAGGTAGTAATCCTTGGACTTTTCTAGGAAGTACCACTCCTTGGAACATTGATTCAGGAGCCTCTAATCATATGACAAACTGTTCTCAATTATTTGATTCATATTATCCATGTTCCGGTTAAAAAAAAATCAGAATTACTGATGACAGTTTTTCACCTATTGCAGAAAAAAGAAATATTAAAATTTTAGAAAAAAAACTCTTTGAAATCTATCTTACATATTCCAAAACTTACATATAATCTTCTTTCTGTTAGGAAATTGTCTAAGGATTCTGATTATTTCATTTTTTTCTCTCCTTCCAATTTTGTTTTTCAGGACCGGAACTCGGGAAAGATAATTAGAACTGCTAGAGAAATAAAAGGGTTGATTATTTTGAAAATATGAAAATAATTTTTGAAATTTAATTTAATATAAGAGATATATAGTTTGGGTTTTGAAAGTAGTATATTTTAATTTTCGAAAAATGAGACCAAATGGATCTCATTCGTCCAATAGTTTGCATAATCGTGCCCGATACCGCGAATACTACACCCTCCCGAAAGATAAGTGTAGACCTTGGCGATAGACCCAATCCTGCAAATTAAGAGATTTGTGACATCCGTTTGGTCTGCAAACCTTTTTATGTATGACCGACAAGTTCCCCTATCTAATACAAAGATTAAATAAGGTTTATTTTACCTGGGTTCCAAGTTCCCTATAGAGACAAACTCATATAGTCAATTACATCTCAAATGACTGGAGTCATTGTAGAAAACTCTCGATAATGATCAGAGGTACTAGTTTTCAATATTTCAAAGTTTAGGTTTTCACGGTAGAACGTGAAAAATGCAAGTGGGAGTGATTCAAATAGGAACAATTATTTTCAAGGGTCAAAAGAAAAGAAAAGGTAGGAGATGCCACAGATCCTGAGGAGAACCCTCAGTGACTTCCCAAACTATCCTACTGTGTGGCTGCATTTTTAGAAAATGATGTTATTAATTATTCAATCCTACCAATTTTATTATTTAGGATTTACATTTATATAATACTCGATTATGCAAATAACCCGCAGAGATAAGAGGGTTTACGTCGTGCCACACGACAACCTCGGAACCTAAGGCGAGTTAGGACTTACGCTGCACAACATGGTTGTATAGAAGCCTAAAGAAGATGTGAGGATTTACGTCGTGCTGGGCAAATTACCTCGAAGTCTTATGGGTTGTTATTATGCTAGGAAGAGATACTGCTGAAGAAGTTCCTCTTGTCGCTCGATCCAAGTTCCTCGTCGTGTTGCCCACAAAGTTGGCTCCAAGCTCCTGTTGTAGCGATGACTCTAAGGTTTAAGTATTTGAGATGGGTGATTTATGTTTCACGGTTTCGGTATCAATATTCAGTGTCAATGTTTGATTTTATTTTGTTTCGGTTTTGTTTTCAGTTTTGGTTTTGCAAACAGAATAATCAAATTGCAGTTAAATAAAAAGTATTTGAAAGATAAAATGTAGTAAAGTAAAATGTTGTAGATAAACTGTAAAAGCGCCCTGGGCATCTGCTACTGTTGCGTGATTAATATTGCGAGCGTAGTATGAATTGCGACAGACTTAAATAAACTCGCAAGAAAAATACAATGCGAGAAAACCCAGCACGAATAGTCAGAAAAATGAGTCGTAAAAATCACGAGCAAAAGAACCCCTTAGAAAAAAATCACGAGCAAAAGAAACCCTTAGCCACATATGAAAGATCAGGACTGGATGTAAGACATTAGTAAAAGTGAGGGGCTCAGAGCTGAACTGTGTGCTTCACGATCTTGAACAAGAGTTACCAGCCCGACAATCTATAGAAGACAGTCCTTAACCTCAATCCAAGTGACTAGCCGTTGACCTTTATAAATATTCATAGAAAGGTTTTCATGCAAAAGTTGTTCAAGTCTTTTTTATGCAGAGTTCTTTTTAACATGCAAAAGAAATTTTTTATTTTTTGTTTTTTGTAAATATTTTGTAAAATCGTATAGTAAGAGTGTCGGGGGCAACGATCCCACCAAGAATCGACGAATAGTATCATGGAACCTTTCATCTCCCTTATTGAAGATCCATGAGGTAGGAGATATTATTCTAATAATCTCACTTCGTATTCCTCGTTTAAGCACACATAGCACACATAAACAATGTCGTCAACATAAACAATGTCGTCATCGCCCTCGCTACTTAGACCCTAGACTTATCCTAGTCCGATGATTCGTATGCGGCATTAACAAATTTCCCCAATTGCCAGAAGGATTTGAGTGTAATATCCAAGCTCAAATCCCAGTGCACTGGGTTTCACTGTAGGTCACTGTAGGTTAAGTCATTGCGAGTCATTGCGGGAATTTCACTATTGATTTTATTAAGGAAGCATGAACTACGCCTCAGTGCATCATGATGTCTAGTGTCTTAATCAGTTTGTGAATCAGACTCAAGTGTCATGTTTCATTATTCATTCAAAAATTAGGTGGATGAACACTCACCTAGGGTGTGTTCCTAACATCTAGGAAGCCTATGCTGAGAATTAGGTGGATGGGCTCTCATCTAGGGTGTGCTCATAAAATCTAGAAAGCCTATGTTTTAACTTGTGCTTAAAGTGATTCAAGGTATTTCACCCTCAATTAAGTATTTTTTCAACTAATCCTCAAATATTTCTAAGTGTCTTCCAAGTAATTAAATCAGAAATTCTCATTTTCGACTTAACTATTTAAAAATAAATAAAACGAAAGAAGAAAGAGGCCGACCCACCTCCAAAATTAGTAAAGCCGAAAGGGGAAAAACAACAAGTGAATCGACTTAAAAAAAGACGTTTAAATGATAATTAAGTGAAACCCAAAACAATAAATAGAGTTATCAAAATCCAACCCCAAAACGGTAAATAGAGTTATCAAACTCAACCCCAAAACAGTAGGCAAAACTCTCAAAATCAGCTCCGAAACAGTGCCAAAATGGTGCCCAAATGGTGTTAAAACCATGTCAGAATCAACCAACAAAATGCCTCAAACAACACTTAATTATGTTCCAAATAATACCAAATAGCTCTCACAACACCCCAAAAGCTCTCACAGCAGTTTTAACACCTCCAAGCAGTTTTAACACCTCCAAAACACCTCCAAACAGTAATTTACAGCACTTGTAAGCTACCTACAACAGCCTAAACTTCAATTAAAGCACCCAAACATTAATTCCAAGCTTCCTGCAGCGATCGACGACTCCAAACAGTACTTATATAGCCATTTCTCAGTCCAAAAAAGTCCTAAACAGCATATTACAACACTTAAGTTTTCCAAACAGTAATTTGCAGTGCTTGTAAGGTACCTACAACAGTTTTTTTATCACCGAACAATACTTTTTCATCACCAAACAACACTTTAAAGCTTTGGACAACACTCATAGTAATTTTCGAATACTTTCCAGCAAATTTCAAGTACTTTCCAGTACTTTTAACTCTCCAAACAACAAAGCAAAACTCCTCGAAACGGTCCCAAAAAAAAAAATAATAATAAAAAAAATTCCTCAAATCCCTCTCCAAAACAGTGAATAAAGCAGTCCCAAAGAATTGAATGAATTCTAAGCATGAAAAGATGTCCATGTTAAAAAAATAGAGGTACTTATTTTGTAAAATTAAGGATTTGGGTGGTGTAGATGTAAGGTTTTAAGTTCTGGGCATGCAGAAAATATAAGCATTGTATTGTATGCATGTAAGAATTGACGCCAATGTGTTAGATATGTGAATACATGGCAATTGAGTGGTACATTTGTAATAATAAAAAAAAAAGGTAAACTTTAGGCGTTAGGCATGTAAATACATATAAATTGGGTGGTCATAATGATTGGTGTTAACCACAAGCAAGGTTTACTTTCACAACATGACAATCTTAATCCTTTGACACATTTGCATGCACCTCACGCAAGTGCTGTGCATTTACATCCTTAACACCCAAAATTTAATATCAATTTCATAAACATATGCATGAAAGGGTGTACTCAACATAAAATAATTTCAAACAGAGTCACTGTAAATAATAAAATCAGATTGATCTCAAGATTTAATTCATGAAAATTTTGTTAATTTACTTAAACAATTAGCAGCATAAATACATGGAAAATTTGCGTGCATGTCACTCAATCCTTATATTCTACATATCTAACATCCAAATTTCCATCCCAATCAAAAAGAGCGGAAAACCTCACAGTTCCATTCCATAAATACACCACCCAATCTTAATCAGATCAAAAAAAAAACTTTTAGAAATAACAAAAAAATATGGCAGTTAGTTTTATATACCAGACAGAGGAAATCATTACCTTAAGGAAAGAAGCTGCAGCAGTTTCGGCTAGGGTCGTTTGGTGTGAGAGAGCGTCGGTGCAGAGGAGTTGATCGTGAGAAGGAGGCAAGGATGAGGCAGGCGAGTGATTCTGGCGCAGAGGGAAGAGGCGAGGGCTTCGGAGTTTGCAGAGAGGAGCGAGGGTTTCTCTCGAGCAAGGAAGAGGCGAGCAGGCGATTCGGCGTGGGAGGCGGGATCGAGCAGAGAGCGGGTTTCTTCGTTGCAGGGAGGAGGCGAGCAGGCGAGTCTCGAGCGGGGTCTTTGGCGCGAGAAAGAGATCGCACAAGGGGGAGGCGAGGCAGGCGAGGGCATCGAGCGGGAAGCAGGGTTTTGGTCGTAGGGAGGAGACAATGAATGCTGGGAGAATTTCAATGGAGTCGAGAGAGAGGGAGCGAGCCGGGGATGGTATCCGATGCAGAGGAAGGAGAAACGAGCGGGCAGGGGTTTGGCGAGCGAAGGAAGATGAGCAGGAGCTCGGGAAGACGAGCGGGAGAGGCGAGAATCTTCAGTGCAGCAAAGGATGCTTCGTCTGTTCCTGTTGAGCGGAATCGAGCAGAGAAATCTCGAGAGAGGGAGAAGGAGAGCGGGAGAGAGGAGCTCGGGAGAAGCGAATCAAGCAGACCGCGGAGGAAGAGGGCCCGCCTTCCTTTTAGAATTGAAGCGGGTTCAAAAGTCGTTACTCAAACAATTTAGCGGGGAAATAGATGGTTTCCAAATGCAGGGAGGATTAATTGAAAATAATCAACACCTGGATAATTTTAATTAAGACAAGATTTAAATAATTCGTTTGAATTTTGAAATTTGAATTTCAAATTCAGGTGAGCTGGTGCCTAGCCCGTGCTCAGCCCGAGTCCAGCCTGAATCAAACCTAGGTTGAGCCCGGGCCCGCGCACCGTAAAAAAAAGTGCATCGATATCTGTGCTAGTTGCTCGCGCGCGAAACCATAATGATATGGGTGTCCTCCCTAGTTAAAGTCGACGTCCCGGACACATATGTGTTGTCCGTTTCGTCATCCGGAGTCGTCCGAGCGAGTTCACAGACAATCGGGCCAAAATGTGTCAACTTCGTGCGTGGTGTAGCGAGTGCGTTGCTGAGTCACAGAGGTGTTGACCTCATTTTTGAGGTCATTTCTTTTTCCTTATGGTCTTAGGATCTAGCTCTAGGAGTTCATATTGACCATCTTAGAAAACTAGAATTGGGACGCACCATTTTTAGAAATTTCAGCCACTTCTTATTTTCCTGTGATGTCTAGCATTTATGGACTCAAAACCATCGTTTTATGTACGAGCGGTTAAGGGCTATTGTGCGGTTAAGGGCTATTGTGTGGAAACTCAGAGAGAAGTTCCCAATAGGATTTCAAGCCATAGGAAAACCTCCTCACGACTTTATCGTCACATACACACACAAAATGAACTCATACTTCATCCTTTCCATATACACTGAATTGCACAAGATCAGACTTAAATTGAACCTAAAAGATGGGTGAAAATGCGAATTTCTTTGGACGACCTCCGATTACAAAATGGACTGCACCAACGCGTTCGGGACACAAATTTTAGTAGGAAAAGACACCCATATTGCCGACACGAGAAAATTTGCACGCAAATCGATGAATTTGTCAAAATGACCTCCGAAGGCGAAACGGACCGTGCCAGAGGCGAAACGGACCGCGCCATGACCTCCGAAGGCGAAACGGACCGTGCCAGCGGGTCCGAAACGTCAGAATTACTTAAAAAATGATACCAATTTTGTTATGTTTTGATGCACGAATAAAACACAAATTAATTTTTTATTTTTTAAAATATTAAATATTTTTCTTTTATAAAAATATTCTTAAATTATAATTATATTAAACCTAAATCCTATTTACACCTCTACCCTCGCTTAAACCCGGATTCGGCGGCTCGGCTCCCTCTCCTCCGTGTGCCCCAGATCCACGATGGATCCACGCGGCTCACCTTGTCGTTTCCCCTTGGCTTTTCGGCTCTCCAATTAGGAGAAGCGAGCTGACCGACCCTTCTCCTTCTTGAGGCTGTAATATCTCCTTCTTTACTGTGGCATTTATTCCCCCATGGTGTGATTCGTTGCTAGGGACGTTGCTAGGGAGGCTGGTTGTTGGCGGCTTTTTCTTCTCTTCTCTCTGTCTATAAAATGATTTCCTAATCTAGTGTGTTGGGTTGTTGAAAATTTTGAGAGAGAAAAAAGTTTTTGAGAGAAGAAAGCTTGAATTTCTTTCTGCTGTTGGGGAAAATATTTCTCTGTTTTGTTGTTTGAAAGCATTCGTGGGGTGTCATTTTTTGAGGCTTTTAGGAAGGGAAGCTTTGTCGGAATCCTCTTTAAGCTAGAACTTTTGAGTGTTTGTGGCGTAGAGCATTTGTGGTTGCCGTTTCTGGGGATCTTTAGGAGGAATATTTCGCTTGGAGTGGTTTTCTTGAATCATTCTTATAATTTTATTTTAAATCTGCTGAAAAGAGGTATTATTCTCATTCTCCCTTTTCTATTTTATCTAGGTTGGCATGTTGAGGCTATCTCAATCCTCTTGCAAAGATTAATGAGGGAATGACTTAGTTTATTTTGAAGTCTATGTATTGATACATGCTGAAAATTATTTTTAAGAGTTGAAAAATCATTTTTGGGGCTCACATCTTGCTTCTCTTGCTGCATTTTGTTGGAATACATGCTGGAAATGAAATGTTGAGGTCTTTTATTCTTATTATTTTCGAATCAAAGAAGTGCTATAACTCACTTCAATATTAAGAAGTATTTAGCTTTAGGGATTTGTTACACTTATCTATTTCATGTTACTAATTTTTGCTTAAGATATATGCTGGGGTGCAAGAAATTTTAAAGTCTAAGGCTTTATGAAATCTGATTATTTATGGCTTTATTTCGACCCATTTGATAAAGTCAATTTACCTAGAATGTTTCTCTATTTTGCTCCCTTTTGCTAGATCCGATTTTGCCCATTTGCTGGGGTCGGTTTGATCCTGAACTGGGCTCGGTTTCCCCCTTTCTGCTGGGTTCGGGTTGGCCTTGTTGAGAAAACGGTTTGGTGGCTTTGTTGGCTTAATAGACTTTGGTTTGCTGCTTAGCCGTGAGCCTCATTTGGTGTTTACTACTTTAAGATTGTCCTCGGGTTGTCCTCGACCGTGAGTTGGATTTGAAGCTGGTTTATTGTCTTTGTGATACATATTGCCTTACTCGTGAGCTCTCCTCTCTTTTGACTCCTACTCGTGAATTAATTAGAGCTTAGTCGTGCTCCCTGTCACCTTACCCGTGAGCTCTCCTCTCTTTTGGCCTTACCCGTGAGCTCTCTTCTCTCTTTTGGCCTTACCCGTGAGCTTTCTTCTCTCTTTTGGCTTTACCCATGAGCTATAATTTGTGATCTCTTGGTGGAATAGATTTAGCTAGTGGTTGTTTCTCTCTATTACCTTAGACACTTATATGGACAAGTTCATGTTTATGAAATAAAAAAAATGATGAAAAGAAAAGAGCTTTTGCTTAAAAATGGAGTTGAATGGAATTGGTATTGGTATAGCTTTTAGAAATTTGGAAATTCATTCCATATGGATTATTCTCTCTTGTTTTGTGACATATGAAAAGTTCTTGAAATTTTGTTTCAAGAAATTGTAAACTTGATATAAATTGAATTCATAAAGGGGTTTGGAAATTCATAAAATTGTCATGCGTTGATTCATTTATGAAAAGTGAGAAGATGATATCTTTTTAAGATTGATTCAAGGATCTTGAGGCCTTATTTAATGAAGTTCAAATTGCATTTTTTAGGCTTTATTCGTTAAAATTTGATTTACATGTTGAGGCTTTCATATATCAATTTGAATATTTTAAATGTTGATTTTTGGAGATCACATTTTTACCTTTTTACGAATTTAAACATTTTTTTAGACCGATACATTCATGATTTCATTTTAAGCTTTACTGGTTTGACTTTATTTTAAAAATGGATCGGTCTCCTTTTTCATTTGTTTTGTTTTCTTTTTTCTTAACGGTCAAGTTAAAAATGAGAATTTCCGATTTAATTATCTTCAGAAATAATTCATGGTTTTAAGAAAAGTGTGAGGGAAAAAGAAAGGGAGAGAAGATTAAAATTGAAATTCGGTTCTTTGAGATGATAAAATCTAAGGAGGAAATAATATAGTAAATCATTCATCATTCATTTTACATAAGAAAGATGAAATTGTAAATTGGAAGATAGTTGAGGGTTGGAAGAAAGTGAGAGTTTAGATAACAATTAGGGACATGGATTAAGAGATCAGTAGACCTGCACTTAGGTCCCTTAAGCTTTGAATAAACTTAAATCCAATTGCTTTAATTAGGATTGAAGTACATTTCACACCCCTTTTGCCAAAATTATAGGTTTACCGCTAGGTTTTAGGAGTCTGATAGGGAGCTAAGCTTGATATAAAGATGTTCGAGGATTAGTTGAAAGACACTTAATTGAAGTTATACACTTTAGAACACTTCAGGCCCAAATTAAAGTGTAAGCTTCCTAGGTCTTAGAAGCACACCTTGAGAGAGTTCATTCTCCTAATTTTTAAATGAACCTAAGAAGCCAAACATCTGACCCTAGTTCATGATTTAATTAGGACACTAGACACAAGAGTGCACTAGATTGTGATTCATGACTGATTTAATTAACTAATTAAATCAAATAATGAAATAAATAATGAAATTCTTGCCTTAACTTGACCAAAACTGAAACCCAATGCTCCGGGATTTGAGTTTGTCTTACACGCAGATCCTCCTGGCGATTGGCGACATCCCCAATAACACATAAATCTCCTATTTTTGGTCATTTATATGTAATATTGTTTTTTGTTTTATTTGTTTGTCTTTTTCCTACGATTTACCTGTTTCTCTCAAGTCTTTTTCAGGTCATACTTTCCCCTTTTACACAGCGCATAAGAGCTAAACTTAAAGAAGAAATGAACCTCCCAGGTATACAAGTTTATTTTACAACAAAATATTTTATTTCACAGCATGTTATATTGCTCTCATAGTCTGTTATATTATTTTCCCAACATGTTATACTGTCTTTTCATAGCATGTTATACTCTTCTTTCAACATGTTATACGGTCTTTTCTTTCTATTGTACACTATATTGTTTCTTTCTTTTATACTGCATGTTTAGTTATTTCGATACACACTATGCCTTAGTTTAGGAAAACCTAGTAGTTAGGTGCATTTTCAAAACCAAAATTAAACCAGGAGGTGCTACTACGAAGAGCTTGGAGCGAACATCATGTGAAGCACGACGAGGAACAACTTCAAGGTGGATCTGCAACAGCAAAACATCAAAACACATCACATAAACATCTTCACACCACCTATCACTTCATTTAGTTTAAATAACAACCCATAGGATCTCCCTTTAGGCTTTTGTACAACCCTGTTGTGCAATTATAAGTCCTAACACTTTAGGATTCCGAGGTTACCTTGGGGTATGGTGTAAATCCTCCTATCTTTTTAGACTATTTGCACAGTCTGATATTGTGCTGATATTGTGCAAACATAAGTAATACAAACATAAGTCCTAAATCTTAAATAATTTGCAGGATTGAAATATCAAATATACATCATTTCAAAGACATAAAGCCAAACAAAAATCAGAGCCATTTGTTCTCTTCTAGGCCAAAGGTTTCTCCAGATCTGTGATATCCCATACTTTTCTTCCCTTTGGATTCCTTAAATAATTGTTCCTATTTTGAGTATTCCCATTTGATTTCTCATTTGATTTTCTCATGTCCAATCGCGAAAACCTAAACTTTGAAATTTTGAAAGTAAAACCACCTGATATTAATCGAGAGTTTTTTTAAGTGATTTCGATCATTTAAGATGTAATTAACAATAGGGGCTTGCCTCTATAGGAAACCAGAAACCCAGATAAAATAAACCCTATCTAATTTTTTATGTTAGGTAGGGGAACTTATTGACTTTTTTTATAAAATATTTCGGAGACCAAAACGGATGTCACAAATTCTTTAGTCTAGGTGATTGAATCCCTATTACTTGTAGTATTGTATTCAATCATCTAAACTATTTAAAATGTGAGACCCGTTTGGTCTCACCTATTTTAAAATAAAATATTATTTTTAAAATATCAAAAAAGGTTATATTCATATTTAAATTATTTTCAAAATCACAAAATCATCAATTTTTCAAATTACGAAATTAAAATGGCCGACAACAACCAAGCTATAATTAGCATTGCTAAAGAGCCAGCCCACCATAAAACAACCTACGCATGTTGAAATTGATAGACATTTTATAAAATAGAAAATTGATCATTGAATCAGTCAAATACATTACATAATACATTACATTTTGATAAAACTTTAAATAGAAGGAATCCTAACCAAAGCATTTTACCAATCAAAATTTGATAATTTACCTTCCAAAGTAGGAATGATAAACATATATTCACACCTTGTGCGGTGAGTGTGAAAATTATGTAAGGAGACCCAAGTCAACAGTTTGTATGCTCCAATTCAATCAACCACAAGATGATAGCAATCTGTCACTGTTGACCTCATTTTTAGTGAGGTCTAGTCCTCCTCTTAGGGTTTAGGATCTAGCCTTAGGGATCTCCCTTTGACTATCTTAGAACCTTAGAAATGGGACCCGCCTCATTTTAGAAATTCGACCTACTTCTGTCCCCTTTTGGAGTTTCGCGTGTGTGGTATCGACTTCTAGCACTTAGAAGGATGAAACCGACATGAGGAAATCCAAAAGGAATTCCTATAGGACCTTTTTGAGCCTTAGGGTGGCCTTCTGCACAATTCACACACCCGCGCGCACAAAACTTCACAATTCGGAGAGTCGACACGTCCGATCGTCACAATTCGCATCGCTTGCACCGTTACCTGTCGAAGACTCGAATTAACTTTTTGAGACGATCGATCGCGGGTCAAATTTTGTGAAACTTGAATTTTGACGCGTTTTTGAGTCGATTGTCGACGACGTCGCCCGAGCGACCCCGGATGACAAAACGGACTGCACCGGCACGTCCGAAACGTCGATTTTGCCTCGGGAGGACACCCATTTTGTTACGTCGCCGCGCGTGAATAAATCGCATATTATTTAATATATATATATATATATACTAAATTTATATAAACCAAATTATTTATTTTCCTCTTTAAGCCCTACATCCCTAACTCACGCACCCGATCCCCAAATCATTTGCACCCGAGCCCTAACCCGTCCGCCTCTTCCTCCCGCATTCGCCTTAGCCGAAGCTCCTCTTCGTCGCGTGAAATCGACCCGAGGTCCCCTCCTCGTACGCCTCTCGCTCTGCCTAAAGGCCGTTCCTTGTCACCACGCGCTCTGTCTTCACCTACTCCAGTCGCGCTCCGGCTTTCCCCTCCCACGCCTCTGCGATTCTCGTCGCCTTCTCCCGCGCGACTTTTTTTGGGGAAAGGGGAGATTCTGCCAAAGCTTTTGTGCTCGTTCTTTTCTGATTCGTTCAAGAGGTAACACTCTCTTCTTCCCCTCATATTAGAGCTCTCACGTATCTAAATTTTCTGAATCTCCTAATTGCATTTTGGGTTAACGGGTTCACTCTGATTTTGGACGGGTTCACTCTGATTTTGGATTTGGGGCAAAATAAAAGAAAATGGAATTCAGGAACTTGTAGGGTTCATACTTATTTTATTTTATTTTAGCTGCCTGGGAGAATTCAAACTAAATACTGTCTAAATTTTGCTTAAGTCCTGCTAATAAACAAAATCTTGAAGTCGCCTTTACTTTTATTGACTGTTTGGAAGTGTTTAGTTTAATTCTTTTATAAAGTCTGTTCAAATCTTGCTACCCAGCAGTTTTTGAAAGCCATTTCACGTTGTTAGAGGTTGAATTCCTAACTTGAGCAGGGGAGTTTTGGGATTAAGATATATCTGTGAAGTAAATGCATGCTTACCTATTCTCTGTTACAATGGAAATGTTACGAATTATGTTATGCGTTGAAAGAAAATTTACGGGTTTCTTGGACTGATCTAATGTATCATTTTCTCCCTCTATTTAATCATCTTACATGTTTTTTATAACATGTTTTATAACGTGATTGTGGGAATATTATATGATTGGCCTAAGATGGATTTTTAGAATTCCTTGGATATGTTAAGCTTTCCTGGAATGATGGTGGTCATTTCTCTTGTTTGCAATTTCTTTTTTTTTTTTGCCATGATGGAAGGTTTAAAAAAAGCCCCTTTATGTTGTAAGAATACAGGAATGTTAACTTAAATGATATGCATAAATGCATTAATGATGCTTCACCATTCAGTGGAGATTAACAACTCAGAGAGGAAACTGGAGGGTTCTTTTGTGGATATTTGCTTTGGCTGCTTTAACATATTTTGAATTGATTTTGAATCAATATTTTTTTTTAAAAGTAAGCCGGTTCATGGGCTGAGGCGTCGGGTCAGGGTTGCTTTGAGCCTGACTTTTCTGAAGTGCTGTACACATTTTCTTTGGAATTTTGGATTTCTGGGTCACTAAAACTAAAAAAAAAGAGGGGGAATATTTACGCACATACCACTCAATTCTTATGCGCATGGTCTGATTTTGGCAAGCTATTTGGAACATTTTAAAAACATATTTTAGGGGCTGAATTGGGTTCAGTTTTGAGCTTTTCGAAATGCCGTTTTTATGAGCTGAAATGACTGTAGTTTTGAGGGCTTTTAAATGCATCTTTTGGCGATGTTTTGGCAAAGTTTTTTTTTAGCTGCCGTTTTAGAGATTATAAAACTATTTGGAAATTTGTTCTCTTTCAATTTCATCATATAAAATTATTGGAAATTGGAGGTGCCGCCTTGGGCTTTGAAAAAGGTTTACATGTGATACTTGTGTGAGAATTTGGAAACTTCGCGGAGTTCACTTTTTGGAAATAAGAACTTGATCGTTTTATTCATGAGATTTTTTTTTTGAAGCTTTGACGAGGTTGACCCTATGTAAAATTTGAGGTTGTGTGGGTTATTTTAATTGAGTTGGGATTTTAGTTGGCTTTCTTTGGGCTTCCTTTGAGTTGCAGTTATGAGGCTCTGATGGTGGCATTTTTTTATCCAATGTGAAAGATTTAGATGATGTAAATGCACTATTTAAGTTTAGAGATTGAATATGTAAATGCATAAGTGTTGTGGGGCTACGTATGTAATTGTGGCATTGGTTTGGACTTGTTTCGACTGGTTTGAAATGTGGTGTTACTAGGGCTGGCCGAAATTTTCAGAGGAAGGGAGAGGTGCTGCTGAAATTTTGTGGGGCTTATTCTATACCCATTTGGGATTGATTCAGGGATTTTCGGGTCTTCATTTTCAAATCTTTTTGTCACGAGCTTTAAGGGTTGATTCATTATTCGTTCTTTTCGATGTTTTAGGTGAATCAGTCCATCCTCTCTCTCACCCCATTTTTGTTCTTTTCTTTTCCTTGCTTCTTGGTTCGATTTTCAATGCTTATGTCCGATGCATATGAAACCATTAAGCAAGGTCGCAAGTAGTCGTTTTGGGGCGTACGGTGTTGATGTTAAAGACACACCGAAGATAGAGCAGAAAAATGTCCTATCCTATAACATCAAGATCCAGACATTTGATGAACAATAGAATATGGTATCATTCACTGACATAAGTCTAGCGGTAGTCAGCTCGAACCTCCTCAGGTTGTTGGCAGTCCTATGCCTGACAGGGTAATCGACTCGTGGACAAAAAAATTTTTTTTTTAAAAAAAAAGATAAGTTTTGATAAACCATTTTCAAACAAAAA
>NW_018164444.1:41683858-41702060 GCF_001263595.1 Phalaenopsis equestris | reverse complement strand
TGTTTTCTACCTGCTACTGCTCTTCCTGTACAGCATGATTATGTCATTTCTGCTTCTACCTGCTACTGTACTGTATAGCATGTCATATTACTCATGTTTTCCACCTGCTACTGTACTGTATAGCATGTCATATTACTCATGTTTTCCACCTGCTACTGTACTGTATAGCATGTCATATTACTCATGTTTTCCACCTGCTACTGTACTGCATAGCATGTCATATTACTCATGTTTTCCACCTGCTACAGTTCTTCCTGTATAGCATGTTATATTGCTCATGTTTTTTGCCTACTACTGTTCGACATGTATCCTACTGTTTGCCCTGTACTGCACATTTTATATCATATAGCTTTAAGCATGTCTCCTTTTATATAAGATGTTTAGAGGACTACAACCATAGGGCCGTTTGATTTGACACTATAACTGGACACCCTAGAAAACTTAAACTCATCATGTCGGTGAGCTTGGAGCCAGCGCGGTGGGCAGCACGGCCATCTTCAATAGCAGAACATGTCTTTCCCAGCAAAACCATCCATTTTCCTAGAAATTAAACAACAATCCATAAAACTTTGAGGTTGTTTGCCTAGCGCAACATAAATCCTCCACCTTTTCTTTAGGCATTCGTATAGCTCTGCTGTACGATTTAAGCCCCAACTCGTTCTAGGTTCTGAGGTTGTCGTTCGATATGACGTAAACCCTCATATCTTCCAGGTGATTTGCGTGGCCATGTCACGCAAATATAATCCCTAATTAAGTAAAATAAGCAGGATGAAACACTTTAATAGTTTCTTCTCAAAACTGGAGTCAAATCATAGGATAGACTGGGAAGTCACTGAGGTTCTCCTCTGGATCTGTGGCCTCCCCTAGTTTCTCTTCATTTGGATTCCTCAACATTGTTCCAGGTTCGAGCATTTCCCCTTTCACACCTCTTCGTCCGATTTCGTTGAAAAGTCATATCCTTTTGACTTCTTTGAGGATAGTATTCCCTGATTTTTATCGAGAGTTTTCTTATGTGACATAGGTCATTTAAGATATAATTAACTATAGGGGTTTGCCCTTATAGGAAGCTTTTCCGAACCCAGCTTAAAATAAACCCTATTTAATTATTTGTATTAAATAGGGGAACTTGTCGGCAAATAAAATGGTTTTCGCAGACCAAACGGACGTCATATATTTCTTAGTTTATTTGATCGAGTCTCATCATCAAGTCTTGTGTTTATCTCTCGGGATAGATACAGTATTTGAGATAGAACGCTTTCATTTAATGTGAAAAAAATATAAAGTCAGTTTGATTTCATATTTTTCTAAAATTATAGTATATATGTGTAACACTATTTATTCATCCTTACGTGACTCTCATTAATTATTCCTTAATCATAGCAATAGAAACGCATAAGTTCTAGCACATATAAATATGCACCTTTTCTACAATATGAAGCAATGGGAATAATATTCAAAATCTTCTCTTCTATTCCTTCTCTTAATTTTTCACCCTATCCATGAAATAAAAAATAAAAGAAACTCCATAAATTATTTCATAGTTGATTTTATAGACAAAGAAGATTGTATGCAAAACAATTATTCACAAAAACCTTTCAAATTAGGCTTACATGGAAAAGAAAAAGATAAAATTAGAATTGCATTATGTAATATAACAAAAGGGGAAAATAAAACTATTATAAGAGATAAAAAAGAAGAAAAAATGAAACTCAAAAAACCATAGTCAATGCATTCCATCTCAATCTGTTGGTTGAGAGCTTAGATTTTCAACCAAGAGGTCTTGAAGTCAAGATTTTGCAGATGAGATGTACACTTATTTGCAATGATACCATGTAACATTTAAAATTTACTGAAGTTACGAGTCTTCTACTCACACTTATGGCTTCTTGGTTTACATGGAGGAGTGGGAAGCAGGAACTTGGAGGGGGTGGGATACTTAATTGTTTTGTTCGTAGTGAAAAGAAACGTCCTCCCAAACAAATGTCTTTTATCTTCGGCTCATGTGCATTGAAAACAGTCATAAAACATGACGATCTTACTAAATTGGAAATATGGTACCACCCATAACAAAAATCACATTTGTTCTACATACGAATAATAAATATAATTTAAGATAAAATATATTATAATATATATATATACATATATATATATATATATACATACATTATATACACAACAGAAATAAATAACGCATAATTTTATAATCAAACCAAGATAAGAAATATAAATAGGTGATATGTAATGTATTAAATGATATATTACTAATGTGTCTGTGTGTGAAAAATTATAATTTTATACATATCCATATGCATAATATTCACAATCAATCAATCTTTTTAGTGACCTCAACTTCCAATTCCAGAAGGAGAGTGTCACTCCTCTCACTTGAGAACAACCAAGAGGACCATTGGACTTTGGCATAGCTTTTGTCTGCCTAATAATGCTTCAAAAATAAAAGTAACTTTAAGAGGTTTGTAAAAATAGCCGTCTGAAGAATAATTCAAAAGTGTAAAAGCTAAAAAAGTAGCTTTTCATAACAACCTTCAATTATCTTCCCAAACATGTTTTTATAAAATTTAAATTTATCCTATAATAGCTATTTAGTCGATTTTACGAATGGTTATTTACTTTACTATACAGTACAAGATAACAATGACAAAGGGGCCGTTTAAGTCAGGAAAAAAAGATGGATATGCTTCAACTGGAAGGTAAAAATGTAAAATTTTATAAAGCAACTCACCTGACATACTACCTCCAATATTCAAAAAACATGCAGCACCATTTTTTAGGTAATGTGGCAGTTTGGTGAAAGGAATTCCTTTCAATTTGGACAGAAAAGGAAGAAGAAGAAACACAAAAAGAGCCTGCACATTTGAGGAATGGTTATGAGTCAGTTATTAGGAAACCTAAAATACATTTTTTACCACTTAATTCCTCTGTATTTACACATCTAAAACCTAAAATACATTTTTTACAAATATGTCACCTTCCCTATACATGAAAATGTGTATTTCAATTTTTAAAAGTTAAAATAGTGGCATTTTATGTCATATAAAAGATTTGGATGGTATAAATGTAAAAAAGTAAACTTTAAGTGTTAGAATGTAGATAAATAAGAATTGGGTGGTATGTATGTAAACGCCCCAAATTTTAAAGCACATAGAATTGGAAAGAAAAAATTTGCCATACAAATCCATGTGAGGTACATGTCAAAAACATGGACATATGACATATGACAGGAAACTATATGAAACAGTTGTGAAATGTTTGCTACAGAACTTTTTGGTCGCCATTGAAACATTGATAGGATAAATTTGGAATACACCCCAACCCCATGCCCCTTTAACTTGGCTATGTTAAAAATTTAACCTATTACTATCCCAACAATTCTCCAGCCTTATCAAAGTGTAGCCTCTTTAAACCATTATTTATTTATTTCTCCAAGATTTGGGAAATTGGAATAATCAATATTTTCTATCTAATGTTCACGTGAGAGTAATTTAATGGTTGGTTCATAGGGTTAAAATTCAGACAAACATACTACCGTCCACTTGGTTTGTCTAGGGGTGCAAATGAGCTGAGCAGGCTGGAGTTCGGCTTCTTAACAAGCTCACGAGCTGAGCTTATTTAGCCACGATGATCTCAAGTTCATTCTGGCCCAGTTCGTTGGCTCACTAGTCAGCTTGATTTGCCCCTAGCTAGTCATTTCGATGCATTTTCCGGTGAGTTGTCGTTGCATTCTCCTCCTTCTTCTGCCACCAATATATTTTCTGGCGAGCTCTCATAAAAATTGAATTTTTAGTCCGAGCTTGTTTGCAGACTGCTGCCACTATGAGCTGAGCTCGAGCTCTACTCGAGCTCCAGCACACAATTTAACAGACAAGCCAAGTTCGAGCCCGATTCGACTTGTTTACATCCTTAATCTTATCTTTAACCGCCACAGTAGCCTTTGGAGGTTAGAGGTTCAAATCCCTCCAAAATAGAAAGGGGCATTTACATAAATACCACCCAATTCCTATGTATTTACATATTTAACACAAAAAACTTCTGCTTTTATATTTATAACCACCCAAATCTTTCATATCATATAAAAAATAACACTATTTTAACTTTAAAAAAATGAAATACACCTTTCCATGCATAGTTAAGGTGTTATATATGTAAAAAATCAAATTTTAATATGGTGTTGAATATGTAAATACATAGGAATTGAGGGGTATGTATGCAAATCTTCCAAATAGAAGAAGATATCAATCTTCTCTAGTTAAACACAACTACAACATGAGGGAGGCTATTTTCTCAGGGAAAAGCGTGCCAATAATCTCAAATAAAACATACCAATAAGCATCAGATCACCTGGAATGCAGACCCGAATGAATTAACTACAAATATATCAAGAGACTTTCCCTGTAAAAAAAATTTTAAAGAGTTAAAGGAACATGTGATAGCAGTGCAGATAAGGGAAATTTACATATGTAGAACATAATTCTTATGTATTTACATGTCTCACAACTAAACTTTCATATTTACATACATAGCACTAGTTGTTTTAAATTTATGCATAAAAAAGTGCATTTCAGTTTTAAGAAAATGGGAATGGGTTGTTTTAAATTTATGCATTAAAAAGTGCATTTCAGTTTTAAGAAAATGGGAATGGTGTTATTTTTAATGTGATATTAAAGATTTGAGTACTATGTGTGTAAATATGAAATTTAGATGTTGTAACATGTAAATACATAAGAATTGTGTGCTATGTATGTAAATGCCCCTAAAAAAAGGTTCTTTAATAATACCTCAAGGCGCTTTGCACCATCAATGAAGACAAATTCCTGCAACACAAAATTTTAATTGAGTTTCTGAGATCCTTTATGCCGAAATATAAACAGCCAGTGGTATATTAAACCTTGAGAATGGATGCACCAGCTTGAAATGCAGAAGAAGCAACCATTAGAGCTGGCCATAACAAATCTATTCCAGACAACAATTGGTCATCCAAGGACCCACTGCAGCAATCATTAAAAAAATGGATCATTTACATACATAGCACACAATTCTTATTTATTTAAATATCTCACACTTAAACTTTCATATTTACACACATGACACTCAAATCTTTAATATCACATTAAAAAAAGCACTATTATCTTTTTTTTTTAAAGTGAAATACACATTTTAATGCATGGGTTTAAAGCACCAAAGTGTTATGCAAGTAAATACGAAAGTTTAGGCATGACATATGCAAATACATAAGAATTGTGCGCAACGTATGCAAATTTCCCCGATAAAATAAACCAGGAATATGAATCTCTAGCAACTTAAGGGGCAAAAAAACGGTGTCGGTTATAAGGCAGATGAAAAATGGTTAAACCTCTAAATTAACTTGAGTTCTAGGTACTGCAATATGAAAAAAAATAATGTGAAATCATAACGATTTGTATAAAATTTTTATTGCATGATTATAATACGATCCGGAACCAAAAATAATGAATAAATTATAATAGAGTTGTGGGGGAACTCAAATAAGAACTGATTTTCTAATACCAATAAAAGCAAACAAAATACAATGTCGATCTACTATTCGAGATGTAGATCTTCTCAACAAATCGTAGACACCGCTAGAAACACCGAGAGAAAAGAAAAATTGTAGCAAATCAAAACATAAAACAAACCCTAGCCAATTAGCCCTTATAAATACCCTTCAAAAGCCCTTCAAACTTTCCCCCCAAAACTCCCTTTAAATCCCCTCCTGTACGTGATTAGCGTCTGTGTGGGCCCCACTCGAACGTTGAAATCGTTCGAAGCCCCTCCTAGGGTTTTCTCCCTTGTCGGCTAGGCAGGTTGGTCTGGCCGTTTCTCCTTGGACCATTGGCTCATCAGGGGGGAGGGAGTTGACTTCCTGTCGGTTCTCGCGTCTGTAGAAGCATGCATATCGGACTAATGGAGATACAGTGCATCAAGCAATATCTTTACTAGGTCATTTAGATAACTTTTTTCCCATGAATGATTAAAATGAAAATTATTTTGGTAAGCACATCAAGATGCTTCATAAAAAAAATGGAAAACAAATCTCTTTGTTAAACTATTTAGTGTATTAGTGTTCAACGCCGCTTAAACCCTAGCAAGCTTAGCATCCTACGAATATAAATTAGTAAAGGTAAAATAAAACATAACATTGATTACACATAATTCTAAAGTAAATGGTGCAATATATTTTTCCAGTTGCACGTTCTTGGGTCCTAAAACATACTTCAGAATTTGATGAGAACATTATGGATCCTTCATAAAACTAATGGTTAATGCGGGCTCCTAAACCCCTAATGATGATCGTTAAAGATTAATTTCCGAAGACATCATGCTAAATAACATTTAAAAATAATGGCATAAAAAAAAGACATCATGCTTAATAACATTTAAAATTTCAAACAAGACACAAAGAAGTAACTAATAAAGTTGTAGTAGCAATTGATAATTTATTGTTATTTAAAAAAGATGAAATCGGGCCTACTGAAACCGATTTCATTGTTATCAATTTTTTTAATATGTATATTAGGATAAATAAAATTATGAAGTAAATGTATAAAAATTTAGATGTACATAATAAACTTGGGCCTACTCAACTCATAATACATATTTAGATGTAAATAAATATGTATATAAACTTCTATTAGAAAATTTACATATATGACATATAACTGTTACGTATTAAATTTTACGATTTGATATTTACATTTATTACATAATTGATTTTTACACAAGCATGTCGGTCAACTTTTTCTTCGATTAGATTTATTTGAAAAATAGGATATATGAAAAAATAGGTTGTCTTTTGTATTACGATAAAATTAGTTTAAAATTTTAAATATAGAATTATTTATTTGTTGAATATTTAAAAATATTTATGAGTGCATTCATACTATTAATTGTACATGTTTAAATAGTTCTTTATTTGTAAAAATATTTGGTTTATTTTTGCATTTAAATAAATAAGATAATTGCACTAATTAATAATAAAAATTATGAGGTAATGATTCAAATAAAAAAATAAGGAGAATCTACATATCATTTTTATTGAATTAGAAAAAGCTCACGATAAGGTTCCAAGAGATATCCTTTGGAGAGTTCTTGAGAAGAAAGGTGTTGATATGACTTATATTCAAGTCATTAAAGATATGTATACAAGAGTTGTTATCTGTGTTCGAACAGACGGAGGATTGTCCAAATATTTTCCTATTTATGTTGGTTTAAATTAGGGATCAGCTTTAAGCCATATCTTTGTGCTTTAGTAATGGATGGTCTCACTGGACACTTATAGGAGGATGTACCTTGGTGTATGTTTTTTGTTGATGATATCCTTCTCGTGGATAAGACGAGAGAAAAAGCTCAGGAAAAAACTATGGAGGTTACCTTGGAGTCTAAAGGCCTTCGTTTGAGTGGAACTAAAACTGAATATATGGAATGTAATTTTAGTAGTAGTAGCTCTAATGACAAAAATGTAACTATGGGTGATTGAATTATTAAAAGGTGTGAATACTTTAGTTATCTCAGGTCTATTATTCAAAGTGATGGTGTAATTTATTGGGATGTTATTAGTAGAATTCAAGTTGGTTGGTTTAAGTGGAGGAATGCTTCAGGCCTATTGTGTGAAGGCCTAGGCCTATTGTGTGATAGAAAAGTACCGCTTAGGCTGAAAGGAAAATTTTATAAGACGGTGATGATAACTGCAATGCTCTATGGCGCTGAATGTTGGCTATTAAAAGAGAAGCATAAAACTAAGTTAAGTGTTGTCGAGATGAGAATGATTAGGTGGATGAGTGGCTTTACACTTAGAGACAAGATGCGAAATGAATATATCTGTGATAGAGTTGGTGTAGCTCCTGTGAAAGACAAAATTAGAGAGTCGTCTTAGATGGTTTGGTCACATTAAATGTCGACCATTTGATGATCCGATTAGAAGAGTAGATGTTTTAGATTCGACTTATGTTAAGAAAGGCAGAGGTAGACCTAGGAATACTTGGGCATATTATATAAAAATTGATCTTAATTTATTAGACTTAAATGAAAATATGACACTAAATAGGACGCAATGGAGAAAAAGGATTCATGTAGCCGACCCCACTTAGTGGTATAAAGGTTTTGTTGTTGTTGTTGTTGTATTATTGTTCTATAACTTTCTCAACCCCATTCTTGATCCTTATACATCATCTAAGAACCATACATCATTGTCAGAAAATAAACAGTCGGTTCACCTCAATGCATCATACTCCCTCCCATATTTGTGCATTCACTCTTGCAACCAAGGCCTTCTCCTGTTTTATGGGCGGGTGATGAATCCAAGTAATGAACTGTAAAGCCACTTCTAACCATCTCCATGCACTCAAAGAAGTTGTTAATGCATGCACATGAACAGATAAAGACAAACCCATGAGAGTTTTTTTAGGTCATGAATAAGCTAATATGAGGCGTGATTGATGTCTTTCGACCAACCCCATCACGTGTCAAACCCAACTCCAACAAGCTCCTTGTTGATGTGATTTGTAGGGTGCTTTTAACAGGGAAGGTGAATCATACAGGCAAAGTCTTAAAAGGTAACTTTTTTTTCCTTTCATGTCAATGGAAGAATTTGAGAGGAGGAGAAGACCTCAATCACAGCAGGAAGTTAGCTGCAGAAGGAACTCGTTAGAGAATTAATGGCACACAGAGGCTGAAACATTGTCCTGAGAGCCTATGATTGCTCTTCTTGTGTCACTCATACTTCAATGGGCCGAGGATATATTTATAAGTGATGGTAGAAGTGTTTGGGAGTCTATGAGAATCACAATTGCGGCTAAAGTGGTTTACATGGCTTGATGGTTGCGAAAGGAGATGGAAGGGGTTAGGGGTTCACCGAAAAAGCAATATAGGCGAATTTTGTGGGAGTCTGTAACTTTGTAACAAAGAAGATATGCAATGGTGAATTTATTATTTGCTTTTTTTTTATTTCTAATTTTGAAAAAAAGTTCTTAAACTATAGTAATGTCCATAAATTTTTTAAACAAAAAACTTTAATTACAATAAGTTCGCTCTCAAAATAACATATTGTGTTAGCCTCATTGCTATATTAATCAGCGCATATCATTGTAGTTAGAACCTATTCAATATATACTATATTAATATCAGATGGATTCCCCTAATTGATTTGTAATTATATGTATATCTTTCAAGTTCGTTTGAACTTCAAAACAATTGACTCTGCAATATATAAATCGAGACAACTGCATTTTGTCATTCCAAACTTAAATAAACCTAACTATTCACTAGTTCGGGACTCGAATGTTTTTATTGATTAAGAACAAGCACCTACCTAGGAGTTTGATGGCCTATCTATTTGAAACTACGTAGCAGGATTTGAACCATATATTCTCTCGAGATTGATCATGTCCTTCGTGAAATAACAATCTCAAACTGGTTAATAAGGAGCATAATATATTTTATATGGTTATCAGGCCATTGAACATGTTAAACTTGGTACAAAAAAAGACAAAGGAAAAGATGGTCAAATATAATTTTTATATTGTTCAATAGTCTAATATCTAATTCTTAAAAAAATTGAAGGTCTTTTGCAAATTTCATAGGTTCATACAAGTGCTATAATGACTATCATTAATCAAGGATGTAGCACCTACAAAGTTCCATGTGGCACTGACATGCAGCAAGTTGTTCATCTAAACAAGGGAAATACATAGTACATTTAATAGGATCATACTAGGACCATTTTCTATAGAGGCAAATCGAAATGCATAGCACATATAGTGGAATGTATGAAATTTCAGTTCTCAAATGGATCATGTTAGAAATTAAAAGTACAATTCATTTGAAACAAGCATCTCTCGAATTGGTGAGTTCAAACTGAATGTACGATATGTTTCATGGAATATAAAATGCATTATGCATGTTTTCATGTTACAATATCATTTTTCTTAGGGATTGAATCTTTTTTTTTGTCTTGTCAAGGGGGGGAGGAGCTAAAGAAACTTTTCATTATGTTAAACTCAATCACACCACTGTTTGTGGCATTTCAATGGACGAGTTAAAGTTTTAACAACATCGATCATTTATACTAGGTTATTCAACCATAATAGTTTATAGCCTAGTTGGTGAAACCTCCACATTTCAAAATCATAAATAATCAAGAACACTTTTGCATAGCACTTGGAGAACTATGCCTCCAAAATTGCTAACAATTTTAGTAGAGCTTTGACGACACCCTTAAAGGGCATTAGGAAATGTGTATTGGCTCCTTACGTTGGCACTAGGGAAGGAAAACACATGTATTACGATAAGAGTATCAAGTAAGAAATAAAGAACAGTTTATGAGCAATTGGACATAGGTGACCTTATCAAACAATATTCAATGGCACCGAGACAATGACAGAACAAGCGAAGGCAGTAAGGACACTTACATCTTAGATCAGCTACAAAATTTCAGCAAGGTTTCATCAACACGGTTTTCTCGCTCCCTTAATTTGTGCTCGCCCTAAGGAAATGCTTTCATGGATCATGGGGGCTCCCCTACCTCTTTCAATATAAAACAAAATTAGATGGCTCCCCTCAAAAAGGGCCATTACCCAAGATTCTTAAAATATTAATTATTTTGTTCTTTTTTCTCATTTTTCTCTTCTTTTTTTTCTTTTCTTCTTCTGCATTTGCTATTAAAAAAATGTAGCCCACGATAGCAAATCTTCAGCGGATAATATAAAGTTTAGTAATCAGCGTTCACAACACTCAAACATTTGTAAGCCTAAAGTGTGACCAAAATGGATTAAATTCTTCATAGTCAATATCTGAAGTATGCTAACAAAATAGCAAATTTTAATCAATGATTAGACAAAAAACAATATTAGAACTTCTAAAATAGTAAACAGTATGAATGACAAAATGAATTTATTGTGTCTAGGGGAGTACAAAATGCTTGATGTTCATGAGTAAAGCGAACAAGCTGAGCCTGAACAAGCTTTTTAGCTTGTTTATTTAATGACACAAACATAAAGAAGAGTTCATTCAATTATGTTCAGATCACTAAGACCTTGATATAAAAATATTAAATATATAAATATATACTTGTATATATGCATATAAAGCTAAACTTATTCCTGCAATCTATTATTAAAATCAATCAAATATGTTTCAAAAATGTAAAACATGCATGCTGAACTTTATCAATCTTAAAAGGATAGGAATGAATGAAAATCAAAAACTTTATTTCATACAAACAGAGTCCATGATATATTTGAAGGTCTTCAAATAAGTTGTTTTTGTTTAGCTCAACAACATATAAAGTTGAATAAGAATAAGATTTTTCAACTTATTCACTCTATTGTGTTCAGCTCGCTAGCTCATGAGCCAAACATGAAAATAACTCTTTAAAAAAAAAAATTCATTCATTCATATGCAGATCGATTACACTCCTAATTGTGGCATTATATTGGAACACTTTCTAATCAAATTCACAATGAAGCATAAAAAAACTTCTACAAAATTAATTTGAGAGAACTAGAAATCAATCAAAGCAACGAGTGTTACCATTGAAATAAAATAAATAAATCAAACCTTGCTACAGCTAAGATCACTCCTGCTGTTACAACCAAGCATCCAAGGATTTGGTTTGATGAGTACCTTCTTCCCAATATCAATACAGAAAAGACAAGCTGCCATACCAGGAAAGTCTGCAAAAAACCAAAAGAAAACCCACGCAGGTTGATTGATTTATATATGATGCAAACTTCAAAAGCTGAATGGACGTTTCACCCATGCAGAAGGGTGGATCTCTACCAAGGATTCACTTTATTTTTAAATAAATGACAAATGAAGTACATTGTACACCCACTATAGTGGCTACAAGATTCGAACCAGAAAAGTTATGGGGTCCGGTCTAGTGTTAAGCCTGTAACTGATTAATTCAGGTTAATCAAGTTAGAATGGACTGGGAAAACAGCAAAAAGGAAACTTTTCGCCATATTATTTTTTACAAAAATTTACATACATAGCACACTATTCTTATGCATTTACACATCGATCCCAAAAGTTTAATATTTACACATCAACACCTTGGCAACATAAAACTGTGCATGAAAATGTGTATTTCATTTTTAAAAAGTAACGATGGTGATATTTTTTATGTGATATTAAAGATTTGAGTGGTATGCATATAAATATGAATATTCAGGAGATTGATATGTAAATACATAAGAACAATGTAGGATATATGTAAATGCCCTTATTTTTTATTACAAATAACATTAAATAAGCATCACCTGAGATAATATCGGTATGGCAGGTCCCGGAAGCATAGCTGTGCACAAGAAAGCGAAAGGTAATGAAAAGGCATCATAGAGCTACTAAAATTTAAAAAACCTGCATTCTTTTGCCAATATCCCTTAAATATAAGATGATCAAAGAAAATTTGGAGAGCAAAACAAAAATCAACAATATTCATTCTTCAGGCGCTTATCAAATCACTTTAACAGCTAATTCTATGAATAGAAAGAAGAATATTAATTTCCACTTTAGAATTAGAATAAAAACAAAACTAACACATCTAACTTAAGCACTATTATATAAATTTTCCAATTTACCTCCCGCGGACATCCCACAAGCAACACCAAGGGCCTCTAGCAGACCGATAATGATAAATCTAAATTTTGGAATCGCCAACATTTCTCTGGTAACAATTCCAAAGATGCATCTAACATGAAGAATAGAGAAATATACTGCCACATACCTGCATTTAGAAACTGTTTGCTTTACACAATAAAAGACAAAATGAGTAAGACATGGATCGACAAATATGTTACGATAAAGAATAAAGTGGAAACTAATAAGCATGCATTTTATGTATCATAAACATCTAGAATAAAAAAAAATAATTAAAGAATTATGATATCAATGTAGTGGACACTCAAATTCACACATATATATTTGTATGGACAAATATGCATGTGTGGTGCATAAAATTTATACAAGTTATATATGGCTTCCAAACAGGCTTTATGTTTACAAAAAGCTCATGTTCAGCTACATACATAAGAGAATCAAACACAAATCAAAAAGTTTTGCTCATAACAACAACGGAGTTCAATTGAGTTCTGCTTGTATACACCAGTACCACTAAGCAAACAGCAGTGCAAAAATATGTCAAATTGCCCCTAAGATCCATGCTAGACTATCATGCCCCTATGGAAAGCATAAAGCCTTAAGGAGACCTTTGGCCTTGATCTTAGTATCGTTGGAGATTCAGATCATATGTCTGGATCTACATCGATAGAGTTGAGATCCATGTTTGTAGGGGTGTCAAATCGGATTTGAAAGTCAAGTTCGGGTCTGACACAAAATTGAATTGACCCGAAATTGCTTTACTCAAACCTGACATGAATATGGTCACAACCCGTATAACCCATTTAACATAAATCATAATAGCTATTCGGGCAAATTCAAGTCAATCTCAGATCGGGTTGGCTGGTCAACCCAACCCGACCAGAAAAATTAAATGGGTTAAAAATCCTAAATCAAACCTGACCCCAAAAATATTCGAGTCAATCTGAACCCAAATTTTTTGATCTAGTTCGGGTAGAGTTGATGTGTCGGGACATTTTTTTTGACACCCCTACATGTTTGACTCGACAAATATAATGAAAGTATCTTCATGAACCTTGCATAATTTTATAGTGTATACGTCATAAGGACCATTATCCATCGTCCATTATTGCGTAAGGACCAAGAAAGATTAATCTCGAGATTCTTGATTAGAAGTCTTATATTATTTTTTAGCATCACATTAATTTCCCCTTGTTTTTGTACCATATATCCAGCTCAAATTAATCATTATACATTTACTCCATCATTTGTCATATAGACCAATACCGGAGAGTAGAACCTGCCTAGCAAGACAACTCAACCTTATTTTGGGTGCGTTTGGGGCGGCGATGCAGTGGTGATATGGTGCCGCACCACCGTCTTTTTTCTATTTAACAAAATTGTGTTTTGTCTAAACTGCAGCTGAAAGCTATTTTTTGCAACCGGACATGACTAAATGCGGTGAATGTTAGAAAGTTTAGGACTGATTTTTTGGGAAAAAAATGTGTAATAACCACCACAGCTTTTTAAACAACATTTTTTTCTGTAGTTATTTCACAGTTATTTCTTCAAACAGCTACAGTTACCACAGCAATTACCCCAAACAAAACTTTAGGCGCAAACAATGAATCGCAGGTCAAAATGTAACAACTATTATCAAATTGGGTTGCCCACAACACAAGTTACCCTGACAAAGCCTTTTGACAAATGTCGTCACAACTAGTTTTAAGCTTGAAACTCGCTTAATAATCATTCAAATTTTAATCAATTTGTTTCTAACACCAAACTTGAGCGACTAGTCAGGTGTGGGAAAAGTTAAGAAATGGGGTTAGGAGGGTTGTAGGGTGAGAAACAAAGGGAAAATGGAAAAACCTGTTGTTGGATAGCGAATCGGCGCAAATCGACGGTTTTTCGACTCAAACAACTGCTTGACTGTAAAACAGCGAGGTACAGACAATGAAGGGGTCCACCACCTGTTCCTGGGCAAGCTATAGATGCATCACTTACAAAAGGAAGTTACTACAAGACTCTAAAGAGCAGAAAATCAAACAATAAGTCTCCAAATACAGAAAACCAAGCTAAAAAAATAATTAAAAAAACAAAATACAACATATATAAAATAACCCTAACTAGAAATAGAGAAATAGAAAAAAGAAAAAAAAAGGAAAGAAAGTAAGCTGAATTTGATAATGGGATGGTGTCCCGGACGAATTAACCATCTCGCAAATGCAAGAATCTTTTATGTCACGTAATCGCGGCTATTGCGGGATCTTCCTCATCCCACGTCACTCTCCCAGATAAAAGGGGCTTCACTTTCCTATCTAAGAACATCCAAATCTTTATGATACAACGATAAGTCAGTAACATTAAAAATAACATAAATATTGTAGTCTCGGTAGGTCTGTCTTGTATCTATTAATCTTCTTAAAAATCTTAAATGGGTTATCAGCTCTTTGCTTGAGCTTTCCAAATGCACATGTAGGAAATCACTTCTATTTCAGCCTGATCCAAACCATATCGCAAGTCTTCCTTGAAAACCATAGATTTCCTAAACTTTATTAGTTTGTTTCTAAATTGATTTCATGTTTAATAATTTTCTTCATGGTCTACTCATGTGGGGTTTGAATACCCTTGACACTAACCTCGGCATCAAAGCTAAACTCAGCAGTTGCTAGTATCACACTTACTCTAAAGATGTAAAAGAGTTCCACTTGTATATAATATTAAAAGTGTTTGATCTGTAAACTGACTAGCAGAACAATTGTAGGCAATCTCCACTTGAGGAAGAACTAAATTCCACTGTCTGGTGTTTTTTCCCACAAAACATTGAAGAAAACTTCTCAATGTTGAGCTAAATTGAAGCTTTGTACCTAACTTGCCATATAAAGTCCTTCAAAAGTGGTTGAGAAATTTCACATATCTATTTGAAGTAATAATCCTAGGAATACAATGAAAACGAACTCTCCATGAAGTATAAGTCTCGCACCATGTGACATGTTCATCGTCCTATAGCAAGGAACAAAATATGCTAGCTTGAAGAAATGAACTACCACAACCATGACAAAATCCTTATTCAATTGTGTCCAGGATAAGCCCACCACAAAATTCATGCTCACATCAAACCATGATGCCTTTGGAACAAGGAAAGGGTGCATAGACATATATTTTGTCATCGAGTCTTAGCCAATGATATACTCAATAATGTCTGACATATCTCTCCACATCTTGTACCAATCAAGGCCAATAAAAATTCTCTTTGACTAAAAAGAGGGTTTTGTATCTGCCAAAATATCTTGTCATCACCCGATTAAATATGCTTGTAAAATACTTTCCTTGACATAATTCTGAGGGCACAATCTATCTAGAAGAATAGATATCCATCAGATCTATGATAAAACTCATACGCCCTACCCTAACACCGGGTCCAAGAATCCTAAAAATCCTCATCAATTGCATACAAATCCCTCAACATCTCAAAATCAACTACCTTACACTACATGATAGAGATTAATAAGAGGCAATAACTTAGTCCATCGACTACTTTATTTTGATTCACTGTCTTATATTTGAGCACAAAATAGATTGAGGAGAGAATTTTCACTTGGGAAGTGTGTCTACCCTTTAGCTTACTCTGGCTATTCAAGTATCTCAGAACCTCATGGTTGTCGGCGTGAAAAGGGGGAAGTTTGTTTTGTTCAAAAGTTGCCCGTAAGAAGCTGTCGATTGCCGAAATCGAAATCTCGTCGCCCGCTTCGGAAGGGAAGGAGGTTTAATTTACCTAAATATGTATAATTTTAGAAAAATATGAAATCAAACTGATTTCATATTTTTCACAGTTTAAATGAAAGAGCGTTCCACCTCAAATCTTGTATATATCCCGAGGGATAAACACAAGATTTGAGGATGAAGCTTGATCAAATAAACTAAGAAATATATCACATCTATTCGGTCAGCGAAACCGTTTTATTTGCCGACAAGTTCCCATATTTAATACAAAGAATTAAATAGGGTTTATTTTAGGTTGGGTTCGAAAAAGCTTCCTATAAGGGCAAGCCCCTATAGTTAATTATATCTTAAATGACAGAAGTCACTTAAGAAAACTCTCGATAAAAATCAGTGAATATTATCTTCAAAGAGATCAAAAGAATAAGATTTTACAACAAAATCAGACGAAGAGGTGTGAAAGGTGAAATGCTCGAATCTGGAACATTGTTGAAGAATCCAAATGAAGAGAAACTAGGGGAGGCCACGGATCCTGAGGCGAACCTCGGTGGCTTCCCATTTTATCTTATGGTTTGGCTTCAGTTTCAAGAAGAAATTATTAAAGTGTTTCATCCTGTCAATTCCTGTCAATTTTCATCCTGTCAATTTTATTTAATTAGGACTTATATTTGCGTGACACAAACACACAAGTCGTATGGAAGATGTGAGGGTTTGTCGTATCGAACGACAACCTCGGAACCTAAAACGAGTTAGGGCTTAAATCGTACAGCAGAGCTATACGAATGTCTAAAGGAATGGTGGAGGATTTATGTTGCGCTAGGCAAACAACCTCGAAATCCCATGGATTGTTGTTTTAATTTCTAGGAAAAGAACGGTTTAGCTGGGGAAGACATGTTCTGCTGTTGAAGATGGTCGTGCTGCCCACTGCACTAGCTCCAAGCTCCTCGTCATGACGAATTCAAGTTTTCTAGAGTGTCCAGTTATTATGTCAAATCAAACGGCCCTATGGTTGCAGTCCTCTAAATGTTCTATATAAAAGAAGGCATGCTTAAAGCTATATAATATAAAATGTGCAATACAGGACAAACAGTAGAATGCATGTAGAACAGTAGTAAGCAAAAACAGGACTAGTATAACATGCTGTACAGGAAGAACAGTAGCAGGTAGAGACAAGAATAGTATAACATGCTATACAGGAAGAATAGTAGCAGGTAGAAACAGGAAAATGAAGTACTGTAAAATGTAAAGCAAATCTGTACGCCCGTGAGATCCACTGTTTCTTATATATAGCAAGCCTAAATGCATCGCAAAAAGCGAAGTCTGGAAAAAAACATCATCCCAAAAATCCGAAGAAGAGTGTAACGACGACTCATGACAAAAAAATTCGAGAAAATCAACGAGAAAAGACTCAAGTAAAAGAGAAGAAAAAGAATCCTAAAAAATCTTGGAGAAATCCCGAAAGAAAAGAAAAGTAACACGAGTGTCCTGTCCCAAAACTTCGATAAAATAAAACAAAAAAAGTTCGGGTGATGGGGACCTTAAGCACTAGTATGGGGCTAGGCTCAGATATATATTTAAACTCGAGGGTCCGCGAAGGCTGCTCGGTCACCCGAATGTATAGAACCTGTCACTCGTCTAGAAGTGTGTCTTGAACCTCACTTAGAGGGTTATTTCCCAGCCTAAACAGGTATTCGTCAGGTGGACAACCAGCCTTAAAGTATGATTTATGTTTTTAACATGCATACAAATTTTAAGCATGCAAAGAAGAGTTGTCAATTTTTGTTTCGTAGAAAAGTATGTTTTTGGTTGAAAAGGGTTTATCAAAACTTTTTTTTTTAGAAATTTTCGTTGTCCGCGAGTCGATTAA
>NW_018164444.1:41683135-41683808 GCF_001263595.1 Phalaenopsis equestris | reverse complement strand
CATCTTTCTGCTCTATCTTCGGTGTGTCTTTATCATCAACACCGTACGCCCCAAAACGATTACTTACGACCTTGCTTGATGGTTTCACGTATAGCAAAAGGTTATACGTGGGCACTTATGCATCGGACATAATCATAAAAAAAAAACGACCAAGAAGCAAGGAAAGAAAAGAACAAAAATGGGGTGAGAGAGAGGAGGCACTGATCCATCTAAAACACCGAAAAAGAGAATAGATCAATTCTCAAACTCCTATCGAAAAAACCTGAAAAAGTAGGACTCAAGATCTTTCCTAACAAACATAAAGGAGCACTTTGCGCTGATTTTTTCAAACCCCAAAGACGTAGGATTAATCAAGTCAACCAAATGCTTTTCCAAAATGAGGATTAGAAATCTCCCAAGCTACACGAAAGGAAAAAATAACTCGGAGAATACCATCACTAGAACTCCCAAACTCATGCAAAAAATCGAAATCTTCCAACTTTCAATTTAATCAATAGCCTCATGTATCAAATAAGCATAAAATCTTCCCATATAACCAAATAAATGCTCACGACCAGGGTCAATAGAATAGAGGAAACAACAGCTAAGGCTCTCGGCCAAAGCAACCCACAAGGGAGGCAATCACTAAGGCTCACGGCCCAAGGTGACCAAAAGAACTACCAATGACTAGACC
>NW_018164444.1:41668196-41682756 GCF_001263595.1 Phalaenopsis equestris | reverse complement strand
GCAAAACCACCTCCAAACCACCTCTCGGGTAAGGGCAAGACAAAGCAAACCGAGCTCCCAACTAGAGCCAAACCGAGCCACAACTGGGATTCAAACTCAGGTTACAACAAAAGAGTAAAAAAAAATCTTCATGCCCTCAAGATATCAAAATATAGAACTACCATATGTTTTAAACAAGAACAGCCGTGGAGTTCCTCCAAATCAAAAATAAATTCCTTCACCATATGTATATTTAAGCCAAAACACCCACAAGATGTCAAAACCGAGCCCAGCAGGGGCCAAAAACCGAGCCCAGTAGGGGCCAAAAACCGAGCCCAGCATAGATTAAAATTCAAGCTCCAATAGAAATTAAAGTTCTAGCCATTTCAAGATAAAACCAAGCCTCCAAACCAAGCCAAAACCGAGTCCAACAAGGCTAAAACAGGACCCAAACATTGATACAAATTCAGGCTTTAACAGAAATTAAAGTTCCAGCCACCTTAAGGTAAAAACGAGTCATCCAAAGCCAAGGAACAACATGCATGTCTAAATATTCCTAGCATGAAACAATTCCAACAAATTCTTGAGCAGGGGAGATGCCTCACGAGGAGTTAAACCAAGCCCTCAAAACAAGTTACAGAGCTTTTCAAATTAAATAAATTTTCTCATGGCATGCATTTCAAGTAAGGGAAAGCCGCAGGAGCTAAACCGAGCCCCCATATATGTATAAAAAAGTAAAGTGAACTCTCTAGCATTCATGAAAGGCCAAATAAACTCTCCAATATCTCATGCTAAATGAAAATAGATGAAAAGCTTCATAATACATATCCCAACATGCTTGCGAGAGGAGCAAAAGTATTCCAAAGCCATGTTTTAACTCTTCTAATTGCTTCCAACATAAATATGATACGATAAACAGAAACATGTCATAGCTTCACAATTCTAAGCAAGTAACCAAGTCTAGCTCCTAGAATATGCCCATATTTTATCCTTCACATGCTCTTAAGGTGAATATCTCAAAATACATGAAAGTAAAGTAAACCAGCATGTTGTACCATCCAACAGAGCCATGCTCAAAGGCTCGGCAGAGAGAAAACCGAAAGGAAGCAAGGCACCGAAGAAGAGGGAGAGAAGAGCACTGCAACGCAAGAAATAACTTCAAGGAGATGCTCTCATAGAAATCTCCTTCCTAAACTCTTCTCACAGCAAAGACTTCTACTTCTCCCTTCCTTAGAAAACTTTTTCAACAACCACAAAACCCAAAAGAAACCATGTTTATAGGCAGAGAAGAGAGAAGAGAATGAAGACCCACACCCCACTCTCGATACTCGAATCGGGCCAAAGAAAAAAAGGACGCATTTTCTGCTCACAGAAGGCGAAACAACCGAAATATCCATGACCAAGTGGCGAGCCAGGTGGCAGCGAGAGAAGCATCGGGAAGAAGAGAAAGTTGCTATTCGAGTGTACCAGGGAGGCAGCTTCCTCAGAGTCAAACTACCAAGAAAAGGAAAATCGTAGCTCGGGGAGGCTGGCGCGGCTTCAGGAAGGAGGGCCGTGGGCAGGAAATGTCAGGCAAGAACGAACGAGAGGTCAACTCTCCCTCGCGTAGAGGAGAAGGGCTCGGTCGGCTCGAGACCGAGAAAGGGAAAAGCGGGACACAAGAACATGAGAGGGGAAGGGAGGCAGAGCTCGGGTGCGTGAGTTTAGGGATTTAGGGCTTTAAAAGGAAAAAGGAGGATTCATTTTATTTTATATATAAAGGGATTCATTTTTTATTAATATATATATTAATTCTCCTGCAATTTATTCGCACGCAGTGCCTTAGCAAAATGGGTATCCTCCCTAGGCAAAGTCGACATTTCGGACTCGTCGGTACAGTCCGTTTTGTCATCCGGGGTCGCTCGGACAACATCGTCGACAATCGGGTCAAAAACACGTCAAAATTCAAATTTCATAAAATTTTGATTTGCGATCGATCGTCTCCAACAATCTATTCAAGTCCTCGACAGATAACGGTGCAAGCAATGCGAATTGTAGTGATAGGACGTGTCGACTCTCTGAAGTTTGTGCACGCGGGAGTACAAATTCTGCAAAAGGCCACCATAAGGCTTAAAGGTCCTATAGGGACTCCTTTTGGATTCCCTCATGTTGGTTTCACCGTTCTAAGTGCTAGAAGTCGATACCACACAAGCGAAACTCCAAAAGGTAATGTTGAATTTTTAAAATGAGTCGGGTCTCATTTCTAAGGTTCTAAGATTGTCAAAGGGAGATCCCTAAGGCTAAATCCTAAACCCTAAGAGAAAGACTATACCTCACTAATACCTCACTAAAAATGAGGCTCACAAAAAATGAGGTCAACAATGGCCAGCGTAGTAAATTTGTTCGCCAGTTGATAAAGACTCCAGTGACTGAGGACTCTAAAAAAACATAAAACTCCTTATCATAATTAGAGAATTTTCTCCTGGAATCATTCAATTTCTCACTGCATATAGCAACAGGGTGTCGACCTTGACTTAGCACAACACCAATTCCTACATTGGAGGCATCACACTCCACCTCGAACGCTTGATTGAAAATTAAAAGTACTAGAACAAGAGCTTGAGTCGTCTTCTTTTTCAAAGCATCAAAACTAGTTTGTGCATCATTTTATCAAGCAATTTGATCTGACTTGAGAAGTTATATCAACGTTATCGACATCAAGCTAAAATTCTTGATAAACCTCGTGTAAAAAAAATTCAGTCCATCAAAACTAGCGGGCATGAGTAAATAATTGAGGTCTAAGCCAAGACAAAATAGCTTTGATCTTCATTGGGTTCATCTTAATGTCGGCTGCTAAAATAATATATCCAAGAAAACACGTCTATGGTGTAAGAAAATGGCACTTCCTCAAGTGACCATATAGACATTATGTGCAAAGAACCTCAAAAAAATTGTTATAAATGTTGCAAGTGCTCCTCCTCTGAACTATTGTACACTAAAATGTCATCAAAATATACAATCACAAATTTTCCAACGATGGCTCAAAAAACTTGGTTATCAGTTACATGAAAGTGCTCGATTCATTGAACAAGCTAAAGTGTGTGATTGTCCACTCATACAACCCAACTCGAGTATTGAAGACTGTCTCCCACTCATTTTCTGGCCTCATATTGATCTGATGATAATAAATGTACAAACAAATCTTAGAGAAGACATTGGCTCCATGTAACTGATCAAACAAATCATGAAATCTTGAAATAATACGTCGATACTTGATAGTAATCTTATTTACGACCCTGCTATATATACACGTGTTACGAACCATCCTTTTTAGGCATAATTAAAGTTGGCACAACACATGGATTGGTACTCTCGTGAACTAGTCCTCAGGCCATCAAATCCTCGACATGCCTTTGGAATAAGGAGGGGGTGCATATACATATTTTTTGAATGTTTCTATAGTTCCTCGTACCCTGTATGTCGGTCAGGGGCGGGGGGAATGATTTTGGGATAAGGTTTATAGCATGTGGAATATCATGTAAGGGTGGAAATCCAGGTGGCATACTGTCAATTAGAACATCCTGAAACTCCTCTAGTAATAATATCATTGCCCCAGGCATTGGCTCTTCCATATCATTGCCTTCTAGCATCACCAAGGTCAGTCTCACTGGTGCATCTATCATGGCTTGTAGAAATGTAGCACGAGGTACGGTAGCTCATATCTTTATATGGTACTCATCATTTCTTACTTCTTTAATGGTAGAAGTATAATATATTTTTCATCCTTGTTAAATGTGTAAATTTTTTTGTGGCTATCATGAAATTTATCCTTGTCATAATGTCATGATCAGTCCAACAGAATATGATACGCATCCATAAGCACATATCATAACAAATTTGATCATGCAGCTTATAATCAATTAAAAATTTTACCAGATATCTCTTATCGACATAGATCTCATTTCCTTTCTTCAACAAAGTCAAGAATATGGCTGAGAAAGTTTTTGAGTAGTGCTGCTCAATTTGTTCACTATTTGTGCAGATAGCACATTTTCATGTCTCCATTTATAATGAGGTTGCACACATCAATTTCTCAGTATAATGGGTATGGAAGTTATGTCTAAGCGAGCTACTTTTGATCTCTCTTAGGTTAGTTCTAGAGCACTCGTGGAACCACAAGTATCCCTTTGTCATAAGTGGGTAGCCGGTACTTTTCACCTGTCTCCTCCCTTAGGTCTTCACTCTTTGCCCAATATAATGTTCCATGCTCAGTAAAAGAAATTAATCTCCTATTCTAGCAATTCAATGCAATGTGTCCGTATCGATGACATTTGAAACACTTCCTATTTGGAAATGTTTCGAGGGTCTGGTCCGATCATTCAGCTTTTTCCTATGTATTGGCTTCTCTTACAAGAGTAGGTCTAGGTACTTTGGTCGGTGTGCTCTTGTTACCTAATCTAAAGGTTGAAGCGTATTTGAAGGGTGGTGTGTATCTAATATTGCAAAAATATATATGATTATAATATTTAAAAAGCCTTGATGGATTTCAACCGAGAAGATGTAGTAAAAAAAGATAAATAAATCATCATTATTAGCATTGATAGCAAGGAGTATGCCTTAGAGGAAGGTGAATTTAAAGGTGCCTTTATAATGGAATTTTTTTTTTTCATATATGACGCATATTTGATCATAACTTCACATGTGGTAATAATGATTTACACAGTGAAGTTGTATGATTTACACTTTATCCCATAATAGTTGTTTAAAGGATTTTGCATGGATTATAGGCTAGGTGATTGTCTAAGCGACTATAGCATCAATTGGCATCCAACCAACCAGTCATAATGGGATCATGGTTTCGACAAAGCAACCACATACTTGTATTGAGTGGATAATCCCAAGGGCCTACTTAAGCTCATGCCTCAACAATCATAGCCTTGATTGCCATACCATCTAAGAGACCAAAAAGGATTATGGCTTGGACAAATGCCTTAAAGATATTATCTCTATATTGGGGATGATCAGAAAAGTTATAAAATTTTGGTTTGAGCGATTACCTCAGAGGCTATAACATTTACCAAGGGCAATCCTAAAAATTTATCTAAGGTTATGGCTTGGGTAAATACCAAGTCGACTATATCCTTTACTAGGTCATACTTAAAAGAATTTTTGTAGTTATAATCTTGGTGAAAGCTTAGCGACAATGCAAATGGGCCCATCCTAGAAGTTTGTTTAGTGTTACGATTTGGGAAAAATGTCATGGTATCAAAAACCCTTACTAGTAAATCCAATAAGTTCATTTTGAAATACGGAATGAGCTAGCCTTAGAGATTGCACCACTAAAGAAGATAAATGAAGTTAAGTAATATAAAGACTTAATTGCTCCCGTCATTGGAAAGTATACAGTATATGAAGAAAGAGAGAGCATCAACAATTAATATCACTTTATTGACACACAACACTATTAAAGAAGCACAATACAAACATAGGTCAAGGAATTTCTTAAGATGTTCAGCATTATAAGTACAAAAACACCAAACTCCTCAAAAGTTTATGTTTAAACATATAATGATGGTTGCAATCATGAAGTGGGGGTAAAAGAGCCATCTACCAGAATTCATGCAACAATAACAAAGAAAGGCAACTAAAAACCTATTTGAAGATTGTTAGAATTGGGCAGAGTGGATGAGGTGGTCAAACATTAGTATACATAGGAAGAAAGCTCGGGTTGCCAAAAATGCAAGGCCCGTATGAGGGAATTGTTTCAAGCAACTTGTGAACAGCAAATGCATTCACTTCTTGATTCTCTAAAGCTTCTAACCAGGTCTATATTATCCAATCGACATTTTTGAAATTTCTTTTTTTTTTTAATATTTCTTAAACAACTAATCTACTCTTAGCTTTTCAGTTTATTTTTCAATGGTTGGAGATTCGGCCTATCCACAGCATGAATGATGATAGTAAGAGGACAATTAACATCAACATCAAGAGGCAAGGAAAAGAGTTTCATGGCAATGGTTTTCAACAAAGTCCATGGTAGATTCTATGTTTTTTATTTATTTATTCACCTCATATTCCTTTCCCTATTTCTCAAACAAATGAATATCTAGAGTTAACATCTTAAATTGCACATGGGATAGGGTTTTCTAGCTAGTTTCTCTTTTTTTTTTTCTTTGGAAAGGTGGCTCAACTAGTAATCATGGTGGATACAAGAGATAAAAACAAATTAAAGCTACAAAAAGCATAATAGGGCTATTACTTTCATTATTTTAATTTGTGCGAGCCTTGTTGCTCAGTATGAGATTTTTTTTTTCCTTTTTGTCGGTACTCTTAGATTCTCTTAGTAGATTATAATCTTGAAAAATAGTGGTTATGTTTTTTTGAATAAGCTTTATAGTGTTCATCCTTCCATCATTCTGAAAGGTGAGAAGGGTTTGAAGAAGAGATTTAAAATTAAAATTGCTAGACCTGGAACCTCCACAAGAGAACCGTTGATTATTGTTTTTGCTTACCATCTTGGTTGAAGGTTGATTGTTCCTTTAGTTAAAAAAGAGCAAAAATTGTCGTTATCGCTAAAATGATCTAATCAGAGAGTGCAAGAATATTCTACAAGATAACAAAGAGTAAGCATTATTTGGTTAAAATTAAAATATCAAATTGAATCGATCTTATTTGATTGGTTCAATAATTTGGTTGTACTTTTAATGTTCTTTGTTCTGATTATTTATGCAGTTTTTATTGTTTAAATCAAATCAATCCAAAAATCACATCATACTTGACCAAATATATATTATACATATTATATCCACTACTTAAATATCAATTCAGTGTTCATTAATGTGTTTGATTGTGACATTCGATTTAACAAATTGACTTTAACCATTTAATTTAGAAAACATTTTAAATTTTATTTCACCCAAAGCCAAATAAAATCAACCAAACTAAAACTCAAATTCTGTTCAATTTAAAAAATATTTTTTTAAGTCAGTTTTTTTAATTTTAAAATAAAAAATTGGCTTAAATAATCCATAAACTAAACTAACCAAAATGATTGAATGCTTACCCTAAAGATGTATTTAGGAGGAACACCATCTTCAGCGTGAGCTTGCCTCCTACACACAATTAAACCCATGAGCTGATCTTGAGGAACTTTTCCTGAGGAAGATACTATGATGCACCAGTCAATTAGTGAAATAAAAGGGCTAAAGCAGCTCAATAGAGCCTTTACTAAAGAAATGAGTGAAGGAGAAGAAAGAAGAATCCTTATCATATACCTTGGCGGTATTTATAGTGTTAGGATGAAGGCCATTTTCATACCTTAGCTAAATGCATGGTGGGTGATCGAACCGCCTCATAATTGAGATCATTGTTTGATCAAAATGCCACTCAACTAAGAACAATTTGATCCTCTAAGCAATAAATCAATGGAAAACCCTACACATCATCCCTAAGATCCAAGTTAGACCATCATGAAATTGGGGATAGTGAATGATCATATGGGTGATCTTGTCCATCAGGCAATTGGATCTATTATCATGATTTTGAGAACCATAATTGAATCAATGTATCTAAAGGAGAGCAACTTCTCGAATCCTAATGTAATTCAAATATGTAAAAGCTGGAAGAACCATTAACCATTTCTCTATTATTGTATAGCCATTATATAGCCACATTTCCAAATGGCCAAGTTCCAAATAGTATTCCAATAAAACATACATGAACAAATTGAAGATAGCACAATTCATAGGACAATTTGGCCAACATGTTGACTTAATCATGACAGCTCGGCTAAGCCAACATATAGGCGATTTCATCCAATAAATTCATGAACAACCACTCATCAACTCAACCTATGTCGACCATAATCTTTTATTCTATCTTTATCGTCAATCAAAGAGATTGTTTCCACGGTTAAGAGCTCCATCAAGCCACAAAAAGCACCATATTCTTGTATTTTATCTTTTTTTGCCAAGGCATCAATGCAGTCACTTGTATAGCATAATGAATACCAGCCCAAGCCTATCAATAGACGGCCAATGTTAGAATTCGGGGGGGTACACAATCCTAGGTGTACGACTCCTGTACTCATTCATCTCAATCAAAAAAATTGCATAACCACACACTCTCTCTCTCTCTCTCTCTCTCTCTCTCTGAATTCTCTATTTCTCTTTTGTAATACACTAGTCTGGATGGCGTGAATGCACCAACAATTCAGTATCCAACAGGGAAAATGAAAGCTTTAATCTTGATATTCTTGATGGGGTGGTTGAGATTAATCAGGAGCCTTGTATTTTTATAGGAACACATCAAATTTGGATAGAAAAAACAACATCCATTATACAACAAAATTTTTTTCCCATTTCTAGCTTAGTGAGTGGGTTTTATTTTACCATTACTGTCAGTTTAATGCGGTGAATTTGAAGTTTCTAGCAGAACCATAAATTTTCTCTAACATGTTAAACTAAAGGTCGCACTTGCACAAGCAAATCTCACGATCTTATGAATTTTATGGGCTGGAGGAAAAAAAAGAATAAGAAAGACTAATCATTAAAAACTAAAACTGCACGAAATTGAATGGCAGAAACCATCAGCTTTCCTTTTTAAGTTTGATGTGCTCGCATTAAAAAGATTTGAACGAACAAAAAGAGAAATCTGCAAAAAACAACCTCTCATACTTCATCAGCAACATACCAAATAAAAACTACTTGCAGAACAAGCTTACCCAAAGGTTGTAATCTGGGCCAGAAAGAATGGGTACTGCTTCATGGGAACGAGAGCAAGCTTGTAGAGAACTCGATTCGCCACAGCAAGAAACACCGTAACAGCTGCGGCGGCAACCATGCCAGCATCGGCGATGCCGGAATTTAGCTCCGCCTCCTTCTTCGAAGCGAAAACGGGTTGACACGAGCGAGGCCTCATCAAATTAACCGATACATTGGACATCTTTACTCCGTGAACCCTAGAAAAAGAAAAACCCATTTTTCTGAGGTACACTGTAAGCGAAGTTCTAAGAGGGTTTCTACGGCTTGCTCTTGAGAGCAGTGAGTAGGTGATGGGCTTCACAGTAAAGGTTCGGCGAAGTACTGGAGCTGGAGATGCAATTGGACGAAGTTTAAAGGAAGGAAGCTCCATGGACAGCACCACACCGAGCTTATGGATGGCAACAGAAGTTGCCGCCCACCTTTGAAAGATTCTTCGCAGCTTGAGAGAGCTCAACAGCCATGAAAGTAGTCCAAATTGTTTTTTTAGCGCTACACAGTGCAAGCAAACTACGAAAAAAATACTGGGTAGGGGTGTAAACGAACCTAACTCGAACGAACAAAGCTGTGATCTTGTGTTCGGTTCTTTTAAAATTTAGTTTGTTTGAATCAATCCGGACATGGTATATGTACAAATCGAATATTTTTATAAAAAAAAATTAATTCAATACACGGTCATGATTGGAATTTTGATGCAAAACTGAATCAGGACTCCTGATACAATATTTTTTTCGTAGACTACACGAATTGGACTGCGTTTATTTTTTTATAAATGTCATAAATTGATCTTAGTTATTATAAATTATATGAGTTGAAAATGAGAGTTTTAGCTTGACAATAAGCTCTTGATATTTTTGTTATATCTGAAGGAGGATTTACATGCATACAATTCAATTTTAATGCATTTACTTATCTAACAGCTAAACTATTATTTTTGACATACGTGCCACTTGTGTGATATGACTTGAAAAATTTTTTTTTTTGAGGTTAGAGATGTAAATGCATATGAATTGAGTGGTATGTATGGAAATGTCTCTGTTCTAGAACTCATTCTATGATATTTTCTACTTATATGGGAAAATTTTTCTTAAGGGTTTTTATTGTATTCCTCAAAGAAAAATTCAGCCAAAAGGAAGGACAAAAGAGCAAGTGTGCTGAGTTTGGTTTGGAAAAATCTCACGAGTTGAGCTCTAATTAGGTTCATGAGTTATGTTTGACAGGACTTGCAAACTGAGTTTGAGGCATCTGTCAACCAGTGGACGGGCTAACTCCCATGCTGTTTAGCAAGAAATATCAGCCAGACTCATCAAATTGATCTAGTCAAGCCAGCTGCTCACGCCTTAAAAAAGTTACTTTAGTTCAGGGGCCCGATTTCAAATACCCATCCGGCGAAGAGTTTAGGTAAAAAATGAAGAGTCTAAAAGCACCACAAAACCCTATTCTATTTTCGATCTCACTCTTCTATTGCACACCACTTCATTCATCCCTTCCTAAATCAAGGACAACGATACTGTTAGTTTCTAGTTCGCTGCCCGTTCATTGACATCTCACAACCTTTTCATCAACCCCTCACTATCAGTAGCCGCTAGTTGATCGCCATTGGTTAGCCATCTTGATCTCTCGCTTACTCCCTCCTATGATTTTTATGAATTTTTTTTCATTACATAAGTCTTTAATTTTTCTCTTATGATATCCCCTGGTTCAACTATGATTCACCTCAAGTTCGAACTTAAAATCCATAAAGCCTCTCACTTATTTACCATTTGGAATTTTATTCTAAAATTATTTTAGGAAAACTTACATATATGTCGCACAATCTTTATCTATTTATATATCTAACAATTAAAATTTAATATTTATATTTACAACACTTTAATCTCTTAAGCATATAGATGAGGACTATTTTGCTTTTAAAAAATTAGTAAGTATGATATTTTCTTATGTAATACTAAAGATTAGTGTGTCATGCAACTCAATCTTAAATTTTATGTGCAAGACATATAAATACATATTAATCATTTCGTAGTCATGTAAATACCCCTTTACTCTACACAATCATATTTTTTTCGCTCCTGTCTTCCACTTGTTAAATCGATCTAATAATTTGTATGTGTTTCATAAAGTGTTTAAATAAAATAATTTAATGCATATTTTTCTAAATACTTTGTATTTTAAAAGAAATGAAATTTACATACATACCACTCATTTTTTATGTATTTGCATAGCTAAAACCTAAACTTCATTTTTTACATATATGCCATTTCATCCATATATGAAAATGTATATCACACAATCTAAAAGTTAAAATAAGATAATTTAGAAATACTTATATGATCATAAAGATTTATGTGGTCTAATTATAAAAACATAATATTTAGTTGCAATATATATATAAATAAACAAATTTGTGTGGTATGTATGTAAATGCGCCTAAATTATAAAAAAAACAATAAGAAAACTGCTTATAGATCTGTTATGGAGAGTTGGAAGGCACGCGGAGATTTGCTGCAATAAGGTTCGCCCAATTTTGTCGGCGAATGATTACCGTCTACAATTTATTGGGCTTTTAATAATTGGCCGAAAGCACGTGCAATTACGCGGCCAAATTTAATGGGATCTCGCTCTCTTTATGTTGTATCAATCGGTCATGAAACCAAGGAGAATTTTGAGGTTTGATGCGCATTTAGATTTTTTCTTTCCTGGAGTGAGACATTGTGATATTCATGCGTGCGAGAAGAAAGGTAGAGCTTAGTGGCAGAGAATTTAAAATCTTAATATTATAGAAAATCGAACGCATTCTTAACTATTGAAAGAAAAAAGGTACGATGAGACGTCTCAATTCTTATGTGAAAAATTTTGAAAAGAGAAAAAATCACGATGTCTGGTCCAGTTAAAATAATTCATCATTCATAGTGAGTACACATGTCAACTCTTCTCTTAAATTTAGGAAGATGAAATTATAAAGTTGATATTTGTACATGTACAACATTAGTTCATCGCTAATAATTATAATTTGTTTGAAATGAATGTAGCTCTTAGTGATAACAAGTTGCAAAGGTCATAGGAGGTTGCTATGGAGGCAGTAGGCGCTGTGAAGGTTGTAAATGGTGGCTATGGAGCCAGCTTGCCGTATAGGATGTAGTTGAAAGCCATTGAAGGAGCATCAATTGTCCGCGCATCGGTTGTCCGCAAAAGGTCGTAGTAAGAAATTGTTGGAGCTGCAAGCCACTTAAGCTGTAGTGGTGAGCTGTCAATGATGTTTATAGGTTGTAGGAGCATGAGTTGGGAGCTGCACGAGCTGTAAGTCATGTAGGTTGTAGTTGGTATCACATTTCTCATGTGTCACTTCGTCATTTGCGTCTATCTTTGCTTGCAACTACTTGTCAGCCACTCGTTATTGCCCACCAACTATCACCACTTATTGGCTACTACTTGTGGCCACCTGCCTACGACTAGTTCATCGTTACATGTTTGCTCCATCATTTAACATCATCATCAACACCCCTTTATATCCTTAAGGAAGTTAAAATATGAAGTCTATTTACAAAAAAAAATAAAAATAAATAAATAATAAAATCAAACAAAAAATAAAAAAAAATTTAAAATAAAGTGAATTAATTGTACTTTTGTATCTAGTTTACATTTAAATTCAAAATACTTACAACTAAGTTGCCCCTTAGTCTATAAATTAAGTATAAATATATATATATATATATATATATTGTGTTTTGCTCTTTAGAAGTGAAGTACTTATTCTAGAGTTATTTTATTTGAAATAAAGTAGCAAAGGTCATGTCATTAGTTTATTTGAAATGTTAACATGTAATAAGAACAAAAATTAAAAGCACACCCCTTCCTTATTTTAAAATACTATAAGCTGGCAATTGAAATTTTTGAATGCTTATCTACTCACCATTTAGTTTTCATTTTTGTGAATGTTCTCTTTATGAATGATGAATCACACTTCATGAACATTACAATAGAAAGTTGTTATAAGAAAGAAAAAAGGCATTTGAGAAAGCGATAGAACAATCTTTGAAATTAGAACATTTTATAGGTTGCGAGTATAATCCTAAATAACTTAAACATGGAGTATGTTGAAGAAAATTTAATCATTATCCATGTTGCTACCAATGCATTGGTTGCAGAGTTTGTTATTTATGTTAATGATATTATATCGAGACTTCAAATGAATTGAAGGTGAGTTTGAACCATCTTCGAGTGCGCATTGGCTTCAACCTCAGCAGCATGGTCGTCAAGTCTCCAGCCAGCAATAGTGGAGGGAGCGATCTTGACATCGGATGACACCGATGATCGCCATTGTGGTTCCCCGCTGCATCAGCACCGCCTTAATCCTCCCCATAATGTCCATTCCTGTGATTCTCTGTCGTCCAGATGATGCCGTGAAGGCTACTCGCCACCGCCATCACCTAGAAATGCATGGGCTGATATTTTGGAGGATTCTCCTTCTTCGAGGACTTTCAAAAAGTCGAGGGATCTTACTTCACTTCTGTACACGGCTCCCAAGAAACCATGACAACAAAGATGCTTTGGCGTTTGGCCAGACATCACCACAAACCATTTAAAAAAAAAACAAAAAAAAAACTTTGTGTTGTATCTTTCTATGTCTGCACCAGCGATGGGGCTCCAGCCAGGGCGACACCAGCGATGCCACCACCCGCCTCATCATCATCCCGCCAGAGATATCACTGTCGTGGATCAAACAATGCCGGCAAAATCCATCTCCGGCCCTTCCTCCTGCAGTATTTTTTTCTTCCCTGTCAAAGCATCAGGGCTCCTGCAATATCTTTCTTCCTTGCCAAAGCGTCAGAGGAAGCTGCGTTTCCGGCCAGTCATTTCTCCTGCAGCATTTTTTTCTTCCTTGCCCAAGCGTCAGGGGGAGCTGCTTTTCCAGCCAACCATTTCTCCTGCGGTTGTCTCTTTCCAAAACTTAAAATTCAGCGAAGCCTGAATTCAACAAATTCAGCCAAGCTTGAATCTCTCTTTGACGTCGAAACATATGACAAACAAACTGAAAAATTCAGCCATGCCTGAATCTAGCAAATTCAATAATCCAAACGATTAATTTTTCTTCACTACTCAGCAAGTTAGGAATTATTAACATACATTCCAAACTTGAGGGGGAGTGTTAAGAATTATAATAAGAAATAATTTATTCCTATAAGAAGTTATGAGGAATAAATTATTTCCTTAATATAAGGAGATATTTCCTTTCCTATTTTATATTTACTTCCTTAAATTAAGAATTATTTGGTTTCCTATTTTATGTTATTTCGTATATCTCCTATTAATTAATATGAATTAATTAGTGAAGATATTATATGATATATCTTTACTTTCATATCATTTTCTTTTTATTATTTTTCTTATTATATAGTTCTTGTAAGGGTTATTTATAGGTTATTTATACCCTTGTTAATATCAATGAAATAATAAAAGTATTCCACATTGTTCTGAGTTTCAACAATAAAGTTGATATTTGCACATGTACAACAGTAGTTCATCGCTAATAGTTATGATTTGTTTGAAATGAATGTAGCTCTGATAACAGGTTGCAAAGGTCGTAGGCGGTTGCTATGGAGGCAGTAGGTGCCGCGAATGCTGTAAATGGTGGTCGTGGAGCCAGCATGCCGTATAGGATGTAGTTGAAAGCCATTGAAGGAGCATCGGTTGTCCGCAAAAGGTCGTAGTAAGAAATTGTTGGAGCTGCAAGCCACTTAAGCTGTAGTGGTGAGCTGTCAATGATGTTTATAGGTTGTAGGAGCATGAGTTGGGAGCTGTATGAGCTGTAAGTGTCGGCACTATTTTTGGTGTGGGGTTTG
>NW_018164444.1:41616517-41668096 GCF_001263595.1 Phalaenopsis equestris | reverse complement strand
AAAAAAAATCTATACTTTTTTCTATGATATATGGGCTGGGTCTGATTTCTGGAATAAAATCTCTGAAAAACTAAAATGGGTTGGATTTGGCTATGCCCGGTTGAATGGTCACGATTAATTGTATAACCCTACAAATATTTTCCACGGAGCCCTAACTTGGTTTGCATCATTCTTCTTCTCGCCGGCCGCCGGGAAGTGAGGCCGCTTGGTCGAAAATAATCGGTAATGGTTACTCTCCGATCACTTCATCGCTCGAAATCTGACTCTTTATTCCATAATCTGAAGCTCTAGCCGCATTCTTTTCAGTTTTTGTTTTTGTTTTGTTTTTTTTCTTCCCCGTCTTGCATTTTATTTAAAGCTGTATATGATTCTGTCTTCCTGGGTTTTTGTTCTAAAAAGCCATGCAACCTCTTCTTTTTAATTTTCGTTGATGTCTGAGGATTCGTGTGTGAATGATTTTATTGCGACTGTATTGTTTGATATGCTCTGTTCCATCAGTTGTTAGAAATTCGTGATGAGTTTACTTGATTTGGTTGTAGCTTGCTTTTTTTTTCCTTTCATATTTCATGCTGGAGTTTATAGCTCACTAACATTTGTCTGTGGGGGATTTGGAGGACGTGAATTTTGAACTAGGATCTGGTAAGCTGTTAGTTTTTGGTGTTGGGTAACCGTGCGTTAAGATCAAAGGACAAGAGATTATATTAGAGGTTTGCTTAATCTACTATTTTGTTGGACTTTTTTAAATCTTTAGCCTCTATTGATGCTCGATGTTAATTTTGATGATAATGTACTGTTGAGTTATATGTTGAAATGAAGAAGTTTAGATATAGGAAATTTCTTTTATATTGGATTATTGAATATGAAGTTAGGAGTAAGCATATATATTTTCTTTTGATATTAGGAAACAACACTTGTTAATTCAATTGTAATTAATCAATGAAGAATGACATTTATTCAATAATATAAAATGCCTTCCTAAAATTGGATTTTGTATGCCAAGAATGCCAAGCTTATTGAGAAGAGATGCAAAGTGAGAATTGAGAGGCTTAATGATTAAATCGATAAGCTGTCAGGTGGATGGAACATCTATAGTGACAATAATACTTCAATGAATTCGTTCAACAATGTTATGATTATCAATATCTATGTTTTTGTACTCTCATAGTAAATTGGATTTGTAGCAATTTGAGTTTTTCCTTATTTTCATAAAATAGTTTGGCGGATTGTTGATGTTTTAACCTCAATTCATCCATTTGATAATTGAGACATGCAATTCTCATGTAATAGAAAGCTTATTTTTTGGTATTTTATTGTATTGAATATGATGTTGCTTGTTCATAAGTCAGGTTCCATAGAACAGAAAGGTTCCATTGTTTTGGTGAGAACTCCACACAAGTGGTGAATGCTTGAAGAAGAAATGAGTTTGCTAGTAGTCTTTGTAGTGTGGGAAGTGTGGTAGTTCCAGATCTTGATATTCGTTTGCTTGATTTGATCGAAACGACAAGTGGGAGGAGGATGTGAGGTGGTATTTGGTGTCAAAATTTGATTTGGTCTCATTTGAGGTGCATAATTGCGGCGGTAAATGATGATCGTTGTTTTTGTGGGGAGGCTTGTTTTTATGTTGTTGATTCTTATCAAGCTGGGAGATATAATATCAAACATTATTTTTTGTGTATTTATGTGCAATGGGAAAATTTGTCATTGGAATATAACAACTTGGGAAGAAAATAATCTACTTTTTGTGAAATCATAGGCTTGATAAACTGTTTAGCTAAGTGGGCGGCAAACAAATTTACAGTGGCTTCCTCTTTGATCAAATTTGTCTGTGTGTAGAAGATTGGTGGCATAGTAAGGAGGATTGGTGGCATAGTAAATTCACCCAAATGCTAGAAGCTGGTCATATGTAGGTGAATTGTTGTGGAAAGATGAGATGGTGATTTTTTATATAGAATAGATGTGGGCAAACAATTGATTAAATTGCAAGATGTTTGAACACTTTTCTGAAAATTTAAATGCCTGGTTTACTTGCAAATAAAGAGCCCTTCATGCATTTAAAAGATGAAATGATTATCTCTTAACATTAGGGCTATAAACGAGCCGAGCTTGAGCGAGCTCAGGCTTGGCTTGTGTTCGGCTCGTTCAAAATTGCTCGTGTTCGAAATCGGCTCGTGTTCAAAATTGACTCGTGAATAGTGTGTTCGTGCTCAACTCGATTTAAATATTCGTGTTCGTGTTCGACTCGAAATTGGATTGTTAAAATTATATTGAAAAAATTAGATGTAGTGTTGGATTCGAACATTGACCAATTATATGCAAAAGAAGACACATAACCACATCATCATATGAGCTGTTACGATTTAAACTTAGATATAAATATATATATAATATATTATTATATAAGTAATATATGCAATATATTATTATATAAATAATTATATATTTTTTTTTATTTCGAGCTAGAACGAGTTGAACACGAGCGAACAAAAAATTGTTCGTGTTCTGCTCATTTATATTTCAAGCTTTAAAAACTTGTTCGTGTTCGACTCATTTACTTAACGAATGAGTCGAACATGAGCTGTTCACGAACAACGAGCTTTTTTGATAGCCTAAGTGCTAACACACTGCATCGCGTGACTAAGCACTTATCACGATGTTTTTTTTTTTTGGCAAGGTGATTTTTAGTGGAAAGACTTTTAGTGAAGTTGCTGGTTTGAAGCATGTTGATATGATAATTGAATTGTGTTTTCACTTAAGAACCAAATGGTTATAATATCCATTGTATGTTACTCATTGGATTTATGCAAACATGTCTAGTGTAATCATAAAAAATTGTAAAGGCAAGCCCTATAATGAAATTTTATTTGATGTGGTCCTCAATTATAATATTGTATTGAATCTAAAGGTGATTGAAATGAAATTGAATTAGATGGAAACGGTAAATGAGTTTATTTGGCCAAAGGGCAAATTTTGCAAACATGCTTGAATTGAAATAAATTGCATATTATTATTTTTAATTTTTGAGAACTTGAAGAGGATTAGATGATAGGTACCCGAGCTCTTCATCATGTTTAATATGAAGTGTATTATGCAATGAAACTAACTCATTCAATGGGTGTTTGACTATCATCTGCAAGCTAATGGTTGCTGTTTGAGGAAAACTTTTTGGGTTTATCAACTCATTTTAGAAATCACATGATTTGTGGGTTTGTCATTAATGATCTAACAAATATTCAATTGCGGTTTAGTAGTAGAATGGAATTCAATGACATGATTGTAGTTTTACTTGCAAAAACACTTAGTTTATCATCATTGCTTTTAGGAATGATCATCATCTTTGCTTTTTGGGGCCATGGCCATTTGTTGGTTGTATTTTTCAATTGCGAGTGTTGGCTTATTATTTATTGGCAGAAATTTTTCTCATCTCTAATAGCTTTTCAACCTCCATCCCTCACATCATCTGCATTTGTTTGAAATAGATTTGATGGGTAATGGAGTTTAAGTTCTCGAAGGACAACCCTGTTGGTATTGACATTTTTCAATGTTATTGTAATCACTGTTCGAATTGAAATGATGAAGCGGTGCTTAAACTTTTCAACATCATGCGCTTGACTCACATTGATATTTAAATCTATAAGCACGAAATGATGGGTTTAGTGACCATCTTGTTTTTCTTGTTGATCTAGGAATATACTGTGTGTCAAATAGGGGTTGTGTCGACAAGATCTGCACTTGAACTACGACATAACTTTCATAAATGAGAAATTGCATAATTTTCTCTCTCTCTCTCTCTCTCTCTATGTAACAGTATTTGTAAAATCAATCACAATCAATCAAAGACTAATGACTTATTCTATCATGTAATTAAAAAATCTATTTTTTTTAGTAGCTGTAATCCTTCCTTTCCTGTGATACAGTAGGTTACTTTATTATAATTGTAGATGTTATTGTGTGAGGCAGAGCCAATCAGTTGAGATTTTGTGAAGGAAAATGAATGAGCATTTTACCTCTTAAATAAGTTATGTTTAGTGATTTGTAATGCGTTTTCTTGTTTAATTAAGAGTGCAGCTCATGTATTCTGTTTCTACTTTTAATGCAGGCAAGTAATTTACTCCTGGTTTACTGTGTTTTTCCGGATGGCACCCCCAGCTAAAGGTATGACGAACCCAATGTTTTAATGCTTTTATTGTTTTATATTGATATTTGTATTTTAAGAGATCATTAATCATTTATCTTAACCTCTTATTATGCATTTTAGATGGGGTAAAGTACTCCAATTCTCAATTAATTTGCTTATTGATTGGTCATCATCCTTTCAAACTTAATAATTAGTGCACATGCATGTAAGTGTATTGAACGGAATGAATGGAAAATTAAAGTTTGGGGTGGGGAATTTTAACTCGACTTTTTCAAACTGAAGCATAGAAAGAAGCTGCTCGGTGACACTAATTACAAGGGCCGTTTGATCTATTTCAATAAATTTATGCTTTATGTTGAGAGTAGGGCCTTAACTCTCAGGTTATTGAAATAAACCTGGTGAAACTGGAGCATACAATAACTTCCTCTTTGAGTTAGTGCTACCAATCACACATTTGCTCCTCCATATTACTTTCACTTATTTTACTAGAATCATTCTTTTGATTGTGACTAGAAACATAGCTCATCAAGGAATATTTGTTAATTTTTTTTAAGTATTGGACTTTGTTCAAGGAACATGTCTGCTAATATTACAATTTTTAATTCAGTTCACAGAACTCATGGGTACAAATCATTCGAATCTGTAGTTTTTGTGTTTAAAGTCATATATTAAATATGTGAACTCTGGAGTTTCGGTTGACAAGTGATTCATAAGTTTCACGCTTGCAAAACAAAGCCCCTTATTTCAGGTTGGTTTCTTAAGCTGCAAGTCAGTTTATTTTTTATTTTTTATTTTTTTTATTTTTTATTTAAAATCAATTCTTTGATAACAAGGGAGAAGAGGCATCAACTACTTATTTTCTTTGGGTTTTACTGGCGTATTTTTGCTTTTGACTCTGATGGACTTGAGCCCTAGGAAAGAATTGCAACAAATATCTCATTTTTTCTGGGTCAAAATTCCTTCTATTCCTCCTCTTATCCCTTCTATGAAAAGAAAGTGAGATGCTAGGCAAACATGCATTTAATTTTTTTCATTTTTCCGGGTAGTATGATCTGAAACCTATTTTGATTCGTGCCCACCCTTATTTCAATGGGTGATTTAATAGTATAGGAAGTCAGGTTTTTATAGAGCAGTAGTTTGTATATTTTGAACTTTGCATATCATTTTTTTTATTTAAAAGCTGATATCACCTACTAAAAGATTTAGCTTAACATAACTAGCTCTGTTGCGCCTTATGCATCATCCTACTTTGAATTGTGATCTATTTTGGATTTCTGAACTTTTGACGTGGCATTTAGATGCATGACTTGAGTAGCTGACATGCTACATATGAAATAAAAGCTTTTGTTCTTATTTTCATTTATTAAGAATGAATATTTGTATTCTATTTTTAATTGATTTTTTTATATAGAAGGGAGTTAATTTTGTTTAATTTATTGCTTTGTATTCATTATATTGCTGAACCATATCTTAAGTTGTTTTCTAATTACAGACATTTTCATTTTACTTGTGTTAAATTTTAATTGTTTTTATTAAACTATCAAGTTAGATGAACTAATTATCGCCCCCTTCCAAAAAACAGTTTTTTAGTGTGTGTAACAAGATTTTAAATAACATCGATAATTCATTTGCTTTTAACATGGAGTTGTTTTATTTTCAGGGTTCTCTATAGTAAAGAGGTTGAATATAAAACAAATACACCTTCCCTAAGCATTTTAAAAGCATGGTGTTACAAACAAATCTCTTATCTTTCTCAGGAAACTATGACAAACATGGTTTAATTGAGAAATCAATTGTTTAAGATTTTAAAATTTGTTTTTTATTTCAAATTTCATTGCATGGTCTTTTGTGTAAGATTTAATTCCAAAAATAATTCTAAATAACTTGGATGTGGTGATTAGAGATAATTTTAGAAATTTATTCACATTGACGGCATGCTAGACACTGCCTAGCAAGTTTAAATCTAAGAAGAATTGTTATGTGATTGATTTGTGCTCTTTTTTTTTTATTTTTTATCACGAGATTTTATTGAAAAGCCATTCTGATGCAAAGATAGCAGACTTAAATTGTTTAATGTATAGTTTTAAAGGTTTTTTTTCCCATGCCTGAGGTAAATCATTTTGTGAACGCTGCTTTATATACAACGATTGCTGGAAACTATGTTTTAAATTTAATATATGTAGATCAAGACACTTAAAAAACACAAATAAAATTAATTTTATAAGTAAACTTCAAGATCTTAAGATTTGTGATGTTCACGAGGAAGTAAATTCTATCTGGATAAAGTAAGAAGCACTATTAAACAAGAGACAAAAGATGTACTTGAAGAATTAAAAGAAAAAGTTTTAGTTGGTGGAATAATAATGTGCAAGAAAACATAAAATATAAGTTTTATTAGAAAAATTGGTTTAAATATAAAATTTTTAAAAAATGAGAAAAGCATAAGGTCACCTTTAGGGAATCTAAGAGAACAATTTGTGATATTAGGAATTATGTTTTAGTGATTTTTATAATATATTAGATATTAATGAGAATGAAACATATATATATAAACTAGCCAAATAAAGAGAAAAAAATAAATATTTATTTCAAATAAAGTGTAAAGTTAAAATTAAAAAAATATTCTTTTAGATGAAGATATTCAACATAGTTGGGTGAGATATTTTGATAAAATTTTCAATGAAGTTTCTGAAAGTGTGATCGACTTTAGTGATCTTAGTATCATTAATAATAATAAATTTTTTTATTTTCACTATCGAATTAGTAAGATGAAATATGAGTATGCTTAAAAAAAAAATCAAGGGTGGAAAATTAGCGAGACATGATTGTATCCCAATAGAAGTGTGGAAATATATCATAATTGCATTATAAAACTTAAAACACACATAAAAAAAAATTCAATAATTTTAAATATAAAAATATTTAATAATTGAATGACTAATCTTTATATTTGTTGGTAAAAAAAATGTAATCTTTTTTTGAAATCTTGTATTATATATTTCCCAAGGTTTTTAAAATCGGACCGGACATTGAACCGGTAGGAGAGATTCAAGGTTTAAAGCTTGAGCCAGATGACCTAATAAGTCATAAATGTATTTGAAAATGACAATACATAAGATTTACATCCCACTTAATTCATATTTATTTAAACAACAAACGCTTAAAATTTAATTTTAACATTTGTCATTTTATCTATGCATGAAAACATATTTTTCATTTTTTAAAAATTAAAATAATGATATGTTTTATGTGATATGGATGATTTTGGAGGTATAAATGTAAAAAAATAGTTTAGGTGTTAGATATGTAAATAAATAAAATTGTTTTATGTAAATTGAATTTCTTTATAATAATAATGTTTTTGATATGATATGAGTGATTTGGGTGGCATACATGTAAAAAAATTGAGTTTATGTGTTAGATATTTAAATTACATAAAATTGGGTGGTATGTAAATGCCCGTGAGTCGAATGTTTCCTTGAACCGGAGGCGATTCGTTGGTTCAGGGGTTTAATTGCCAGTTCAATTTGGCTCTGGGTGATTATATTCGGGAGAGGTTTTTTTGCCAATTGGAACTGGACCTATGGCAGGTTCACCGTCGAACCGGCTGGTCCGGTCCACTTTTCTAAACCTTGGTATTTCATTCCTTCAAGATTTGATAATCTAAAAGTTAAATGTAGGTGAGAGAAAATTAAGATTAATTAAAAATCTAACAAAACTTGAAAGCTACAATCATAAACGTCTCAACATTTCTCTTATAAATATCAAATGTCACTATCTATGAAAGAGGATAAAGCAAAACATGAAAGAAGATAAAGCAAAACATTACATTCCTCTAAAACACAACTTCATTTTAATCACATAATTTTATATATATAAATTAGTCACATCCTTTCGTATAATCAATCAAAAAAGCTAAATTAAATATTAGCTTTATGCCAAAAATAACAATGATCATCCGAAAAATACATTATGGTTTTAAATTTAAATATAAAATAACTTTCATATTCCTTTCTTCCATCAAACATGAAAAAAAGGCAATGCAATCTTTAAAAAAATAAAAATAAAATAAAGTAAAATCGGTTATTAAAAATCGCAGCCGGTTCAGCGGTCAAACTGTTCAACCTTGGTTTTCATCGGTCCAACTACAGTTATTCAAAATCTGGTTATCGCTAGCGTCCGGACCAGCTGTCCTACCGGTTCACAGTTTGACCAGTTGGATTGGCTTGTTCGATCCAGTTTTAACAATCTTAGTAATGTGTCATACATTAAAATTATTGGAGGGAGTAATTGAACAGAGGTTAACACAATACAAATATTTTTCATAGTCAGTTTGAATTTATGCCGGACAAGCCTACATTGGAAACTATACATTTATTGAGAGGTTTGAATCATTTGATGGGAAAGTACATACAAAGTAAGGAGGATCTACATATGTTTTTTTTGATTTTGAGAAAACTCACGATAAGGTTCCAAGAGAAGTTATTTGGAGAGTTGCATTGATATGACTTATAATCAAGTCATTAAAGATATTTATACTATATTTGTTACTTGTGTGCGAACAAAAGGAGGATTGGTGAAATATTTTCTATTTCAATTGGATTACATCAGAGATCGACTTTAAGCCCATATCATTCTACTTTAGTTATGAATGCTTTTTTTGAACATTTACATGAGAATGTACCTTGGTGCATGTTTTTTGCTGATTATATCCTTCTTGTGGATAAGACTAGAGAAAGAATTCAGGAAAACTTGAATTATGGAGGTCTACTTTAATGTCTAAATGCCTTCGCTGGAGTAGATCTAAAACTGAATACATGGAATGTTATTTTAGTAGTTGATCTAATGGCAGAGTTGTAAGAATAGGTGATCAAATGATTAAAAGGAGTGAACATTTTAGATATCTCTGATATATTGTTCAAAGTGATGTTGAGATAGATTTGGATGTTTTATTAGTAGAATTCAAGTTGGATGGTTGAAGTGGAGGAATGCATCGTGCCTATTATGTGATGGAGAAGTACCACTTGAGCTTGAAAGGAAAATTTTTTAAGATAGTGGTGAGACTTGCAATGCTTTATGGTGCAAAATGTCGTCCTATAAAAGAATAGTATAAAGCTAAATTAAGTGTTGTTCAGATGAGATTGCTTAGTTGGGTAAGTAGCTTTATACTTGGAGATAAAATGTGAAATGATTATATTCTTGAAAGGGTTAGTGCAGCTTTAACGGGAGATAAGATTAGAAAGATTCACATTAAGCATCAATCATTTGATGATTTAGTTAGAAGAGTAGATGTTTTGGATTCGACTTATTTTAAGAAAGGTAGTGGTAGACCCAAAATAGACCTAAAAAGATGTATAAAAATGATCTTAATTTATTAGAATTAAATGAAAATATAACACTCAATATGACACAATGGAGAAAACTGTTTCATGCAGTTGACCCCTTAGTGGGATAAAAGCTTGTTGGTATTTGGTGATTATTTCATATATACTTAAATTATTGGATACAAATCAATCTTTTATGGCACATTATAATGTTCTTAGGATCAAGGTTTTGAAAACCAAACTAAGCATTGAACCGACAAAGGAAGATGTTCAAGCTTACAAGGTTGTGCAGGGAGTTCAACTGGATAACATAATAAATCAAATTTATTCAAAAATAACATAAATTATGTAATATTAACATAATTGATGCCTTAAAATTTTGTTACAAAGAATAATGTAACACAATAAAATCATCTCTTCAATCAAAATTGCCAAATTTGATCATACTACTTTTAATAGTGGTTTATTTTGGAGGTGATATTAAAGATTTGAGTGTTATGTTTCGAAATATAAAAGTTTAGGTGTTGTATTTTAAAATTAAAAGATTGGATGCCGTGACAGAAAATTGGAGACGGAATGGCGCAAGCGGTAGAAATTGAACCGGAAACCAGTCTCCGATTATTCGCTTTGATGGTTGAACTGGTGGTTTGATCGTTCTTTGAATAATTCAATCCGGGATATGGGTTTAAGTCGATCTGAAACCAGCCCTAGATCTTGTTCGGAGTCGAACCGGCAGTCCGGTCTGGTTTTTAAAAGCTTGCTTAAGATTAATAGAACAAAAATGGCTAAATGATTTATAATATTTCATAATGTATTTAATTGAAATTAAACAATAATCAAGCTACACTGATCATGAGAAATTAAAGGATTTTGATTTCATTTTGTTGGAAGGTGGGGAGTTATATTAGCATAGAAGTAAATGTAATCTGGAGTTGTGATTTGGGTTTTAAATGGAGGTGTTTAGAAAGTATTATACGATGAGAGAACATAATAAGAAAGTTGAAATTTATAATCATGTCTCCGAGATCTCTGTTCAATTTGATTGATACTACCTCCTTGATAGATCGGTTGATTGTTATAGAAGTGAGATTGTTTGGACTGCTGCATTAAGAAGTTGTGCTGGAGTGATAATCGGAGTAATACTTACTGAAGTTGGTTTGGGAAAAAGGTCTATTATGTTTTTTATGCATGTGAAATGAAGAATAGAATGCCTACACATTAGGCAGGCGTATAAAACCTTTTGAGATTTGGAACTGAAAATGTTAGTTCAACAATATCTCGTCAGTGATTTATGTGGCTGATCCTTTGCTTCTGGGATTAGGCCAATGATGGTAACGATGATGATGAGGATGATGATAGTCTGATAAAACCAATATTTTGCGTTGATAACACATTTTCTATGGTGTATAGTTTTTTTTTTTTGAAAAAGTGAAATCGATATTTGGTTCAGTGGGCACCAAATATCGATATTTTGTCCAGTGGGCATCAAATATCGATTTCTCTCATATGGGTTGAAAATCCGGTGTGCTTGATTCTGATTCGAAGAGCTCGCACCACGGGATTCGAACCCTCGACCCGAGAGACTTATGCCAGAGGCCACACCATATGGTTGAGCTAGTCATCTACTCGTGAGTTGCAAGACAAGATAATTAAAGAAAATTAATTATTAGACATATTTGAAGTTAACTTCTGCGTTTACTGATGAATGATGGATTTAATTGTTGTTGGATTCTCTGCAACGGAATTCTTAATCCATTTATTTTAAGTTACTCATAAGATTAAATAAATTCACTTGCGTACGTGTTTGTTAATTATTTGGAACTGTGTCAGGTGAGAGTAGAAAAGTAAAATGAGATTAAAGAACACAATTTATCAGACATTAGTCAATTACATTTAGGCAATATTTTATATTTATCACGATGTATTTATGTATGTAATGTGACAATATTTTTATGTTATGTTTTTTATCATGCAAATTTGGTTATAGATTGGTTTCTAAATGTTGCCCAAGTACAATCAGGTAGATAGCTCATCCGGTTTTGCTGACCAGCCAGACTGGTTGTTTTAGCAATTTTAAAGTTGCTAGATTTAGCAATTTCATCTTTACAGAGTTGCTCTAAAAGTGAAAAAAAAATGAAATTAAATAAAATCTAAAAAACTTCAATAATTTAAGTAAAAAAAATATCAATAAATGTGTAAAACAAGTTTATCAATATTTTCAATATCAAAAGTAGAACAGGAACTTTTCTTCTTTTATGGGTTGCGCCAGCAGAAGATGATCCAGTAATAGTGTTCATTATCAATGTCATGAAAAGGCTGATGCAGCTAAATGATGCACGCCAAAATTTTATTGAGCTGTTTTCCTTAATCCATATTATATATATATATATATATAAACCTTAATCCCACTACGTGGGGTCGGCTACATGAATCCTTTTTCTCCATTGCGTCCTATTTAGTGTCATATTTTCTTTTAGTTCTGTTAAATTAAGACCATTTTTTATACAATAAGCACGAGTTTTCGTAGGTCTACCTCTGTCTTTCTTAACACAAGTCAAATCTAAAACATCTACTCTTCTAAACGGATCATCATATGGCCGACGTTTAATGTGAAATATATATATATATATATATATATATATATATATGTCTGTTTTTTTTTTGCGGCCATGAAAAGCCTTAAACTTTGAAAATAATGTCAAAAAAAATGCACCTCCAATCCAAACAACCGTCGGCCACATATAGGCTCTCCTGACTTGCATGTTTTTTTGTTATCTCCCTATATATTTGGTTGCTTATTTCATGTGTTTATTTATAATCAGCTACGTCCAAAAAGCCTGATGCAAAGGCACAAGCCGTAAAGGTTGCCAAGGCAGTAAAGGCAGGCTCATCCTCAATCAAGAAAAAGGCCAAAAAGATCCGAACTTCAGTTACATTTCACCGTCCAAAGACATTGAGGAAGCCGGGAGAGCCAAAATACCCTAGAATCAGTGCTTCTCCCCGAAACAAGCTTGATCATTATCAAATCCTCAAGTATCCGCTAACGACGGAATCCGCCATGAAGAAGATCGAAGAGAACAACACTCTCGTCTTCATTGTCGACATCCGAGCTGACAAGAAGAAGATCAAGGCTGCTGTCAAGAAGATGTATGACATTCAGACGAAGAAAGTTAACACTCTTATTAGGTAAGTGGTCTTACTATTTAATATTTGTTGCAATTAGTGCTATAAATGTATCGAGTTGAGCTTGAGCCACCCTCAGGTTGAACTTGAGTTTGAGCTTAATTCTACGATTTCAAGCTATTTGAGGAGCTGGGTCGTTTATTATGAAAGAGAAAATAAATATTAAACTCTCGGGTTGAACTTGAGCTTGGTTAATTAATTGATTTTGAGCTTAATTCTTTGAGTTTAAGCCATCTCAAGAGCCGGCTCGTTTATTATGAAAGAGAAAAAAACATTAATTCAAGTTAGTGTTATAATAATGGAAGATTTACATGCATACAATTTAATTCTTTTGTATTTAAACCTCTAACACCTAAACTTTAATTTTTACATACATGTCACTCTACCTATTTATGAAGAGATGTATTTCGCTTTTATTTTTGAAATGATGTGCAAGGTTTAAGTGATATAAATATAAAAGTTAGACAATAGGAATTGATGTAAATGCTCATATAATAAAATGTTAAATAGAATACAAAATTATGATATAATTAATAAGAAATCACTTGGTATATATGTAAAATGCTATTTTTTTTAAAGTATTTTAATAATTTAAAGATAAAGTTTTAAATTTTAATGTATTTTGAGAATATTTGATATTAATTATTTTTTAAACAAGCTTGCTCATGAGCTAACCAATCGAGTCGGGCTTGACTTGAGTTTAATTCATGAGCCACCTATCGAGCCGAGCTTAAGCTAGCTCATGAGTCAACATTGCTCGGTGGTTACACCCCTAGTTGCAATAAGGAGCAGTTTTTTTCATACTTCAGTATCTTTTAATTTTAATTTATTTTTTCTAATATTCAACAGGCCTGATGGCACAAAGAAGGCTTATGTGAGGCTGACTCCTGATTATGATGCCCTTGATGTTGCAAACAAAATTGGTATAATCTGAGTTATGCAACCTGGAGAGCTAGTCTTATTTTGTTGACTAAGTAGATACTGTTAGTTTCATTTATAAGGTGCAGAGATTTGAGATATTTTCATGTTTCTTAGTTTTCAGTTTGTATTAAGCTTCTTCTGCTTACTGTTGAGCAAGTTGGATTTTTTTTTGGAGATTTCATTACTACATTACTATGTACTGTTTGAAATGTCTTCTTCATTAGTGCTTTTCAAGCATCTTTTATTTTCTGATGTGATTCTTGTTTTGTCTACCACATTCCTTCATAACTTTTTTGTTAGTGAGGTTTTAGAGAATTGAAGTTTGTTAACAATGCTTATCTTTGATTCATGATCATCATCATCATCATTATCAAGATTAATTTGTTACCATCATCGGTCTTTATCCTATCTTTCTTTCTATTGCAATTGTTCTTTACTATTTATTTATGTTAGATGTTGCATATAGCTTTAATTATGGATGACATTTAGAGCTTGTTTGAGCGAGCTTTGTTGTTCAGCGAAGTTCCTTTAGAAGTCATATTTTTGGATGGATATTGTCATCTGCAACCTAAAATGACGAAAAATTGTCTAATGAAAGCAAATCTATGTGTTGACGTTCATATATATATAAAGTTTGATTTCGTAATTGCACATTATAAATAGGCATTGAATGCATACAATACAAGTTATATTATGGTTGCTTTTCTTGTAAATGAAATAATAAATATCATTATAAAAAGATGAGAAACAAAGCAAAGATGATTAGCATGCATACAACATAATTGTTATCCTTATTTTTAAAATCACATCAAAATTAATGTTAAGATCAACTTATATTTGAATTGAGGTATTGTTTTACATGAATATGCTTGATGTGATTAGGGTGTCATAAAAGCATGCATGCCATCCAAATCTCAACTATTTACATATCTAACACTGAAGTTGTTCCTTACACTTATTATGAAAATATATATTTCACTTTTAAGTGGTGATGGTATTTTTGGCAGGACGTTAAAAATTTATGGTATGTATGTAAATACAATGTTACAATAACTTCCCAGCAGCTCAATCTGTAGGCCCCAATGGCGACCAAATTGCTCTACTTTTGTTCAAGCATTTAGGTATTCTACCAGGCAAGTTGCTTCGGCCCCCCTGTAGCCAATTGATTCTCTCACTAGTTTAGCAGTGTGTGGACGCCTTTTTTCTCTCTCTACCTCCACAGTACCCTCTACTAATTTTAAACTCCGATTCTGTGGCCTCTTTTTACATTTATACCATACAATTCTCATGCAATTACTTGTCTCAACACATACAATTTGATATTTGCATTTATAATATCTTGGTGCCTATTTCTCCTTTAAAAAGATGGCAGTAGCGAATGTTTAGGTGTTCGATATGTAAATAAATAAGAATTGTGTGGTATGTATGTAAATGCTTTTTATTACTTTGGATTTACATGTCTTGCAAGTTACACCTAAGCTTCAATTCTTGTATCTATGCATGAAAAAGGTGCATAACACCTATGTCTTTGTGTGATGTGAATCGTTTTGGATGGTATAAATGTAAAAAAAATGGGTGTTAGATATGTAAATACGCAAGAATTTAGTGGCATGCATGTAAATATCCCTTTTCTTTGCTTTTTCTTGGGCTCTTTGTTTATTTCAGGCGTCATGTGCTCCTGCTTATATTCCTTTCGGTGGAGCTGTTGTTGTATTTCCTGTATCCGTCATTTTCATGTCCTACAGTCACGGACTGCTGAACTAATCAAATGTGAAATTTACATTTATACCACGCACTTCTTACATATTTATTGATGGAATAATTTACAAATGTACCCTTATTTGACTTGCTTACTGTAAAGTGTTAGTGGAGTAGATTCTGGCATCTCATTATTAGCTGACATGTTAGTCTTAAATTAATGGGAGACAAACTCCATTTAAAAAAGGAAGTGGGGAGACTCAACGAGCAGTTCGGACTTGTCTGCACAAGCGAATCTAAGGTGGAAGATTTACATATGTGCCACTTAATTCCTATTATTTACATATTTAACTTCTAAATTTCAACTATATATATGTTAAAATAATTATATTTTTTATTTGATATGAAAGATTATGGGGTTATCATTGTAAAAAGTAGAGTTAAGATGTTAGATATGTAAATAAATATGAATTGGGTGGTATGTATGTAAAATATCCTATTAATAATAATAATAGATAAATAAGATAGTGAAGGGTGTAATTGTGGTGGTCTTGTTGCCTCTCTAGTGGTATTTATGGAACTTTAATCCTTTGAGGCTCCTATTTGCAGGACTGGAGAGATTTAAGTAGCTTTATGATTTATTTGGACTTATGTTTTTTTTCTTAATGCATGTTTAAAAAGTCAACGAAGGAATGCGTGCAAGCAAAAATAAGGTCCGATGGATTTCGATGAAGAAGATAAGCTCGTCCTAGCGATCTCACGGGTGAACTTATGGGTAAATGATAGAATTTGTCGGTTGACATCTAGTGCTTATTTGTTCTCCTTTGAACACCTCTAGTATGCTAAAGTGATTGATTGCCTGAAGAGCTTTCCCTTAATTGTCAAATATAACGCAGCCTTGATATTGAAGCGTCTTGGGTCTGTAATCTCTTATGATATTTTTTTAGTCTCCATGTAGAGGATGTATGGGTCCATTTGACTACATGGCCTCAGGTTCTCCAACAGTCGATCAAACTAGTCTCTGCGGTACCCCACCCAAACTGATGCGCTTGGACAAGATGTCAATGATGTGGTTATCTTTGCGATCGACATCTTTGATCCAGAAATTTTTGAATCCTCCGGTCTCCTTCTTTGTCGTGGCGAGGTACTTAGTCATCAATTCATTTCTCGCCTCAAACTCGTTGTTGACTTGTTTTATGACCAACGACAAGTCTGATTTTACCAATAAATCTTGGGCACCAATTTCGTATGCCAAACTGAGCTCTGCTATCAAGGCTTCATGGTCAGCTCGGTTGTTGGTTACATCGAAGTCCACTAACGTCGACTGATAGAGATGTTCTCCGGATGAGCTGCTCAACGCTAGTCCCAAACTTGTGGTCTCCTCTTTGGAAGTTCCATCGATATATAAGATCCACATTCGATTCTTGACAGTATTTTGCTCACTCGATTCCTTCGTTTCAAAATGCCACATGAAATTCACTGAATTCCATTGAACATTTGAGTAGTTGTCCGAAATGCTCCAGCTGTGTGAGTACCAACTTCAACAGATGATCAGTAATGACCCGAATTGGATGCATTTGAAAATACGATCAAATTCTAAGAGCAGGAAAAATCAAGGAAATTGTTAGTTTTTTCCATAATTAGGTACCCTTCTTCGACACCTCTGAGTATTCGGCTGGTATAATAAGCAAGGAATTGTTTCCCAGCTTCTTTTATGACCAATACTGAGCTGACAACCTCTCGCCCAACTCTGAGGTACAATGAGAGTTCCTTTTCTGGTTTGGGGCTCTGCAATAGTCAAGGTGATGCCAAAGATTCTCTCAAAATTTAGAATGCTTCGTCGCATTCAAGTGTTCGCTCAAAGCACTGAATTCTCCTTAGTGCCCTGAAGAACGCTGCACATCTCTCACCCAATGTTGAAATGAACTGACCCAGGCTTGTGATTTGTCCGGATAGCTTTTGCACTTCTTTAGTACTTTTGGGAGATGGCGTATTTAAAATGGCTAGCACTTTTTCAAGGTTGTATTTTATCCCTTCAGAAGTTAGTAAAAGGCATAAGAATTTGTCGGTCGACTCACTGAAAGTACATTTTGAAGGATTCAACTTCGTTATACTTTTTAAGTGTTTTGAATGTTTATTTTAGTTTTCTTGTGTATTGTTCAACCGATTTACTTTTAACTAAGACATCATCCACTTCACCTCAACATTTTTTCCTTTTTGATTTAAAAAAATTACATCAATGAGGCGCTGATAGGTCGCTCCACTATTTTTTAGCTTGAAGGGCATTACATTAAAACAAAAAGTTCCTTGTGCAGTAATGAAAATGATATTTTTTTTTGCGTCAGCCAGATGAATTTTTATCTAGTGGTAGTCGGAGAACGCATTGAGAAAACTCATCACGATGTAACTGATTGTAGCGTTCACGAGCGCATCGATCTTTGACAACGTTTAGGTATCATTCGGGCATGTAGTGTTGACGTTGGTGAAGTCGACGCACATCCCCCATTTTTCATTGGGCTTTCGAACCATCACTATGTTCTAGAGTCGAGTTGAATACTGGACCTCTTGAATGTAACCAGGCTCTTTCAAATTTTTTACCTTTGGCGCTATTGGCTATGTCAGAGTTCTGGCAATCGACCTCATCTTTTGATGCACCGGTCGAGCAATTGGATTGATATTTAATCGATTTAAAGCTACATCGATCGAAATCTATGGCTTCTCTGTGACTGTCCAAGCTACATCGATCCTTGTGAAGGGTCTCGATCAACAGATTTTTATGCCATGCATTAAAATTTTCACTTATTAGGAAAAAAAATTATCGGATTTGTTGTCGTTAGTTGCAGGCACTTCATGGATGGTCTCACTGGTCTCGAGACCCCCTTCCCTTTGTATTTGAATGTCAAGTGGCTCTTGATTCATGTTAGTGATCGCTTGAAGTTAGTAACTCTTTGACTATTCCAAGTTCCCCCATACAGTTATAATCTCTTCGTCCCGTTCAGCAGTGGTCGGCTGAATATGACATTGTAGGTTGAAGGAGATTCATCTACTAGGAAATCTTCCATGCTAGTTTATTGTTTTTATTGCTCTCCTCGTGACATCCCCAGTGTGATGACACTCAAAGCTTCTTTTCTTTCGCTAGAGAAGCCAAATAGTGGTTCGACCGACACTGCCAACTTGTTCCTCTTTAGGCTAATTTTATCGAACACCGTCTTGAAAAGGATATTCACTGAACTTCTGGTGGTTGTTGATCAGTGCAGTGATGACGATGGATTTGTTATAGTGGTCTCACCTCGGCAGAAGTTCTGCATCTGTAAAAACAATAAGCAAATGGTTAGGCTTATAAGAAGCAACGAAGCATATCTTTGTCGACTGATGCCTCTTCTAGCTGAAACGATGAGATGATTCTCCTCCTCCCCTAAAGATAGTCGGGATGATTCCGGTGACATGCACTTCGCTGGCCTTAATTGGTCCGTCGGATCATTCTTGAGAGGGGCCCTTCGCTGTCGTCGTGACTGTCCGCCGACGACGACGAACTCCTTCAGATTTTCGGCCCTGATTAGTTCCTCCATCAAGTTTTGGAGGTGATGATATCCATTCTTATTGTTTCAATGGTCTTGGTGGTAGTCACGGTACTTGTTTGGATTCCAGAGCATAGGTCCTGCTTTCATCAAGAGGGATTTTTTGAAATACTCGTTAATTTGAATGATTGCTACTAATTCAGCCATTGAGACATTTAACTGGGTTAAAATTTTCATCTCTTGGTGCATGTGCGACCACTCTTAATACCGTGGTGGTTTTGATTCTGACCTTGGTGGCTTTAATTCTCTCACGATCGTTGGGTATTGCTGCAGTGTTGATGTCTAAAGGGATTTTAATTGTCCCTCGACCTTTGTCCTTTGTCCCCAGCCTTCCTCTTCTTCGACTGGGGGTTGGTTGATGCTAACTTGGCCATCTATAACATCTCAGAAAGAGACTTTGGTTCAAGTTTATTCAAATCATACTTGAAATGTCTGTCTTTGAGCCCCCATAACAGAACAGTCTGGGCTATCAATGGTTGAAAGTCTTACACATCTAACATCTCCTTCTGAAAATAGTGATGTACGACTACAGGCTCTTGTTTTGGATGTGCTTGATCGGTAGTAGAGCCTGTGTTTTCTTTCTCGTCTTTTGCATATTGGCGAAGTGCAAGACAAAAAGCTTTTCGAATTAAGTAAAGGTCAGAATGATTCTGATCGGCAAGGCATGGAATCAGTGAAGGGCTGATTCGTTGAGTGTCATCAAGGAGAGACGACAATTCAGGATGTCATCGATCTGCAGGATACCGACTGGTGATTCGAGAGACACCAGGTGGTCGATTGGATCATTTTTTCCCTTGTAAGGGTCTAGATGAGAGATTCTCAACTTAGCTGGTGGGTTTTCCTCTAAGATCCGTCGAGGGAAGGTGTTGTTAGGGGAAGGGCAACTGGTACGTTAACACGATCTACATGAGTTCTGACCATCGATGTACATCCAGTGCTTGCAAGTTGTGAGAAGTCCCCTTTCCCTTTGGTTGTTTTATTGTCGACGCGACTGATCGACGCCAATAGGTGCTCCAGGGGAACCCTTTGAGGCTGGGTCTTCCACGATTCAACTTCTGGGAGTGGCTGATCATTTTTTTGCAAGATTGCTGTTGAAAAGCCTCGAACCGACCCATCATCTGATCTCGCAATTCTTGAACCTGTTGTTGGATCTCTTGATTCATGGATTCTCTATTGAACTCCATCACCGCTGGGACTCTCTACTATGATTCTCCTTCGTAATTGGCTCCGCTTCTCGTCTGTGACATTTCCATACTCACATTACCATCTTTTAGGATGTTGAATCTTTGATTGTCTTCTGTGGAACACACCCCGAGAGTTCTAATCGAGAGAAGAAAAATGAGAGAGACTAAGAGCTAAGGAAAGTAAGAGAATTTTCAAATGTCAAAATCTCCCAAAATAAAGAGGTCTCTATTTTTATGTCATGACCTTCTACTTATATGAGTCAGAGATTACAATTATATGCAAGTAAAGAGCAGTTTTCATAACTATTCGAATGATTGAATTCAAATCACATGGTATTGAATATAAAAACGATGAATAATCAATCGCTCAAAGTCTTAAGATCGGCTGCCTGTGTTGTCGCATGTAGGTATCGGTTGATCGTAACTTCTCTTGGCAATTTTGGTTATTTGACTAGGGCCTACAAACCTTTGCTAGCGATCTCATGATCGGTAGACGCATCGGTTGACATATTATGTAGGGCGAAAGAATCCATTGCTCTATCGATTTTGCCGGTCGATTGAGATATAGAGTCAATCAACTGTTTGTTTCTAGCCGACTGAGATAGAGAGTCAATCAATTGTTTGCTGCCTAGTTTTTTGCTTTGCAATTCGGGACTTTATTCGCACGCCTCTACTTTCATTCGTCTGATCCCTTCGAGATTCATGTTGATATTTTTGTGGTATTCATTTAGCCATTTATTTAAGTATGAACTGTTGAGATTGAATCATTCAATTTCATTTATTTTAAAAATAATTATTCAATATTAGTCATCTTAGATATATTAAACAGTTCAAATCAATGTAATTAAATATCACAATTGTCATGATAAATAGATTGATTCAAATAATTATTCGATGTATTACATGAAATTAACTTTTATCAATAATAAGATAATAGAAGGAAATTGAAATAGATTGTGTGATTGTCTACACAAATGAAGTCCAAAATTTTTTTAGGGATCCATCATAGAAAACCTTATGAGCTCCGGAGACCCATATCCGAAGATCAAGTTTTTTAGAGTTAAGCTCATCTATCAAAGTGGTCGAACTAACCCGGGACAAACCACCATCGACCACCATCATCACACATAATGACATGTGACAATTTTGATTTATAGCGCTACTTGATAACCAAATCACAATATTTTACCAAGACATCACAGATATATGTAATACCATACATAATTTAGTTTTATATTTCTTTTCTCATTTATAAAAGATATTTACATATCTAACTCCTAAACTTTACTTTTTACATTTATATCACCAAAAAATTTTAAATCACATTAATGCCATCACTATTTAGTATTTTAAACCAAAATAATAATAATAAATAAAATACAACTTTTCAGGTATAATTAAAAATGCAAAGGCATATGAAGTAAGTGGCATACATGTAATTCTTTAAATAAATAAATAAATAAATAAATAAATCGATTTGCATTTTTATAATCGACTGACGTGGCGTGCATTTGCTAAAAGTACATGAATTGCACGCCACACATTTGTCGTGTCCGCATTGGGGCTCTAATCTAATTTTTTAGTCTTGCACTGTTGTCCTTTTCATTGTCGGTTGTTAACATGTTAATCAAGAAGGACATAATTATAATATAATTATGTACTTAAAAATATATATTTTTTAATTAGCTCGTACTATAGCAGCACTAGGGGCGTAAACGAATCGAATACGAATGAAGAGAGCTTGTGTTCATGTTCGATTCATTTGAAATAAGTGTTTGTGAAGTCACTGTTCGTGTTCATTTCTTAACGCATGAGTCGAACACGAGCTGTTATCGAACGACGAGTATATTATATTAATTATATAACTTATATTATATAAATATATAATATCTATATTAGCATATTATTAATATGATATATTAATATATTATTGTTATTAATAACTTTTTATATATTATAATTTATAAACTTTAATTTTTTAAAATATCATAAATATTATATATATAATTATTTTAAATTATTTTATATTTAGAATAATAATTCGAACACGAACAAACACATCACTGTTTGTGTTTGGTTCATTTAACTAACCGAACGAAAACAATTTGTTCACGTTCGTCTCGTTTACTTCTCGAACGAACCGAACACGAACTCATCGACAAACCGAACACGAACTGTTCGTGAACAACGAGCTTTTTCGGCAGCCCTCCCGTATTTAATTAAGGCAATTTATAGAACATAAATCCGTGATTGGAAGGGCTTATGTCTCGTTGGTGTTATATATTTACATATTTAACACCAATATTTTACTTTTAACATTCATACCACTTAAATCTTTCATATAACAAAAAAAAATCACTAATTTTGCATTTTATAAGTGAAATATCTCTTTTTCAAAGATAGGTAAGATGGTATGAATGTACAAATTAAATTGTAGGTGTTGAATATGTAAATATAGAGAAATTTAATGGTATTTATGTAAATCTTTCTTAATTTTAAGGTCATTAAAGTACTTAAATGTGGGAAAAATGAGCTATAATCAAAAGATTCAACACAAGATGATATGTTTTAGCTTTTTGTATGAAAAACTTGATGTCTCAGTTGAATTCTATTTTATTTGTGCATGCAGTATTTTCGCGTCACAAATTTTCTAGCACACAACATCATTCATTGACTTCAATTAAAATATGCTAATATTAGCAGTAATTTTATTAATATGATCTTAGATAATTTAATTAAAAAATTAAATAAATTGTTATTAACATTTATAATTAAAAAAATTGCATGGTTCAATTTATGTTTATGGTAAGTGAATAATATTATATGAATATCCCTTACTTGTTCTTCCTTAGTTTCCTATCTTGCATGTGCATTTTTTCATTCCTCCCTACTTTGTTGATTTTTAGATAATCTCTCACGTTTCAAAGACACGTGATGCATATTAGCCAGGATTTTTTGTTCTCTGGTCTCCTTCAATCTGTGACACCCTCTTCAACTTTCCCTCCTTTCAGCTTTAGTTGGAGTTCTATTTCGACCACATGAAATGTCGTCCACATCTTTGTACTCTAGATATCATCTTTAAAAAGGTGCACTTTATCTCTCTTCCTCCTCAATGGAACCCTTGATACTGACTCCTCTAACCTCTCCCTTTTTAAAGCCCCCATAATCCCTTTCATATTAAGATGCCATTTGCTTTTGTCTTTCCCCTTTCTATCTATGACTTAAGCTGCTACTTCGTCTACTATGCTATTTATGTCCTTATTCCCCCATTTCCAAGCCCAACACATGAACTGGAAGAGCATTCTCATTGCCATCATTCTAACTTCTAATCGATTAAACCTTAACTATGTTCAAAATGAAGAAGAAGTTGTCAGCTTCTCTTATAAAAAATCTTAGACGATGCTATAGAATAGAGCCTCTACCTCATGGGATAACTGATCAATAAGTAGCCTTATTACCATGATCATTTGGAGGTGATAAAAAAAGCTTGGAAAAAAGGTAACTTCTAATTATTATTCATGACTAAGTGGTTTTTTCCTTGAAGTGTATGAACTCTGGGGACATTGAAATGGCTTGGTTTGGTTGGAACTTGTTTCTTTGAGAAGCCTTTATTTTAATAAAATGGTCTTCAAATGTTAAGCATGTCAAGGGATGTCTCACGTCCATCACAATATGAATTCAAATTCTAGACCTTTCCTTTTGGTGTTGGAACACCATGGTTATCTAAAAAAATCTGCAGGAAAGCGAGAGTTCCCTTGGTTTTGGATACCATGACAATAAACAAAAGGCACCTCAATATTAAATATAGCTATCCATTTAAATCTTAATGTCAAAGTGCATACATCTAAAATCCAACTTGCTTAGAAATCTTCTACATGAGAACGTTATGATTCCTTCTTTCATGATGTATTCACTTGTCACATCAATCCCTAATAGCCACTAATACATCAAAAATCACTTATGAAAGGAGTATGAGTCAAGCTCCTTGTTGCTTGTTGAGGCTCCTTTGTCCTTTGGAAGCAATAGTGCTCTAGCTACTGAAACAATCCCTACTAAATTCTTCAACCCTTCCCTCATTAACTCCCAACATAACCTGAGCTCCACTAACATACTCACCGACTAACAAGACTCCTTTTATTTCCAACACTATTTTTCATCTCAACTCCTCTAATAAATTTTCCCAACTTCAATATCTCTCGTGTCTTAACCTCATAGTAGTAAAGGCCCACAAGGGTTTAGACAACACATCTTAGGGGAAAATTTCCCCTAAAAAACTCAAAACATGTCATTTGCCTCCCTTCCCACCCTATCCAAAACCCAGTCTTAAACCACAAACACTTATTTTTGCACCCTTTCATCACTACAAGGAATGTTTGTTGCTTTAATGTCACAAATAAAACATTTCAACGCAAAAAATTTGTCTCCTCCTACAATCATGATTATTTTATATTTTTGAATCCAAAACTAACTCTTCTCAACTCACTAATGCCTTCTTTACCCAATCTTAAATTCTATTCCCCATTAAAATGTATTTTAATATTCTCTCTCTTTCTCACACACTCTCTCTCCACCTTAACATAATTTGGATTAGGTAGAATTATTGAAAATTGAACGCTTTTCTTTGTACATGGACAAGAAAGTTATTCATGGAGCAGTCACATACAATCACTCCTTTATTTAATTTCGATTGTTTATGTAGCTAGTTCACAGCTAGATTAGAAGCATTTTAGGGCTCTATCATTACCTTTGCTAGTATGGTGGTTAATACTTGGATCAATCTCAATGACTTTAATTAGTGCAGATTTCAAAACAAGAAGGATGGGGGATGCCCTTATTACTCAACAACCTCGAAAGCTTTAATGATTGTATACTTTAGGTGGAGCTTTCTCAATTTGCTTCCAAAGGCTTTTCTCCACATGGTTCAACCTCAAACTAGAGTATCCCGTAAATTGAAAGATAATTAACTCACTTTGGTTAGAATATTTTCCTTTAACATATTATAGTGTAATTTCAACTATTTTCTCGTAAATGGTCGGATATGACAAAAATTTTCACCCTAAATATAGGCTCTTATTTAAGAACTATTAATTAAATTTTAATTAGTTTAGTCTCATCCACTAAATATTAGCCGTTATTAGGTCATGGAGACCTTTTCTTCTTCTAAATCAATAAGCCTAAGAAGCTCAAGTACATATTGAAGGCAGCCTTAAAATTATTTAGAATTTACTGCCAAACATTGGAAAATGTATTATTTCTCCTTTACAACAATCCTATGAACTTGGAGCATAATCACATATTAAAAGAGATTAGCAACAACTTATTTGTTCCTACCCATTGTCAAACTTCATGGCTTTCTGAAAGGGTTAATTCTATATGCTCTCTATGTGTGAGAATGATCATAAATTTCTATTATCCAAAATTTAATACAATAAAAATAAGAAATACATTAACTATTTTATTTCGTTAAGACAATGTCTTTTATAAATAATGGAATATTATTATTGCTGCCATAAATTATTTTAAGGGATTCTTTCATAACTTTGTCAATCCAAAAAATGCTTAGAACTTTATTCCCATCAACAACTTCTTCCCACCTCATCTTCTATCTATCCTCAACCCCCCGATCTCCTCAAAGGAAATCAAACATATTATATTCATCACTGATAGGAATTAATCCCCTAAGCTAGATGCTTTTACATTTGAGTAATTTTCATCAAATGGGGAGGTGCTTAAAAAGACGTTCGTGCTGCAATGGAGCAATTCTTCCACTCTAAAAGACTTTCCATTTCCCTCAAGGTTACTACCATCATGCTCAAATATAAAATATCTCATATAAAATTATTTCCTAATTATAGACCTATATTCTTAAGCAATGTTTATACAAAATGGTGGCTATGAACTCGGTCAACATGCTTAAGCTTATTTTACTAAGAATTATTTGTGAAGCTCTAGTAATTTTATATTCAATAAAAATGTAGTTGAAAGATATATTTCAACTAATGAAACTCTCAACTCTCTTATCTCTTCCTACTCCATATTTTATACTAAGTTGGACAAGAAAGAAAAATGCAAAAAAAAAAAGGCTTCCCCTCAATTTATCTCAAGGGTTTAACAAAATAAAGCGTCACTAATAAGAATTTCTTAGTATATTCTAATTAGGTTGCCCTTGAAGGCTTTTTTCTCTCATATATTGAACTCAAATAAGTTCGCTCTTATCACTCTTTCTATCTCGTATTATCATGGATTGACTCTTTAACTTCATGCAAGAGAGCATTTCCCATAAAAAAATATATCTCATTTTGTCTTGTAAGGAACACTCACTTCTCTCATTTAATGCATGCAGATAATATTATTATATTTGACAAAGCATTTCATGACAACATTCTAAGCTTCCATGCCCTACTAAAATTTTTTTTCCAAGTCTTCTAAACTTAGGGTTAACTTTGTTAAAAGCCATATTTGCTTTTCAAAAACCCCAAGAAAAACACATATACAAGTTTATGCTTGGCTTTGGCTATTGATCACGACTTACTACTTATATGCAACAATATAACAATATCTCTGATTATATTTTCACTTATATTTCCTTAGTTTGCAACAGAGTCAAAACTTGATCCTGAAGCAAATAGAAATTTAACTCTTTAATTTATATATTGGGATACTATGCAAGTATACATATCGTTATCAAGTAATATAGAACTTTTTGATTAAGACCTGAATATCGAACCCACAGGAAAACATGCAATATGCTCTATTGAACAACAAATTTTCTATTTTAAAAAGACAATTACTTAGACTAGAGATATATTCACAGTAATTAAAATTCAAATCTTTTTGGTATTTTTGATATTTTGACAAAACAGTAACAATTTAAAAAGATAACTTGAGTTTATGTAAAAGATGAATCAGTAATAATGAATCAGTAATAATTATAGGAATTTTGTTGTGGTAGTATGCAAATTGTGTTGTGTCAAATAGCAGCAATTATACCCTTACTAAAGATACTATAAAAAATATTGACTGATTTAAAGTTTGAATAGTTCTGAAGACCGGCTAGGCAGTGAAGGTACCAACTCTCACTCTAGAGTTCACCTGGGGGCTAACATCTCGTATCAGAACCTAAAATAATAAACCAAGTTGTGGGCTTTAATCTGTCACTTTAAAGTCCTCTAACTCTACACCCTTCAAAGATTATTTCTCTATTTATTTGCACTAAATCATATGACTTATATTCTCATTCATACAACCTCATGTGATTCTTTCCAATTGTTGACTGAGACAATACCATCCCGGTTCTTACATGTTCTCACAACAAATTTTAACATATGGATAGGCCAAATCAAGAAGTAAATGATGTTCATATATTTAATTCATCACAACTTCTTCCAACATCAAAGATCAATACTCTCCACAATTTCCATCCAACACTTTAATTACTTATAATTTTAAGGAGAAAGATAAAGAAAACTACTCAAAATTCATGGAGAAAACAAAATCACACTTTAGTTTAAAAGTAGAAATCATTGTCAAACCAACGAAAAGTCTCGATTAAAACCAAAAGTAGTTCAAAACAAAAGATGAAAAACTTATCTCAAATCCTCCACCAAACTCTTGAAGTTTCTTTAAATCTCTTCTCTTTCAGAACACTCTCAAAATAAACCAAAAAAAATGATAAAGTAAATTTGTGGTGCCTGAAAATCTCTCCAAGACTCTATCATTTCCAACACTTTTCAGAACTTTCAAGCACCATCTCCCTCTTCAGGCACCCCTTCCTACTTTGTTGATTTTTAGATAATCTCTCACGTTTCAAAGACACGTGATGCATATTAGCCAGGATTTTTTGTTCTCTGGTCTCCTTCAATCTGTGACACCCTCTTCAACTTTCCCTCCTTTCAGCTTTAGTTGGAGTTCTATTTCGACCACATGAAATGTCGTCCACATCTTTGTACTCTAGATATCATCTTTAAATTATCTCTCTTCCTCCTCATAACTGCCTCTGGCGCTTAGGCGTGGCCTTCTCTATTTAACCGGCGCTTAAGCGCTGTATCTAGTGCTTAGGCACCAAAATATTTTAGCATAATTTTCATCTCTTTACTCTAAATTTGATCTTTTTTCACTCTTTTTAGCATTTTTCACTTTTTTACTTGTATCTAAAAGGAAAACACACAAATACTTCCATTAAAGCGCAATGTCTCAAAAATAAGTATAAAAATACGATTAAAAACACTATATATTTTACGTGTATCAGCTATTCCCCAGCCAACTTTACCTATTTGGCGATCCTCATTTCAGCTTATAAAAGGAAGCTATCTTCCTTCAAACCTCTGAATGGCAAAATCAAACTCTCATTGGATTTCTAGAAGGATAAAACCCTCTCCCATTTCAGAAGACTTCAGTTGATTAAGTGTAACATTTGGGGACAATTACGTATTTGAAGAAAGCTTTATTTTTTTTAAAAGTTGTACTAAAATTATCAACATTTGGTGATCTATGCATCTCCTTCAGGGTACCATATATCAAAGAAATATTCATATGACTTAGCGGGAAGGTATTTGTATGCCAATATCTAAATGATGACTGAAAACCTCTCTTATAGGTTCATGGTTGAACTAATGCTTAATATCCACAATGACAACTCACTGCTAGCTAAATGATTTTGAGGCATTTATATTTCCTTACAGACTTAGGCTTGTAAAAGAATTCTTTCTCTTGGAGAAGCATATAAAATATTGCCTTTGATTTAGATCCTTATTTATCCTAATTTTTTGAGTTAAGCGCTAAAACTATGCTGCTTTGGGACCTTGGATCAATAAAAAAATCTTTGGGAGATCATAGTGCTCACTCATTCAAGTCCCATATGTTTTCATCCAATCCCACTTAACATATTGATTAACTCTAATGACTACATTTCCATATAGAGATAACTTCTCCTTTCATTTGATATCAACATCCATGATATTCAAAGAATCAATTATACTGTTAGGCTCAAATGGAAAGGTTGAGAGGATTTCTCATTTATTATGATCTATGAGGATTTTCATTTCGCTTTGCCTCAGTTCTATTGGGCTAACTACATTTTGCACAAATACTATGAATCAATTACTTCCTCTTTACTTTGCTTGTCATCAAAATGAACTCAAAATTACTGATGCCTTTTTTACTACTCACTTTTCTAGCATTGCACCCTTTAATGATATGTTTTACTAAAAGTGAAAGCTTCAATCACCTTTTCCTTGCATGTTATTTCTCATAAGTTATACTCAAATGTTAGCAAACTAGGACTACAACCATCTTGTTGACCTGTTGTCCGTTATAAATTCTAGAACACATTTTGGATATGGATGAATCTCTTAAAATGTATAAAACTTTATTTATTTTCACTATAAATTATAGCATTTATCTTATCTAAAAGAAGAAATGTCAGGCTGATTGGGAAGCAAATTAACATTCTTTCCACTCTGCTCCATAGAATTAAAATGCATATTCGAGTTAAATTCATGACTTGGAAAAAAAGTCGGACATGGGAGCTTATTAAAAATGACTTATTTTATCACGACCAATCTTCCTTTATTGCAGTCATCTATACTTGTTGCATTGGCGGGTTGCATCTCCCTCTAGTGTTGCCACCTATTGCTACCCAACTAGGACTATTAAACTTAAGGAGTCGCTTGTTTGCTTGACTTCTTTACCCATCTATATGTAATGGTTTGACTTTCAATTGATGATTGAGGGACCGCCTCATTCGATTCACTATATTGATGTTTGTGTTGTAAATGAATTTGAAAGAACACGTGGAGCTTATTAGTTATTTTATTTGTGTAGAGTACTCTTTGTTTATCTACTCATCACTACTTTTGTTTATGATTTTGTACTTATGTCTTTGAGTTATTTAAAATCTTTTAAACTCCCTTTGTTGCCTCAACTTTTGATGGCTGCTCCATGAATTCTTTCCCTTAATAACAACTAATAACTTTGGGCTTTGGATATACCTCTTTTTTCGTAGGAATTATTAATAAATTTATGGGTTGTGTTAATGATATGTATTTCTCCTAAGGAGCTGAATATTCCCAAATGTGGATATTTGTCAGGTATATGTATTTCTCTAAGGGGCTGGATATTCGCCAAGGTGGAGATTTGTTAGGTATGACTCATATACCAGAATTTGAAGTCACATCGAGTGAAGAGATGTGTCTCTTGGTTGAAGAGGTGTGTCTCCTGGAATGAAAAATGAGTGTCTATTGGAATTTAATAGGTTGGGAGGAGCAAGGGAGAGTTGATAATTTTATCTGTGAGTTTTTTATCTATAGATATGATGTGTAACTCTTTATTTGTAACCCTAGGGATGTTGTGCCTGGACTCCTCTGAAATAGTGAATTCACCGCTCTGCTCTCGAAGACGTAGACGTCTTTGCTGAACCTCGTTAAATCTCTGTGTTTTTCTGGATTTGTGTTGATTTATGTTTTTTTTCGCCCTAAATTTCTCAACAACTGGTATCAAAGCGATGTTCTATGGCAGGGAAGAAAACTTTGACAACGCAAGAAGTAAGAAGAGGGATTTGGCAAGAGAAGTTCAGGCGATTTTGCGGCAGCTCCCCGGAGAACTCAGAAGATTCGCTTGAGGTTCGTGACCAGGATCTGCGAGTTGTGTGCGTGAAGGAGTTCCCGCGGGAGTTCAACGAAGGTTCGACCGAGGATTCACGACGCAGAGGTTCACGCGAGCAGGCGAGGGTTCCGCGACTTTGTGCGACAGAGGTCGGTATTTCACGAATTGCAGGAGTTCGCGCAGGCTTGGATCACGACAGAGACAGAGGCAAATCACGGCATTAAGCTTCTTTCGCGACAGACATTGGAAGGGGTTCGCGACACTGTTCGATCTCGCCTCTTTCGCTACAGATGGGATAGGAGAGGCGCACGTTAGAGTAGGATTTGCGAACATTTATCACAGGCAGATGAAGTTCGCCGAGACAAACTGCGGGAGTTTGGCGAAAGAGGGTTTTGCGGAAGTTTTGCAAAGCAGTTTGCCAAAAGCTTCAGTGTTTGCGAATCACAGAAGATGGGTTTGTGATCGTACGACAGAGGATTTCGCGCGAAGCAGATTGTTCGCAGATAACTTGGCGCAGGTCCGACCGAGGGCTTCAGAGCCTAGGCTTTGGTGAATTCGGCCAAGGCAAGAGATCACGACAAATAGAAGGAATTCACAAATTGTAGGGTTCAGACGGTTTGAAGTTCGGCGACACACGGACAAGAATCACGAAGGTCTTCGGTGGCGCGAGAGGAGGCTTTAGACGAAGGATTCACACGACACCAGATTCACGACAATGTTCGAGGGTTGTGCGACAGGCGCTCCAGATTCGCTCTTCAGATTCGCGCTAACGAGACGATCGTGAGCGAACATGTGTGAAGAAGTTTTGGATAAAGGGATTTGGCAGTTTTTGGCGAATCGAAAGGGTTTTTCAAAGCAATCCCTCAGTTTCTTCGGTGTTGGCTCAGGGGAAGAAAGGATTGAGAAGCGAGAGATTGCAGAAGGAGCAGTTCTCTCGGGAGGAATTTCAGTGAATGAGGTGGAGTTCGTGAATAGGATTTCTCATGCAGTTACCACGAACATGAGCGTTTGAGAACAGAGTAGTTCGGTGGTGTTCAGCTTGTGATTATTCGCGAACAGTGGTTTTGCAGAGGTATTTCACGAAGGGTCTCACTCGTGGGAGAACAGTTTAGCCGAGGTGTTGGCGCGAACAGAAAAAGTGTTTCGTGTGAAAAATTTGATTCACAAATCACAACAAAATTATAGGAAAATTATTACAATTAACAGAACATTTCAATTTTATTTGAATTTATTTATGGTGTGTTTCGACACAAGACAGAAAAAGTTTACTGCAGGATTAATTTCAAATAACAATGTCTCGTGCAAAATGTGAGATAGTGAAGTTCGATGGAACCGAGAACTTCGGATTGTGACAAACAAACGTGAAAGATTTGTTGACACAACAGAGAATTTTGAAGGCTTTGCGGGCTACGAAACCTGATAATATAAAAGATGAGAAATATGAAGTATCTTTCAAGTATGTGAATATGGTGCAAAGTGACAATTTAGATTGCAGTGATGGTTATGTACTTTCAGTTGCAACAACTTAGTTGAAGAATGCATGGATTCTTGATTCAGAATGTTCTTATCACATAACTCCTAACAGGGAATGATTTACTTCATACATGTTATCTGATTCTGGTTCAATCTATTTAGGTGATGATAGATGTTACAATATTGCTGGTATTGACAAAGTCAGATTGACAAAGTCAGAATTAAGATGTATGACGACACAGTTAGAACATTATGTGATGTAAGACATATTACAGATCTGAAGAAAAATTTAATTTTCTTGGGCACTTTACACAAAAATAGTTTTATTCCTAAGACAGATGAGGATAGAGAAACCATCAGAATTGTTAAAGGTGCACTGATTGTGATGAAAGAAAAAATTACTGCAGATAATATCTATAAACTGTTGGGGAGTACAATTGTAGGTGGAGTTCACTCTGTTGAATCATATGATGCGAATGCAACTGATATGTTGACCAAGCCAGGTATTATAAACAAGTTCTTGAATTGATTGAACTTGTTGAATGTTTGTAATTGTTAGACGACATGGTTGCCCAACCCACTTTAGTGTAAGAAACTCCATGATGTTTTTATTTCTCCAAAGGGGTGGATATTCACAAAGGTGGAGACTTGTTAAGTATATGTATTTTTTCTAAGGGGGTTGGATATGTATTTCTCATAAGGGGCTTGATATTCGCCAAGGTGGAGATTTGTTAGGTATGACTCATATACCAGAATTTGGAGTCTCTTGGAGTGAAGAAATGTGTCACTTGGTTGAAGAGATGTGTCTCCTGGAATGAAAAGAAGTGTTTCTTGGAATTTAGTGTGTTGGGGGGAGCGAGAGCGAGTTGGTAATTTTATATGTGGGTTTTTTATCTATATATATCATTTGTAACCTTATGGGTATGTAACTGGACTCCTCTAAAATAGTGAATTCGCTGTTCTGCTCTCGAGTAAGTAGACATCTTTGTCGAACCTCGTTAAATCTCTGTGTTCTTTTGGATTTATGTCGATTTCTGTTTTTCTTCACCATAATTTCTCAACAGGTTGAACCCTTACTCTTACGTATATTGCAAGTTCGATTGGTTTCTAACAACAGAGTTTTGTAAATTTCGAGACTGTGATGAATTTTTACAGGTGTAGCACATTTGGATGATCTATCTAATTACATTTCATGTTTTCTCATCTAAGTTTTTTTTGGGGCCAATGTTGTTAAATAATTTTTTAAGCTTAGTCACCGTGATGTTGTCAAATCATTTTTTAAGCTTATTCAGTGATGTTTCTAGATGCCTTAGATATTTTATTTTGAGCCCATAACATTCTTTTGCGATGTTATTGTTGTAAGTCATTTTATGTTTTATGCTCCGTTTGAGGCAGCGTTACAATAATGGCGCGACAAAGCACAATTGTTTTGACTGTTTGAGTAAACAACTTTTTGATAGTTTTTTCAAAAGTTGTTGAAAGCAACGTTTTCCCACTAGGTGTGGTGGGAGCTTTCTAGCTGAGATCTGATCTTAAAAAAAAAAAACGGTAATATTCGACGTAACTCTTTACAACATCAAATTGTTCTTCAACAACTTAACATCAATTTCTTAATAAATTGCAATTGCCTCCAAGCAGACCCTTAGTTTACTTAATCTTATAATATTTTTCAATATTTCAATAAAATTATTTGACCATTGTCCTCAAATTTTTCCAAAGAAAAATAAAAATACATTAAATGTTAGCCATTAAATGGAGGAAGCAGCTCCATCCCTTGCAGCTCTGATCCCAATTTATACTTTTGCCCCTAAACATTTTATGAAATTATATAATTTTAATAAATGTAAATAATAATAATAATTTTGAAATAATGCAGTTTGATTGGGACCGTAGGTGCAATGCATTGGGGAATGCACTTAGCCACGTGCCCCTTTCCTTCATCAGAGGTCTTCCACGGCCTCCATGCGCCGCCACTATCAACCAATTAAATTTGGCCATTTGTCACGCATTAGCGGCAGTTGTCAACGCCTGCTCGACAGCTCAGCCCCATTTTGGGCTTTGCGAGTCGGTCTTAAAAAATTATTAGATTTTTTTTTAAAAATTTTCGTATAGATTAAATTTATTTCAAAGCTTCCACGTGGCAAATTGAAAAGGGTGACACGCAGTTTGTTCGCATCTAAGCTTCAACGCAAGATGCTAATGGCGTCATTTCTCAATATATATATATATACACACACACACCCACAATTGTAACTGTATGATGCACTCAAATTTAGGGCCTGCTTGGGACAGCTTATTTGGTGCGGCGTCATTTTGAAAACGCAGCTGATCTGTTTGGGTAAACTGTATTTTGACAGCTTATGCGTTTTCACACCGCACCTATCTAGACTTATTAGCAGATTATTGGCAACAGTCTGACTTTTTCTAAAAAAAATAAAAATTTGTAATAGCTATCATACCTGGCTTATTAACAGATTATTTTTAATCAGTTTATCAACAGATTATTCAATAAGCTACAGCTGGCTCCAACAGACCCTTATTCAAAATCAGAAAAGAATGTCGCATCCGGACTCCAAACGTAAATTTATGTCGAGTCCAGTGAAAACTTGCCATATAGCAAATGGAGTCAACTGTAGTACACATTTGTTGGGCATTTTTTAAAATGTGTGTGTCCCACTTGCCACGTGGCGAGCTTTCTCTTGACTTCGGAAGCAAATTTGCATCGAGAGTCCGAATACAATAATTTTTCCAAGATCACACTCACGAAAATATGGGAGGAAAAAGGGAATCTCGAATCCAAGAATAAGTTTTTTTTTTTTTTTTTGGAGGAAAACGCTCATTTTATGTATAGTTGGATTACTCGTTCGATGATTCTTTGTGCACGTCGGGATTGATTATTCAATACAAATTATTCATCATATACATGTTTCATTATGTATACACTTTTATTAGCTAAAAAAATAAAATAACTTTATATTATTTAACTAAAATTATGATCAAATTTAGGTGACTTGCCAGTAGGGTTTGTTAAGAGTGGGTAGCATTATTAGGATACGACCAATTTGACCGACGGGTTAATTTGTTATTGGAAGTATAGAAAGATGCGTCATGTTTCTTGGAGGCGTAACATCACACTAATTCGGTAAGATTACCACTAGAGGTTTACATAGCTTTGGGTTATTTTTATTTTTTATTTTTATTTTTATTTTGATGTTTTAAATGAGATAATTTTCATAAGCAAATTTATGATCATTTAGCTTTAATTGAAATAAAATTATAGTTAAAATGAACCTTAACAATACAAACTCAATGAAACCCAAAGTGATTATATCTAAATATAAATGAGCTAAAATCAAGTGATTAGAGTAAAATTGAAAGGTTTAAACTATTTGTTAAGAGTTAATTGATTTATAAATATGATATGTTTATAGTTGAATCGAATGGCTCAGTGTGAGGAAATCAATGAGCAAAAGTTTAAGGGGAGTTTGGTTGAGCGAATTTGTGATGCACTGTAAATTTTGTGTTTGGCATGATGAATACGAGTACAATATAGAGTATGAATAGTAAATTTTGTGTTTGGCATGATGAATACGAGTACAATATAGAGTATGAATAGTTTTAAAGTTGATATCATTGTTCATTTTTGTTAAATTTAGAATTCTACCGATTTGACTGAAGTTGATATACACTGATCATTAGAATATAAAATATTATCGTCAAGTCACCGCCCGTCGCTCTTCGCACCCACTCGCCGCCGCTCACCCACGCCACCTCTCCCCCACACTTGTTGGTCCCACTGCCCCTTTTGTCTGCCCACCAGCCACCAGTCGCCCGCCGACGGCCGCTGTCTGCTGCTGCTTGTTGTCTGCCTTCTGCCTTCGCTATCGCCCGCCGCCTCTGTCTTCGCTTCAGTCGACAGTTTGCCAATCGCCCACCAACTCATCGCAGACAAAACATTTTTTGAAAAACATTATTTTCAATCTATTTAAAAAAAAAAAAAAATAGTCCACCGTTTTTTTTTTGTAAACCAAAGAACTTTAAAGTATTTTAAATATATTGAAGTCATAGTACTCTGTAAATCTTTTACATTGTTTTTCACTTTTAGCAATCCAAACAACTAGTTGTATTTTATCGAGTTATCGCTGGAGCTCGAGTTTAAGGATACGAGTTTGAGCTGACTCATGAACAGAGTCATTTATAATAAAAGAGAAAAAAAATAATTTTAAATAGAATTGTAATAAAATAAATATAACGAACAATTAGGAGAAAAATGATAAGAGATCACTTAATATATGATACAAAATCAAAATATTATTTTTAAAATATTTATAATAATTTAAAGATAAATTCTACAAATTTAACATATTTTGAGTATATTCTATTTTAATATATTTTTTTTAAACAAGAAGACTCGTGAGCTAACGAGTTGAGTCTGTGCCAGTTTCAGCATGGCTTATGTTAGATAAAAATTTTATTATCATTATGGTTTATTTACATCATTTAAAAATTGCAAATATACCAAAAATATAAAGTATTAATAAAAATAATGTAATTTATGAAATATAAAATGGATAAAGTTGTAATATTGTATTTTTTTTTTCATTTAAATTAACCAGAAACAATAAAGTCAATTTTTTTATCTTAAAATAGCTCACCGGTGTATATGAGTACCAATCACCGATGCTTAAAATCCAAAATTCTTTTGTTTTGTCGGCGTGTTTGATGGGGACGTCAGGGCCGCACGATGGACTTCTCATGACGTCATCCTCCGTACACATGATCTCGTTCGTCCAATATAAACTCCAGAAAAATAGAGACCCATTTTCGCACCCAACTACGCACCGCCATATTTCTAGGCTTACTTTTGAACAAATATTTCAGTTTGGCAAATGTGATCTGAATTTAACTATCATCTTGTAGGGCGGCTCAATTTAAATATTTTTATTCGTGTTGGTTTTGAAATTAACTTCTTAAAATTAATTTAAAAAAAATTTAGTGTGTTGGATTCAAATCTGGACTAAGGGTCGGTTTGGGGCAGCTACTGATAAGTTGATTAAAAATAATCTGCTGATAAGTTAGGTGTGGTAGCTATTATAAATTTTTATTTTTTTTGGAAAAGCCAGACCACAGCCAGAAAGTTGCCACCGCATCTAGACAAGTGCGGTGTGAAAACGTTGTTTTCAGCGTTTTGAACACATAAACTGCCAAAACGCAACTTACCCAAACATGCCACGTGTATTTTCAAAACGCCATCGCACTAAATAAACTGCCCCAAACGGATCCCAAATCTATGCAAAAGAGGACACATAAACATATTAGCACACTTGATGTTATGATTTAAACGTATATATAAATATATCTAATATATTATTATATACATAACTATATGATTTATTTTATTTTAAGCTAAAATGAGTCGAAGAGTTGTTCATATTTGGGCTGTTTAACTAAGCTGACAATTAGCTGTTTGAGAACAATTTTTTTTGGGCCAACTTCCAACAAAGAGTGGCATTCTTGTAAATCTATTTAAGAACGGGTCTTTTACCTACAATTCCTAAAGAAAGCGGCGGGACCTTGAGCGCTCACCGGGTTGCAGAGAACCAGAAGAAAGAAAAACCAGACGTTTGAATAGTAAGACAATTGGTAGAGAGAGAAAGCGAAGGACATAAATAGAGGTGAGGGGGGCTGAGAGGAGAGAGAGAGAGTGAGCGTCTCTGTGTGAGAGAGATTGGGGGTGGTGGAGAGAAGTGTCCACAATAATTGGCATCGAATGCTGGAATCGGGAATCCCACTGAGTCAGATTTCGAGAGATCTGCTGCTTTTCACCGGCGCTATTTAGGCCAAAAGGGGAGTTACCTTTCTTCGTCTGCAATTCCGTTGGAGAGGGGCGAGGAAGCAGAGAGGAAGCAGGGAAAAGCTGGGCCGATGAGAGGTGAGATGGTTATTAGGGTTCGGACTTGTTGTGTTGCGGAGGCGGACGGGATTTCTTACTTTTTTTGTTGGTATTTATCTAGGGGGATGAAAGTGGGTGAAGAGAGACTTCTTCTTGATGGTTTTTGGGGGATTGGATTAGAAAAGTTTATGGATAGGGTTTGTGATTTTGCTTCTGCCAACTACAACTGGAGGATTGTTTTTTTTTTTAATTTATTTTGAATTTCTTTTGGATAAGAGAAGACAAGACCAATCGTCATCGAATACAGATTTTGTCTTTGTTTGCGACTTGTAGGAGTGGACTTAGTGTAGAATCTGTAATAAATACTGACTTGATTTTGTCTGGTTTCCTGCTTTTGGTACTTCAGGTTCGACGGAGGTTGTTATAGCTCACGAGACTGGGCAGCCATACCCCGACAGCTCTTACCTCTGTTTTTGACTCGTTCAACTTCTATAAGATTAAAAAGTTTTAGGATCGTTACGAATCAGAAATTGCGCAAACATTGGCGTTTTTTAGGGAAGCGAGCACCTGATTGGTTTCCAACATAAGAGTTTGTAAAGTTTTTGTTGTGTGGAATGAATTTGTGTTTCTGAGATCTTTTCATGATGTATGCGGCAGCAGATTCGAATATGAACTTTCAACATGGGGTGCTCCCTTCTTCCTTCTGCACTCAGCATGTTGGTTCTTTTCAAACTGGGGCAATAAGCAGCACAGCTGGTTTGGTACAAGGAGAGATTAATAGCGCTGCAGGCATGATGCTGGCTGGAAACTCTGGTACTTTGAACAGTGGATCTTCGATGTTGCTGGAAGGAAGTTCTAACGGAAATTACCATCTTGATCTCCTAGCTGGTCTCAAGCATGATACAGGTCTAACAGCTGATTGGTCCTACAAAGAACAGGCACTATTGAGTCACGGGCTCATCCAGTAAGTAGCATTTCAACACTACATTTTGCTTGTTTTCATCCGATTGTTGAATTGATTCTTTCAACTCTTGTGGTTTTGTGTGAGAAATTTTAGTTTCTTAGAGAACACTTATCAAGTGGGATATGCTTCGTTTGATCTATCAAGGTGGTTTTGTGGTGTTGGACTGCATGATCACCTTTGGAATTTTTGGTCGGTTTTGTGTTGCTGGTGGAAATTCTTGAGCTTCTTTGTGCGTTGATAAAACTCCACCTTAGATAATAATATATTATTGGTTTACTAATAGAAGTTTCAAGGTATGGGGTTGGGATGGCTTTGACAGCTTGTATACTTGGCTCCAATCAATCATCCAAATTAATTACACGAAAATAACATTTTTTTTTGGGAGACAAATCTGCTGGAACTAGATCAATTTCTAAAAAATAGCATTTTTATTTGATTTTCTGTGGAGATCTGTTCACCATACTAAAAATGTCTTCCAACATTTAGAAAACTTTCAGAATGGAGTTTTATGGTTGAATTATGCTGGTTGTTATGAAGCCAAACATTCAGGCTGAATTATCATTAGAAAATATTGGTGGATATTCTTTTGGCTATTATTGACAGATATTTCATTTGTCAAAATCTATGAATTGATTGTATTACTGGCAAAAATTTGTTGAACCCTGATGGTTTAAAAAGAAAAAGGCTTCCTTGGATTCAAGCATCTATCATTTTTACACATTTAGAAAATGCACATTTATCAATCAATTTGAGTAAAGTGATATAAAATAATTAATTTTTGATATTCTCACTAAAAAATAAAATAATGTGCAAGCAGTTAAGAATAATATAATTTCACATGAAGTTTATTTAGAACATAAATGCAGTTATTATAAAATTGTACATGCTATTTATTACAAATAGAGACTCATGTCTCATCTCAATTACTTCCCTCGACATGGCCTTTGCTCTCAATCTCATCATCCTCTACCTCATTCTCAACTTTATCTTCTTCCATGTTTTTACTAATATGGGGGCCAACAATAATTTGTTGAAACCATGTTTTGATATGAGCTATAATTTGATGAAACAACTCATCTTCAACTTCATCTTACTCAGCATTTCAATGACAATATATGCCTCTGTATCACAAGGCTGTTCATAATTGATCTACCAAATTTATACTAATATGGGGTCCAAAAATCGAAAGCCATTTTTTGATATGCATGGGTTTGCTCATCATCTACTTCATGGTGACAAGTGGAAGCGGCATAATTGTCGTTAGTTTGTTTTAGTTCATGCTCCCTATGTGATAGCCAACATTGGTATTTTGTTTCAAATATCCTTCAATATTATTTTAGGTGACATCATTTCTGAATAAAAAATCTTGGTTCCTGTGCTTAGAATATGGACACCTAGGTTTTTCTTTGTTAATGAATCAATGATGTTGACATGCCATGCGGCCCATATGAATAAGAACAATATAAGAAATTTAATTTTTAGTTCTTTTCACCCAAAATCAAGTCTATTATGCATCTATGAATTTTTTATATACTTAATGTGTAATTTGATATGTCGTTAAATTATTTAAATCTTGAATACTGGTTTTAAAAATAAAAAAACCTCCTAAACTTACCTTAAGTGAAATGAGCTTCATCATAATTATGAGAATGAACAAGTGCTTATCTAATTCAATATCTCGAGACAATTCAAATAAACTTTAATTCGCAAACTATCATCCAAAGATAAAACCAACAAAATTACATGCCTAATTAACATTCTCTAAACATAATTACTTACATTTCCTTGGATGGAGTTATAAACTTATAGTTCAAGACATTGATGACTTTGCTTGTAGATGAGAATCAACGAGATTGAAGAAAGATGAGCCACAAACTCAAGTGGGGTGAGGAGGGTCAACAAAAGGCACGGGACATGATTGGGCCTTTGTGTTAGAGAAGAAGAATAGGAAGTAATGGATTCACCGAAAAAAGGAGCAAGACCAGAGATTGAGGTGGTGTCAAAGAGAGACGTGCCTAACATTCTATTTGAGAGTAGAGATGGGCAACGAAAAATGAAAATGAGAGGACTCGATTTGGGACAGGAAAAATTACAAAAGTGTCCTATGGATTACTTGGAGAATGCTCTTGCTAATGATAAGTTGATTATTTACAAGGATCTACTGTAAATAAAATATTGCTAGCGAAAAGACTAGTTTTTATTTAATCATATTTGTTGTGGAAAGCTGTAGATTCAGTGTGATATCTTCCATGTATTTTTGGCAAAAAATAATTCTTATGTAGTCAAATGTTTCTTGACTGCTTCCCTAACAAAAACTTTTCTAGAAAAATTTGGTAGCAATTATTTGCGGCATTGTTTTAAGAGCCTATTACCATAAACTACACTGCATTCTAATAAAATGCTAAACAAATTATTTGTGATATTTGTTTCTTTATGATTTTTTCAGTTATGAAAAATTTTCAGCGCCTAAACTTATAGCTTCCTAATCAGCAACATAGCTTAGCAATGCCTCTAGTCGTTCTGCTTAACTCATAGAAAATGGCAGATGGGTTAAAGTTATTAACTTTTTTCATGGTGGCGGCTTGACGCACTGTCCTAATGTGATACGGAACTATTAAGATTTTAAATTAGATATCAATAATTTCATCTTTTGTCTATTCTGACTAGTCTAACTGTCAACTTGTTTTTCTAACCATTTATATTTTCCTAATTTAATTTATACTAAAAGTGACAATGCCTTCCCTGTGAGAATCTCAGGTATTCCGATCAACCTACCATAATGAAATATATCAAGATTGCTGCCCTTTTGCCAGATAAATCTGTAAGGGACGTTGCATTGAGGAGTAGTTGGATGAGTGTAAGTTTTTCTTGTCAATATTTTATAAGAATAAATAGTTATTTTTCCTTTTTGTTTCTTACCAATTTTTATGGTTTATATTTTTAGTCTATAGTTATGTTATATGTTAATGCAGGATTTTTCGTGAATTCATTCCAAATCCTAAGACTTCAGGGGCATGAAAAAACAATGAAAATATATAAATAATTTGTAACCTTACCACATAAATATAAGAAAACAAATGAGTTAAGGTCATCCAAAGAGGTAAATTTGGGGGATTCTCCTCTCCAATGATTTTCCGATATTTTTATATTGCCTTATTTGAGCTAATATGATGTAATAAAAATGGTAAAGTTTTATGAGTTTGCCCCTCCTAAAAAATGGAGAGACACTATTCTATCGCTCTCGCCTCTTAAGATGAAAAATCTTGGTTCTGTTGATGGATGTTTATTTGTCACATATCCTTGAACCAATACTTGATCCAGATCTTTTATTTTGATTGCATTAATTATCACTAATTGCACATCAAAATTGTTAGATATGACTCATATACCAGATAAGGGACAGATGTTAGAGCAGAACGGAGCGAGCGAGTGTTTCATTAAGGGTTGTATTTATATATAATATGGGAACCAGACTTTTACTTCTGGAATAGAAACCGTCGTTCTGCTCTCGAGGAAGTAGGCACATTGCTGAACCTCATTAAATCTCTGTGTTTTTCTTGATTTATGTCGATTCTTGCATTTTCTTTGCTTTAATTACTCTACAAAAATTGAGAACATTCCAAAGATGAAAATCAAAGAGGATCGATTCAGAATATGGATAAAGGGAAACTAAAAATTGTGGAGAGCCTCAATTCTAGCTGCCCTCATCAAGCTTCACACCCATTTAAGGATTTAATTTGCATAAGCAGAAGAGTGTTGAGGTTCTAGAACTTATGGACCTATGAATGTATAAACATGTCATTAAGGTCTTAGTGTGCCCATTTCTGGTATTAAACATCAACAATTTTCTTTTCTTCATCCTCACGAGAGAATGAAAATATTTTAACGGGCTCAAGTTTGCAAGCATAGTTGTAATTTTAAATTTCAAGATTAATGGTCTGTTTGGGGCAGCTGCAACTTATCCAACTTATTCAGATAAACTGATAATCTGTCGATAGCTGGCTATCTGTTTGGTTTGTGCGTTTCGAAAACAACTGATTCTGGATAAGGGACAGATGTTAGAGCAGAACGGAGCGAGCGAGTGTTTCATTAAGGGTTGTATTTATATATAATATGGGAACCAGACTTTTACTTCTGGAATAGAAACCGTCGTTCTGCTCTCGAGGAAGTAGGCACATTGCTGAACCTCATTAAATCTCTGTGTTTTTCTTGATTTATGTCGATTCTTGCATTTTCTTTGCTTTAATTACTCTACAAAAATTGAGAACATTCCAAAGATGAAAATCAAAGAGGATCGATTCAGAATATGGATAAAGGGAAACTAAAAATTGTGGAGAGCCTCAATTCTAGCTGCCCTCATCAAGCTTCACACCCATTTAAGGATTTAATTTGCATAAGCAGAAGAGTGTTGAGGTTCTAGAACTTATGGACCTATGAATGTATAAACATGTCATTAAGGTCTTAGTGTGCCCATTTCTGGTATTAAACATCAACAATTTTCTTTTCTTCATCCTCACGAGAGAATGAAAATATTTTAACGGGCTCAAGTTTGCAAGCATAGTTGTAATTTTAAATTTCAAGATTAATGGTCTGTTTGGGGCAGCTGCAACTTATCCAACTTATTCAGATAAACTGATAATCTGTCGATAGCTGGCTATCTGTTTGGTTTGTGCGTTTCGAAAACAACTGATTCTGGATAAATGACTATTTCGCCCCTGTTCTGGATAAGCTGCTACCTGTTTAGATTGTGCGTTTAAAAAACAACTTAGTTACAGATTTTTGGTTAATAAAAGACCGTTTACACATTATAAAATTTATTTTTGAAAAAATTATTTTTAAATTATGGGCAACATAAATTGTAAAAAAGTAATTTACATTTTACAGTAATTTTAAAATAAATTGAATGAAATTTAAGAAAAAAATAAACTCAAACAGAAGAAAATATGCAGGAGCTGAAGAAACTGAAGTGAAGAACTTCTTATAACCCTTACTTTATTAGACAATTAGCACAAAATATAAACACATATATATATAAATTTGTTGCATGACAAATTTGTAATTTCACAACAGTACATATTTGTTATTATGACTTCATCTAAAATAGAGTTCAAGTTACCAAATTAAAATCAAAATACATATTGAAACTATAATTAGTAATAAGAATATAACATTCAATTTAAAATGCAAAAGTAATATCTCCTGAGAATCGTTGCTCGGTTGGTGCACGACCGAACCCCGAACAACATTTTGAGGTTGGGAAACACTTGAACCACAAGTGATTGTCTCTGACTGTGACACCGTGAAACCCCTTGCAACATTGCCCGATTGGGATAACGTTGAATTTGAAAGGTTGTCTGTCTGTCTGAAGAAGCCGCAGTCGCCCGATTCGTATTTCCACATCAGGCACATATAGAACGGCCGCCCGTAGCTATGTTGCCGGCGTGACGTTAGTAGCAAGGACAACATTCTGCAACGACACATCATTTGTCCGAACTTTTCCGGAATATCTTGAGCTCATCGTCCTGCAATTATTAAAAAAGATAATATATCAGTAAAAAAATAGAGCGGTTTCCCAACTACACATCACTATGTAGCATGTCCAACTATTTTATAACATGTGGCTCTTTATAGCAACGGTTGCCCATGAAGACATGGACCATCCAAGCTGCCCTTAAAATAGAGAAACCCCAAATATTCTCCACCTTACATTTTCAGTAAAATGGAATGGTGGGATGGAAGCCTACCTGCAATAGTTAACAAAGATTTTAAACAAACTATTTTCATAACAAAAATTGCCTTTAGAAGGGAAGATGTAAAAAATAAAAGAAATGCATGTATAAAACAAAAATTTTTCTGTTTCTTTTCCAAAGACAGTTCCAACTAGATCTAGTTCCAACTAGATCTATTAGTAGATCTATTAGAAAAACTAATGTCCATCATGTATGTAAAAATTTAAGATTAGCTGTTAGATATATAAATTCATAAGAATTGAGTAATATGTATGCAATCTTCCATCCCGAATTTAAGAACCTCTTTCCCATATGCACACACACATGAGACAGTAAACTGCAGGGTGGCTAGGAATGCCCCTTCCTTCCCTAAACTTCGTATAACCATCCATAATGTTTTTAAAGTTACAAAAATGTTTCCTACAACAACCAAATTTGTAGCTATGTACAACATTTAAATTTGTATGTATTCTTATACAAGACTAGTAGATGAGGGTGGAGATGGATTTTAAGAAAACCCAATAATCCATATAATGTCATTCTGTCAGATGCATAACAAGCCGACTCCATTCCAATATACCAAGAGCAAAGAATCAATCAATATTGGCAGCTACAGTTTTCTGAAATGTGATCTAAAATCAAGCAGGAGTGCAAAATACGAAGGTCGCTACAGGCAGGCAACATTCTTGAAAAGAAGCAAGCACAAAAAATTCTGACTCGGCGAAAATCTTTCACGAGGACTGCAACTATTTTGATCTTCTTCCATAACACATTCTGACTCGTGCTTACTTGAAGGGATGAAGTGCATAATAGGCTACGGAAATAGTTGGAATCCCTTCAAACTACTGTCCATCACCATTTTCAGAAGGGAAGATGGCATAATGAAGATTTTTCAAACTACTGTCCATCACCATAGTTGGAATCCCTTCAAACTACTGTGCATAATGAAGATTTTTCTAACTCCTCAGCTGGCTACAGAAATAAGTTTATAATGCTTCTATTATCAACTTTGTTTGGCTTGCTTGGCAAAAAGCAAAAACAAGGCAGTCCAATTAATATGGAATTCCACAGAAACTGCATTCCTAAGAACAACAAAAGGATATCAAATTATTCAGAAATACAACAAACAAAGTAAGAACAGAATTCTGCTATCCTTCCTGCCAGCACTTCTTAAACTACCAAATTATGGAAGCGACGGTTGCCGAGAACAAAGTTCTGAGGCCGTCCAAGTTGCTCCACACGTGGCAGTTTTTAATAAACCTTCCATTCATCGACACAACATATTTAAATTTGAAACAGAAAAAAGAATTCATAAAACCAACATCGGCACAACATATCCAGCTGAGGAGTTAGAAAAATAACGATTTTCAACTGATAAGTCCTCAAATTCTCAAGCAAACGTTTGTCTAACTTTGTTTGATTTGGCAACAGCTCAATACCAACTCAAAAAGAATCCACACGAAACCTGCAGTGCAAGAGCGCAACCGATTCGAAGCCATTCAACTGCACCTCAAAGGATCTTTTAAAATAATAATAAAAAAAAAATTCTAATCACAATTAAGCTCAATATGAGGTAGCTATCACTGAGCCAAACACGATCAAACAGTTAGGGTTTGCAATCAGCACTCATCTACTAACCTAATTTGCAATCAGCACTCGTCTTCTCCAAATAAATAATTAAAAATGAAGTTATCTTTTACTGCGCTGTGTAACTGTGGCTTTATGCTGAATTGAGTAAAGATGTGCTTATTTGAATTAGAATCTGTGATTATCTAACCAGACACTTTTTTTCTTATATACAGAGGAAAGAAAACGTGAAACGCCGTAGATATGAAGATTATTCTACAGGAAGGAAATGTAAAGATAGGAAGGTAATTTTATCATACCATAAGTTATTGAAGCATTTATCCCTATTAATAAGTAATATTTGCTTTTTAATGACTTGCTATATTACAATGGTGTTTCATGCTTACTTGTTTGTTCCAGTTCATATGATGAAATGAAATTGGAAGTTACAGTTTTCCTAAAATAAATTTCTGCTTTAAGATTACTCATAGATTGAGAGACCTTAGATTATAAATCTCTCTTTGATTATCACCTTGCTTTGTTTGGTTATGGATGCTTCATCAGGAAAAGATGGGGGATTCTTTCACGAAGGTGAATATACTTCCGTTTGGCCGCAATGTTGGATATCCTTTTTTGATGCACCATGGGAACAATAACAATCATTTTCTTAGTGAAGGTGAGCTAAACAATGGTTGGCTTCTAATCTGTAATGTCTTTTAATGTGTTACCTCTTGCACTTTATATTGCAGAAGATTCCATAGTACAATCTGGTCATTGTGTTCTATAATATAATTTCTGCCATTTATTTTTTTAATCTTTTAGATTAGGCAAGGAAGCATTGAAGTTAATTAGCTGTTAATTTTGGATAAAGCAACCAGTTTAGTATGAATTAAATAAATTCCTAAACCATTATGTTAAAGCATGTGGCGTTCAAGTTTATATCTGCTTAGACATGGATTTTGAAGCTATTGATTGTGGGTCCCGAAAATTCAACGACCGCTCCCCAGAACAATTATCTGCATTTACTTTTATATTTTTTGTTTTGAGAGAGCTTTGTAGGGTTGAATTTTCAAAGCAGATTGTATTGTATATATGACACTACCCAGAGATTACGCCCTCGTTTAGCGAGGGTTTTTTTGATCTGGGGTTGGAGGTTTTCCATATGGTTAATTACCTTACCCCTCCCGATAACGGGTGAGCACTTTTGATTAAGGCTAGTCATTAATAATGAAGTATTCAATATATAATAGCAGCAAACCTAGGTCTTTAAATTGTAAAATTCACCACTTGAAGCTGGTGGGGGAATGAAGACGAAACCCGATCGAGATTCCATGGTTTCGTCATCTCAGGCCGTCGTGGTCTTTGATCTACTAAGTTAGAGGAGGTAGTCGCCCTAATCTGACAGAAGGATTCTTGTCAAAAGCCATGAGTTATGTTGTCCAATATATTCTTGTATATATGGGGAAGATGTTTGTCTAAGGGCACAAAGTTAAGTCGACCTTAGCTAACAAAATGATTTATGCTAATAAATTGTACTCTAATGATTCAAAACTCAAAGAGTAGAAATCCGTTGGGGAACATACGGGCTGCGGTCGTGACTGTAATATAATGACGTCATTTGGCGGCAACTGCTTGGTCAGAGGGCTCTGATTGTAACCGTTATTTTGTGGTGTCATTTGAAGACCAAACCACACATACAAAAGAACTTAACACACGTCCTTACTGACATACAATTACGTTGATTGTAAATATAAGGATACATTTAATATGATATTAGCTTTTTGTGAGCTGAAGTCAGTTAGAAATTTGTCACCTTCGACAAACCGTTGCGGAGGGTGGATGAGGTTTTACTTTAAGTTTTTATTGATTGATTTTTGCTTGAATACTTGGTTGGTTATTTTAAAAAATCTTAATCTAAAAGATTGACTCATCTGATTGAAATCTTCAATAAACACAACCATCATCGGGCATTGACCATTTTTTATTTAAAAGGGGCATTAAATTTTGTCAGTTTAGACTTTTAAGATATAAGTCCAGCCAACTTCTATTTTTTTATGAGGAGAATTAAACTATCTTGGTGATTTATAATTGTAAATTTTTATTTCAGGATTTGAATATTTATTAGAGTTTACTAGACTCGTCAACTCTAGTCCTTACGAGGAGGTGGATCAGATTAATGGGGTGATTTGAACTTGTAATTTCTTATATTATGATTTAGACATTTATTAGGGTTCATTAGACTTGTCAACTTCAATCCTTGCGAGGAGGATTGTACTAGTGGGGTATGACTTACAACCTTATCCTATAGACAAAACGAACCAATTATTCCGCGCAACATTCTCGAACCTGGTATTTGAGCATTCAAGATATTGGATGGAGCACATGTGGGCATTTAACATATTCATATGTTTGAGCTTTTTCAGCTGGAGCATTTAGTGTCTTTAAGGCAATTTATATGATTTAAAAACACGAATTAAATTAAATAGCTTGCACATAAGCTTTCATTTTAAGCATTTTACTAGCTTTTTTTTTTGTTGGCAGACAAGTTGCGATTCTGGTGGCGCTAAATTTCAAGTTTTAAGAAAACTCAATGTGAATTATACTTGGCCTCTAGGAGCCTAAGTTCGAAAAATTTAACTTTAACTCGATTTTCAAACTTCAGGAGCGTAAGTCCGAAAAGCTTGATTTCAAACTATTTTTTAAGTCTTATTAGTTTATAATTTAAAAATCAAAATCTTAACATTGTAAGTTTTAAAAATATTTTTTAAAAGATCTAGAACTTTAACATTTAAAACCTAAGAGCTTAAATTTAAAAACCCAAATTTTAAAGTAATTACCTAAAGAGTCTAAATATTTAAAGCCTTAATCCCCTGATATTTTAAACCCTAAGAGCAAAAAAAATTGAAAAATTCAAGTTTATAAGTAATTATAAAATTTGAGTGGTGTTTTATTTTATTTTGAAAGTTCAAAATATCAAACGTTTTTGTCCAAATTCACTGAAAATTTCGGCAGCCTCTTTACATCGACTTCCGTTTGGGGGTAGCAGAGTATGCCAACTTTCCCAACTATCTTAAAAGATGAGTCAGTCAGTGTTGTGAGACACTGTAGTTGGGGAATAAAAGTGCGAACTTAACCCATGATCTTAAAAGACAGCGGGATTTCAATGTACTTACACAAAAGGATTAGCTCTTAAATTAGCATTTAAGTGATATTTTTTTTCTCCTCGAACGGTACTCAAATCCCCATGAACGAGTACTCACTTTCCCATGAGTAGGTGTTTTAAAATTCCCATTTTTTAAAAAGATTTTCCGAATTGAGTCAGTATTTTTCCCCTAACAGTACTTAATTTTCTCAGAAACGAGTACTCGTGCTTTCTCAAGTGGATAATTATAAAAATTTCTCTGCTATCGCTCCAAAATATACCTTTCGAGTCTCCATGTCATTGACTGTGAGTATGATAACACAATAAAATCAAATTTCAACATTACAACACACACACAATCTATATATATATATTTATATGATAGAAAACAAGAGAGACAAAAAGTGGCTAGGGTTTTAAAATCATACTCAAAATCTCATTACAAGAGTATATATAGGTACAATCTGGAAAAGACTAAACTACCCTTAATTGGTAAAGTAATAGAAATACAAAACTATATCTAACATCCCCCCTCAAACTCACGATGCATCGAGGAGAATCATCGAGAGTTTGCTAATCAAAAAACAAAAACGTTGAGTAGAATGCGATTTCGTAAACACATCAGCAAGTTGCATGGAGGAAGAAATATAGGGTAAGGTGATGGTGCCATGCTGAAAATGATGACGAGTGAAATGACAATTAATCTCAATATGTTTGGTGCGCTCATGAAACACTGAGTTGTGGGCAATTTGTGTAGCATTTTTTTTATCACAGTACATAGGAGTTGGGCTAGAGAAAGAGACACCCATATCAGAAAGTAACCAACGCAACCAAACAATTTCTGCAGTGGTGGATGCCATGGCACGATACTCAGCTTCGGTAGAAGAGCGAGAGACAACTTCTTGCTTCTTACTCTTCCAAGAAATGAGAGAATCTCCTAGAAAAATACAAAATCCTGTGGTAGACTTACGATTGGTGGAATCACCACCCCAATCAGCATCAGAGTATGCACGTAATTCCAATGAGGAAGATGTAGGAAAGAGAAGGCTCTGAAATTGAGTACCCCGAAGATATCGAAGAATGCGAAGAACTGCTGCCCAATGAATTGTAGTAGGAGAAGCAACAAACTGACTGACAACATGCACAACATAAGAAATATCAGGTCTAGTGATGGTAAGATATACCAAGCTGCCAACAAGTGTACGATACAAAGTGGGATCGGACAAAGGAACGCCATCAGAAGAGTTATAATGAGCATTAAGCTCAAGGGGAGTAGCAGTTGTCCGAGTATCAGATAGACGAGCTTGTTCAAGGATGGTGCCAGTATACTTAGATTGGGAAAGAAGATAACCTCTAGGGGAATGAGCCACTTCAATCCCCAAAAAATATCGAAGAGTACCCAAATCTTTCATCTCAAACTGTTGAGCTAATTGTAATTTCAATTCTGCAATCCCATTATCATCATCGCCAGTGATGATCATATCATCAACATATAGGGAGAGAATGATACGACCATGTGAGGTGGTTTTGAGAAACAAAGCAGTATCATGTGAGCTAGAATGAAAGCCAAGTGATGTAATCACAATGGAGAACTTTTCAAACCAAGCTCTAGGAGCTTGTTTAAGTCCGTAGAGGGCTTTCTTTAATTTACAAACTTCACCATGATTATGAGAGACACCTGGTGGAGGCACCATGTAAACTTCCTCTTGAAGATCACCATTTAAGAATGCATTTTTAACATCCATTTGAGAAATATGCCATCGATGAATAGAAGCAACTGCAATAAGAGAACGAATGGTAGTCATTTTGGCAACAGGAGCAAATGTTTCTTCATAATCTAGACCATATTGTTGAGAAAGTCCCTTAGCAACCAAACGAGCTTTATATCGCTCAACAGACCCCAGACTTCGTTTTGATTTTATACACCCAACGAGAACCAATTGCACGTTTTCCTGGAGGAAGAGAGGTAATGTCCCACGTATCTGTCTTTTGCAAAGCATAGAGTTCTTCTGCCATAGCTTGCTGCCAAAGAGGATCAAGAACAGCCTCTTGATAGGAGGAAGGCTCAGACAAATTGCGAATGGAGGTTTAAAAGGAAGCAAAAGAATTAGAATAAGTAGAGTAAACAAAATCTGGCAATTTAGTTGACTTACGATCACGGTGAGGGTACCGAGGAAGAGGAGGATC
>NW_018164444.1:41610883-41613810 GCF_001263595.1 Phalaenopsis equestris | reverse complement strand
ATGATTCCAAACTTCTTTGGCGGTTTCATATTTTGCTAATTGAACACCGATTGATTGTGAAACCGAGTTATTGATCCAAGTGATTATTTTTGAATTATTTGCTTCCCATACTTCCAACATTTCTTCATATTTTTCATCTTTTTCATTTATAGGCTTCACAGATGTTCCAGAAACATAACTCCACATTCTTTTTCCTTTCAAAAAATTCTTCAAAACACAACTCCAATAGAAGTAATTTTGTCCATTTAATTGGACACTGATAGACTGAAGGGAATCGTCCTTTTCACCCGTCATTGCAATGATCCAAAGAAAAATAAACAAAGAAGAGAAAGATCAATACCAATAACGATAGATCGCTCGAAGAACGACAACTAAATGAGAATGATCCTCCAAAATATCTGATAAAGTCTCCAGCCCTCGAATAAATCTCGCGCCTCACAAGCGCGATAAAGGAACATAATCGGCGGAAATGGCGAACAGAGAGGGAGGAGTATTTCCGCTGAACAGAGAGGGAGGAGTCGAGAACTGCAGTTTAGGGTTTCCAATGGGGAGGCTTTGGTTTGTCCTTCGAGCGAACGGAGGAACGAGCGAACGGAGGGAGCAGAGCCAATCGCGAATGGGGAGGCTTTGGTTTGTCCTTCGAGCGAACAGAGGGAGCAGAGCCAATCGCGAATGGGATCGGACAAGTCGCACAGGCGAATCGCACGGACGACACGGAGGAGCACAAACTAATCGCGAATGGGATCGCGAGTCGCGCGAAAGACGGGGGGGAACACAAAGCAACAGAAGGCCAAGGGCTTCGTACGCCTTCAACTGGAGTTTCTGCGTTCGTGCTCTGATACCATGTTAGAAAACAAGAGAGACAAAAAGTGGCTAGGGTTTCAAAATCATACTCAAAATCTCATTACAAGAGTATATATAGGTACAATCTGGAAGAGACTAAACTACCCTTCATTGGTAAAGTAATAGAAATACAAAACTATATCTAACACTACGAATAAGAGGAATGAGTTATCTTGAGTATTTCTCTATGAAGAGAAAGACACGGTTTCTCTGCTTATTGTCAGTGATAGGAAAACAGCAAAATTTGCATGGCCATGTTCTCTCTAGCCCCCCTATAGCCTAGCCTCAAACATCAATTAGTACTTAAATTATTAAAAAAGTTTATATATAACGATAAAAATGAAAAAAAATAACATAAAAACTAAAAATGCTCTAGTCCTAGTGTTCGCGTAGGGCAGAAATGGTCTGGCTGTGTAGGTAGGAAGGATCGGGCTCCAGTATGAGAAGTCTCAATTTAGCATAAGGGAGATAGGACCAAGTTGGGCTATAGGGCAGTGAGGGAATTCGATGTAGCAGAGAGGACCAGAGTGGGGTAGAAGTTCTGCGAGGGGGTCGCAACAGAGGAAGCATTCGAGCGGCTAGGGGATCGCACGCATGACGTAAGGAAACGCGGGCTAGGGAGGAACAGTGTACGGCAGGAAGGAGTTGTGTCGCACAAGGAGTTGTGTCGCACGAAGGAAACATCGGCAAGAGGCTAGGGCAGCGAGCCTTTGGTGCGTGCGATCTGAGGGGAAGAAGAAGAGGTGCGAAAGGTTAGGGCAGGGGAGATGTGCGGTGAAGCCTTCGACAGAGTTGCGGCAGGGAAGAGGCCTCGGTGGAGGACGAACGCGTGAACAGTGGTACGACAGAGGATTTCGTGGCTTCGGTGTCGGGTTTTCAAGATGCCAAAGCGGGTTGATAAATTCATCTGGTAGTGTTTGTTATTGGATTTGGTCTTGCTCTTTATTGAGATCTCGTAGTCATTAAAGCCTACTGCCTTCTGATATGATTGATCATAAAGAGGTCTCAATTGGAGCTGAAATCTGTCCTCTACACTTTCCTTAGCAATGGTCATTATAGCTTTTCCTTTGGAAGATGATTCGGTTAGATGACTAAGAAAAACAAACTTGGCAACACTAATTCCACGATTTCCTCTTTCTGATATAGTAAATAGAGGCTACGCGAGTAGAGTTTGTGTGCAAGAAATGAAGTAGATCAAATGTTTAATCTTGTCTCAAGGATTTATGAAATTTGTAATTTAGTTTGCAGAAATAGGAATTTAACCAACCATTGAATATAATGACCGCTGAAAGTTATTTGAAAAGTTTTAACCCTATTTTTGGTTAAATCCATGTTAAACCTTGTAATGAAATAATTACGTAATGGCACGAACATGCCTGATCAAGCCATGACCATATAATGGATTTGGGTTGACTTTGATTGATCTGTGCTAGTTAGAATTAATTTTTTTTTTCATTTTTAAATTTAATTTAAATTTAGGACACTTGTAGGAAATATTAAATCAATTAAGAAATTTTGTAATTAATTTAGTGGTCGGAGAAAGATTAATAGTTCACGGAAAATGATTCAAGAGATTCACAACAAAACTAAGAGCAGAAGCTCACAAAACATGAAATCACAAAACATACAAAGAACATGTTTTAACATAGAAAAATCCACGAACAGGAAAAAAAAAAAATCATATAGCCACATCTCTCCAAGAAATTTACAATGAAAAATGAGGAGAATTATACATATTACACAACACTTAAGCCTCTTCAAACTTTGGAACACTTCAGGACGCTCAGCTTCTCTCCTCTCCGTAGCACAACATAAATTGAAATCCAACTTCAACACACACAGATCCTTAAAAAAAAACATAATTTTAATTTTTATCCCTCGAACAACCAGGATGCGGTTACTAGCGTAGAGGTGTTGTAATTGGGCATTGTTGTGTCCCTTCCTGGCGCTGGGGAGTTGATCTATGGGCGTTAGGGTGTCGAGCACTCGGGTTCAAAGAATCGGGGCGCTGCATCCAGGTGTTGTAGCGTACAATACAAAAAAAAAAAAAAAAAAAAAAAAACTGGGGGAGGGCCCCCAACCCT
>NW_018164444.1:41594271-41610571 GCF_001263595.1 Phalaenopsis equestris | reverse complement strand
TTAAAAAACGTTAGAAAAAAACCAAGAAGGCTTAGCCTCCAAATCGGGATTTTAAGGTTAAAAAAAAAAAAAAAAAAAAAAAAAAAAAAAAATTTCAGGGGCATGGCCTCCAAACCTTAAATAGGGGGACACCTCCCGTACCTCACGACAAACTCAGCTTCAAGTATGAACAACGTAAATTAGAGCTCTGAGCAAACAATTGATCAACACAATGATGCTTCACATAATAACATCTAGTTGATTAATTAGGTATTTATTTAACTAATTATGTTTTTTTCCTTAGCAATCAAGCCCCATTATGGTTAGTTAAACCAATCTAGGGTTAAGTAATAGCAATTGAGGGGAAATCATTATCATATCTATAATACTCCTAAGGTATAAATTTTCTAAACTCTAGAACTATATTCTAATCTATATTTTAATTTTTTTGTCTAATAGATTAAATATATTTAAATCTAGTGCACAAATATCTCTTAATCATATCCTTGATAATTATCATTTTGAAGTTTATTGATTTTATATATCCAGTACCTTGTATAACAATCAAGATATATCATTTGAATATAACATAATGCTTTCATTTTGAGTGCCAAAGTGCACACTGCAACCTCCAACATCACACATGTTGACCTAGTTGTTTTCCTTGGCTCTCCTTTATATTTTTCACTCGAGTATATGATCGATGAACTGGCTTGTGCTTGCCCTTCTTAGAAGTGTGATATCGAGTTAAGTTAGAGTGAGGTGTTACCCTCAACTTAAGTTAAATATTTTAATTTTGACTAAATTCTAAATTAATCAATTTCAAATAAATAGAACTTATTCAAACCAAGTAGGATAATCTGGACATATATTTGTGTTTAATACATATTTATAAAGTTATATGTAATATCTATGTGCTATCATGCTCATGCACAAATAGATTTATGTACATATATTTTCTTAGATAATGAGAAAATTAATTTTTTGAATGATCTTTTTTTTAATCACAAAATTATATAAAGTTTAAAGTGAATGATTTTGATTTGTCGGATTGATCTTTTTTTCTTCCGCGAATAGGGATAAAAGCGATCGGTGCAGTAATGAGGGATCAATCTTCTTTTCTTTCGCGAATTATGGCAGACGAGATCGTGAATCGCAACAGACGGGCGTTGGGAAGGAAACTGCGGGATCACGACAGTCTCGATAGGATAGCGTCTCACAGAGTTCTGTCAGGAAGGGCTTCTACAACTTCATGCGGGAGCAAGAAGCGGAGCAGGGCTTCGTATAGTGGCCTTTCGTACGTAACAGTCCCGCTGTTGCCTTATCGTGAAAAACAACTTGGAACTGCGACTCGGGAGTGAGGAAGTCAATGGAGCAGGGCCTTTGTTTCTGGAGTTACACTTGATGACATGGAGGTGAAGGATCGAAGCGGCTACGGTTTGGCATGCGGGATGAAGGGGTTGTGGCTCTGTGTGGACTAAGGCAAAGTGGATCGCACGAACTTGTATGAAGGAAGTCGTGTGTGATCAGTGGGTTCTAAACTTAATATTTGTGATTGAGAATGTCAGGAGACGAAGATAGTGCATGAGGTATGAGATTGTAACTTCTAGGTAAGATGAATCCAGGAGTTTTGAAGATTTAGTCGGTCTCATATAGAGAGCTAGCATCTGGACGAGAGATACTACCTCAGCACATGCTCTGACGCAGGTAATGTTAGATCTCCCTCATGTGGATCTGAAGCTTGATGGATCGACCATGTATCTGAGTTGGTCACGTTATATTGAGCCTGCTATAGTAGGGAAGAGACTAGAAGAATACCTGACGGGAGTCGAATCAAAGAGTGACATTGCTAAGAGGGATGAGTAGAGAACTGCACGTCTTGCTTTACACTTGGTTTCTCAATCGATGGCCCCTTCGATTGCCTCATCAGTGAATGACATTAGAAATGTGAGCGACATTTTGGCAAAGCTGAAGAAGATCTATGCTGGAGCTGAGAACCATATGAGGGTGTTTTAGATTAAGCGTGAGATAGAGACAGTGGTTTAGAGTGATAGATCAGTTGGGAGTACTCCATAGATCTGGAGCGGCTATGACAAGATCTTGATCACTTCTCTTCTGTGTCTAGCTGTAGTGATCTGGGGTGCATGAACATGAAGATCTTTGCATAAATGAGGATTATACAATTTCTAACTCTTATGAACAGGTTTTGATCAAAAATTGTTTCTCTTAGCCTAGAAAATGATTTCTTCATTGGATAAGACCATCACAGCGATGATAAAGGAGGAGTCGCATAATGCTACACTCGAGTGGATTTCCAGGCATGCAATTAGCTTTAGCCGCCTCGAGTGAAGGTATGACAGGTGCTTAGGGGGAAGCCCGCAGGTGCTACAATGGCGGAGAAGTGGGACACCTTAGTAAGGCTTGTCTAAAGCCTCCCAAAAAGAGAGAGAATGGTGGATGTGGAATGTCTAGAGGTCGTGGTCGTCACATTGGGGCCAAAGAGGTCGAAGAGGGGGCTATCAGACAAATTTGATTGTAGCAGAAAATGAGGGAAAGATAGGGGTGATCTTTTTCGATTAGAACACGAGTTGTTGGAGATATTGAAGCGGAAGTAGAAAGCAACTGGTGATGAGACTGAGTATACATTTGTCTTATTGTCATCAAAGGGGAACGCCGCTACTTATGGTCACCCAGCTAAAGGTACTTATCATACACATGCTCTTGCCTCTATATCCACTATAAGATCACCAGGCTAGATAGTGTATTTTGGTGCATCTCGACTTGCAATGCATAACGTTAGTGAGTTCTATTCCTATACTCATCTAATAAGGGGCATCCAGATAACAAATGCTACAAAACAACTTGTGGTTGATAGGGTACAATGGGATGTACTAATTCTATAACTGTCCAATGTTTTGCACGCTCCTTCTCTTCCAGTGAACTTTTTATCTATAGTGTTGTTATTCTCTAACTAAAAAATATTATTTTCTTTAATATTCCTAAGATGATCTTTCAAGAGAAGTGGATTGGCCGGAGACTCGGGACTAGGACGTGACATAGTGGACTGTGATGTTTGGATAGAAAGGGGATAGACTCAACACTGACATTCTTGGTAAAACGTGCTGGAGTAGAAGAATCTGAGAGGAGTGTGGAGGATGTGCTGCTATTTCATTACAATCACATGAGACACTCTTCATTTAGTCTTTTGAGTCGTTTATATTCGTTTTTGTATGATAAGACAAATAAACAAAAAACTTGTGTGTGATTTATGTGAGTTGGGTAAGCATACCAGAAACTTTTATGTAAGCTCTGGTAATAGGAGCTCTTGTGTTTTTGATTTGGTGTATTCAGATATATGGGGACCTTGTTCTATAACTTCGATGAATGACATATATATTTTGTGACTTTCATAGATTGTTTTTCTCGTGTTATCTGATTATATATGACGAGCAACAAAAGTGACGTGATCGCTTGCATTAAGGATTTTTACAGGGCGATTCAGATGACACGGGGCAGTTTTAAAAAATATTTTGGTCTGATAATGAATCAAAATATACCAACAAGACGTTTGGGGAGTACATGTCTGCCTAGGGGATACTACATCAAACCACTTATCCATACACATCAACACTACATGAAATATCAGAAAGGAATAACAAATACCTTCTAGAGGCAGTTTGAAACATGATCTCGATGAATATCCCAAAAACTCCCATAGGGACTAGCAGTTTTGATAGTCGCACAATTGATCAACAAAATGCCTTCAAGTGTTTGGGTGACAATCTTCTTGTGAGTTGTTGTGAGGAGATAATCACGTAATTCTCCTATTGAAGTTGTTTTGTTGTGTACGTTTTGTGAAGAACAATAGACCATCAATAGGAAAGATGTATCCCAAAGCTGTGAAGTATGCTTTTGTGGGTTATTATGCTACTTAGAAGGGTTATGTTTGCTGGAGCACAATAGAGAAGAGATAATTTGTGAGTATGGATGTGATTTTTAGAGAATTCAAACCGTACTATTCCTTAAAATGGAGGTATGAGGCTAAAGGGGAAGAGTAGTGATGGTGAGAGATTGATACATGTGGGAACAAGGCATTGTCCCATTGTGTGGGAATGATCAAATGAGTAAGAGCCAATCCTTGAGGAAGATGAGTCCGACGGCGGTGCTATTCAAGCCTAAGGTGAGCTGAGGGTGTATACAAGAGGAGGATGCAAAATGATAGAACAGTGTCTGCCGTGCCACTCGCGCCAACAAGTCCCGTGTCCCAGTCTATCTCGACTTTTGAGGACTTACACTATCCACCTGAGAATCTAATTACGCAAGTGATATGATTCCTCTCCCCTCTTCTCACACTCCCATGAATTTAAGGAGGGCCTTTTGTAGCAATGCAGTCCTGATCGTTATTCTCCTGATTGTTTAGGTTTCTCTAATGAAATTGTTCAATTTGTCTCATAATCTAATATATCACCTGTATAGGGAGCATTCATTGCATCTTTGGATAGCCTCTATACCCAAGTGTGACAGATAGTTAAGGAGGATTCAAAGTGAAAGACTGCTATGTTGGAAGAGCTTGGTGCTCTCGATAAGAACAAGCTGTGAGAGTTGTTGCTGCTAGTAGGAAAAATGGAAGTCAGGTGCAAATGATGCTTCCCATTAAACAAACCCAGATGAAAAGATTGATCGCTACAAAAAATGATTGGTGGCGAAAGGGTATAGTCAGACGTATGCATCGGCTATAATGAGACATTTGAAACAGTAACAAAGACGAGCATAGTCAAGAGAAACATCTCTCTGGCTGTGAATAGTGAATGAATATTACACCAACTAGATGTAAAGAATGTATTTCTTCACGGGGATCTGCTAGAGGTGTACATGAGATGTCGTCAAACTTTGACACAAACCAAATAGTGGGCAAGATATGTAGACTGAGGAAGTCACTTTACGGCTTGTAAAATTCTCCTCGAGCTTGGTTTGACAGGTTCAAGGGAGCAATGTTAGGTATGGGCTATCCACAAACCAATGCCGACCATATATTGTTCTTTCGATGACATGGTGCTCATATTACTATTCTTGTTGTGTATGTTGATGATATGATTTTCATTGGTAATGATAAGGAAGAGATTGCTCAGATGAATGCAAGTATGGGTAAAGAGTTTGAGGTGATGGACTTGGGTTAGCTTAAATATTTTCTTGAAATTGAGGTGGCTCATAGAACAGAAGGGATTGTTCTATCTCAGAGGAAGTTTGTGCTAGACTTGCTTATAGAGACAAATATGTTGGGATGAAAGCCTGCAGTTACATCAATTGATCAAAGCCTGCAATTACACCAATTGATCAGATGGGAATGTTGAGCATAGAGTTAAGAGAGACAGTTAATCATGAGAGGTACCAGAGATTGATAGGTCGTCTCAACTCTCTCAATCACACTCGTTCTGACATATTATTTACAGTAGCTTAGTGAGTCGCTGCATGCATGATCCGAGGAAGGGTCACATGAATGTAGTGTATCAGATTCTGAGGTATCTGAAGTGTGCACTGGGGATGGTGTTGATCTTCAGAAAAAGTGGGCATTCAGGCATTGAAAACTACTGTGACTCTGATTGGGCTAGATATGCTGATGATAGGAGGTCCACATTAGGATACTACATGTTCGTGGGGGCAATTTGGTCTCTTGGAAGAGCAAGATGCAATCGGTAGTTGCGAGATTGACTATAGTGGAAAAATACAGGGCCATTGCCTTAACAGTTGCCGAGTTGTTATGGATGAGAACTCTATTGGTAAAAATCAAGGTGGACCAAGTAGCTCAAATGAAGCTGTGGTGCGACAAGTCAACAATCAGTATTGCGAACAACCCGGTGTAGCACGACAGAACCAGGCATGTTGAGATTGATAAGTTATTCATCAATGAGAAGCTGAATAGTGGACCACTGAGACAAGTCATGTAGTTACTAGAGAGCAAGTGGTTGACTGCCTCACCAAGGGTCTGTCCAGGTTGTGTAACAAGATGGGAGTATTGATAATTTTTTGTTCACCTTGACGAGTGTTGACAATTTTATATAGTTTAGGGTCTTATATTTGTAAATATGAAATGTAGAAAAAGTTATGGGTTTTATTTATGAAGAAAGTTGTAAGGCTATATAAGCTCAATTCTTCCATGAATAGATTAAGTTTTTTAACAAACTCATTTCAATTATCACGTTATTAGGTTGTAGATCAGTATCAATAGTTTTGATGTTGCGTTTGATGATACTAACATTTAAAGCTGATTGTGAATAACATTAGTATTATATGTAGAGGTGGTAACATACAAATGTCATAACCTTCAAATGTAAGATGATATTGATTCTCTTTAACATCAGTGATACTAATGACTTGCATATTTCAAAATTCTTTTGAGATTGTTTGACCATCAAATTTTTTTTTTATTGGGTGGTGCTTATTGCATGAGAAGGTATGTGTAAATACTTTCAAATCTGTAATTTTGAAGTTGTATATATCAAATAATGGCATTGTCTTAAGTTTGAATGCTATATATAATAGTTATAAAAATACAAATAAGAAGAGAATTTTCGTTCTCCTTCTAGGAGAAGAAAAGCCAGTAATGTTTTTATACTTGTTTATAACTGAATAAATGTATGTGTGTGTGTCTATTTGGGCGATGGCACATATACATGTGTATATATATTATTATATCAACTTGATTTTTAGTTCATTTGAACTAGCTTCGACATATTATAGTTGAAGCAAATCAATTTTGAGTAAATTATAATTGACTAGTTCCCAAGGGAGTTTCAACTTTTTGAGATAATCATCCACCTTGTTTTTATGTCTTGAAGTAACATCAAACTGATATTTTTTGCAGCTCCTATCATCGATAATGCAGGTAGGCAACTCTTAGAAGAAAATGTACGAGTTTTGGGCCAAATTGCTTCTAATCTTGAAACAGTAAAGGTATACCGCTACATCTTTATTTGTTTAAATTCTCGTCTTATCTTTTATGTGACTAATGGTCGCATAAGAATAATTCCATTAGATAACATATTAAAGTCAATTGCTTTATGTCGTTGTTTTCGTTGGGAAAGCAATATCGTTTGCTTTTTCTACCGATGTTAAATGAGCATGATATGGAAAATCTTGTATTGGCATTATAATATAGGAAGATTTGCATACGTATCACACAATTCCTATGTATTTACATATCTAACAACTAAATTTCTTTTGTTACATACATGCCACATTCCATATGCATGGAAAGGTGTATTTCAGTTCGTAAAAGTTAAAATTATGGTATTTTTTATGTGATATTAATGATTTGGGTGGCATAAATGTAAAAATTAACGTTTAGGTGTTAGATATGTAAATATAAATGCCCCTATAATAATTAAGCTTCTGATTTGTATTAGCTATAAAATTTTAGCTGTTATTTTATTCATAAGTGGCAATAAGAAAGAAAGATATTTGTTAAAACTCTCTAAATTTTTATGTGCTTTTACATATTGTATTATTATGGTAAGCTGCCTCTTGTAGTTTTGCTTTATGTAGTTCTTCATGATTTCAAAACTTGGTGTACATTTTAATGATTCATGGATATAGTTAATGTTATTTCTTTTTATCTTGTTAGGCAATAATTTTTATCATAACCTTTTTTTTTAATAAATTTTGTGATTCGTGAATTTTGCAAATGATGTGGTCCTACCTGTTTTATGTGCAATGGTCAGGCATAAGTATTATATTTGAATTTTTTTTAACATTTCTTTTTTGTTAGGAAATATTTATAATTTTCTTTTTATAATTAGAAGAAGCCTTATTCCCTTCAGTTTATTTTTCATCAGCCTTATGAATCTTTCTGTCTCAGTTCATTCTTGGTAAAGGTGGCATTTGGTGCTTCATTTTAGTTAAGACTTTTTAATGCCTTCTAACTTTGTCAATATTGCAAGAAGACCAAGTGGTTTCTAGGTGTGATATGTTAAAGTATTTTGATCTAGTATACCCACAAAAAAAAAAAAAGTAAGAAATAAATGAAAATTCCATCTTTTTTCTAAAATTTAACCTAAGTGATTCTAATGAAGAAGTATCTTACTAGTCTTATTTGATAAGAGAATATTAGAATTTTTCATAAACTTCATAAATTTGTATTTAAACCTGTGCTACAAAAATCTATGTGGAAATAAGTATGGTAATGTTGAACAAGATGAGTGTAGTAGAAAGGATAATATTAAAAGGGATCATGGATGTGGTATAATTATAAAGGATAAAAGGAGAAATGATATATCAGAGAGAAATGTCAAAATAGTCTCTGGATTATTTATTGGGGGAAATTTTGGTCATAGGCTATCTAATATGTTCAATTTAAACCCTTAAATCTTCAAATCGGATCCAAAATAGTCCCTGAATTGTTCACATCCAATCCAACATAATCTAATAGAGGGATTATTTTGAATTATATTTGAGTCATGGGACGAAGTTAACATATTAAAAAATTTGGACTACAACAAATAATCCATAGACTATTTTGAACCTTTTTTTACATTATATAGTTGAGGAAATAGTTTTTATTGAAAGGCAAAAGATAAATCAATAAATATCATAGATAGAACTAAGAAATAAAACATGTAAAATAAATTAACTTGGCTTGAAATTACCCCAAATTTGCATTATGTGGTCCGAACCTTGGTAGCATTTAGTAGGAATGAAATCAGGGATTCATATTGTTGACTACAAATAGTGGGATTGAACTACTGATGAGGATGATGACTAATTTGATTGAACAATTGCCTTTTTATTTGCCTAAGAGTTGTGATTAATGACCCAACTTGTATTCTTTGGAATATAATACGCCTCAGTGTTTTGGAGCGTTATATTGAATACTTTCCTTTTGAATTTATTCATTTATTTATTTTTGCACTATTCTTTTGGATTTGGATCTATGGCATGACTTGATTGGGTCATGCCTATTTCTTGCCTTATATGTTACATCATTTTCGTTTATTTTGATGCCTCTTTTTCTTCCATATGCAGATCCAAGATAATGTAAATCTTTTTCTACGTACAAGAAACAATATTACAGCGATTCTAAGTAGGTAATGTATTTTTCTTGATTGAGGACTTGTAAGTCTAGTTTGTTTTATCTTTTTCATTTATTTTGTCTATTGCTCTCTATTCTTGAATATATTTCCTGAAGTGTGCTTATTCTTGCAAATAGCATGAGTGGAATGCCAGGAATAATGAGTCAAATGCCACCATTGCCAGTGACCATAAATGAGGATCTTGTTACAAGTATTCTTCCAAGTCCAAGCCAAGTAAGGAACCATGCACTTACATCCTTATTATCTTGATTCTTACCAGATATCAATTATTTAAGTTTATGCCTATATTTATATCTGTGGTACACTATAAAGAATAAAAATGTTCTTTTTATATATATATGTTGCATTGTTTTTTTTTTAAATTTGTATAGGCGCATAAATTTTATTTTCAGAGTTAAGAGCACAAAACCACTTCCTTAAACAAGCCAGTAACTAGCTGCAAATTCATTTAGTATTGATGTATATCTTCCATGACACCAACGATTTTCCATTTATTTTTAGTAACTATAATATGATTTAGAAATTTGATTTCTCAATTACTCGTATGTTCATAATAAAATTTTGAGCAAGAACCAAAAGAAGAGAGGATGAATATAGATACAGGGCATATAAATTTATGCGATTTAGTAAGAACACCTAGATCCATTGTCACATATAAATTAAATAGTTTTATAAAACATTACACATGTGTATGGAGAAATTACACGTCTACAGAATTTGATGTATAAACCAATGCATTACTTTGCCTATGTCACTGATTGAGAAAAAATGCAGCTACTACTGTGAAGATGAAGCTAGATGTGGAGAACAATTTTTTTTTTCTGCTCTATTCAATTCTTTCTTCTCTGCTGTAGGAGTTCAAGTGAAAGCTTCTGTTTTCTATGGCATAATGTTTCTTCTTTTGATGACTCTCTTTCTTCTTGAGGAAGTAGAATATCTCCTTCATATAAGAACCTAAAAAAACTCCACACTAATCTCTTTTTTGATAGTCTGTTTCTTCTCTTTCTCTTGATGCATTTTATTTGCTTTTGATTGTTGGGCTGACCCCTTTTTTAAAATCTCTATTTGTAATAATAATATGGTTTGGAGATTATTAATTCTAAAAATTTTAAAGCTCTATTAATAGAACATCTTATAACATCGTTCAAATTTTTAATTCTAAAAACCTTCTCTTCCATTTGGAGACAAAATTTTAGAAGTACCTACATAATAGCCGTATTTGTGAACATTCCTTTGTTTGACACCTATTTTTCATCAATCATGAAGGATGACTTTGGCTTTTAAAAGCCTGTACTTATTTGCCGGTTCCACCTTTGTGAGCACAGTAATAGAATTTTCTGCTCCTTTGATTATATATATACCTGAGTTATATGTGCTTTGTCTAAACATAGAATATGCTGTTCTTTGTCGAGTGAATAACACTTCTACCATCACGAAAAATCTGTGTAGTTCTTCCAAAAATCCTTTCAGCTGGATCATGTTCTTGATCGCTATGATGGAAGCTATATTTTAACTTAATTAGTAGGAAATACAATTAAATTTTGCAGTTATAGCTCCTAATTAATTGCAATGCCACCCATAATATAAGTTTGTCTTACGGTTGTCCTTATATCTGAGTCCCACCTAGATTCAATTCAACATAGCCATGTAAGTCAATCCTTTCAAGCTTTTGATAATAATTAAAAGTACATTTATGATAGCACAATATCTACTTGACAGTGTCTAGAGCTATTTTTTTAGATTTGAGATGCGTATGGTGATTATTCTCACTGCTTATGTAATATGTGCTTTGATATATATCTTTGGATGCAGGAGTAATCTAATAGTTGACACATAGGTGACATTGGCATGTGCCCCTTTTTATCTTTAGCTTTTCACATCCTTTCTTTAGTCAATCTAGCTTGTCTAGTGAGTGGTTATATTTACAGTCTTTGCCTTTGCCATATTAATTTTCTTTTGCACTTTTTTCAATATATTTTGACTATGAAAAACAGTTGTCCTTATAGCATTGTTCCTATTTATCCTCATTGTTGAGAAACTCCGTTGGCATTCTTCTCTTTAATTTGTTGATCCTTTTAATATTAAACCTTGCAATTAATATGCGACAACATACAATAAATATAATAATGTACTCTTTTCTGATATTTCTATATTGTAATAGTGTTTTATATTTCATATGCATAATTCAATCTTATCCATTAATCTATCTTTTATTATCTGTACCATTGATGAGATGTTTGTTTCAAGCCATAATTGCTTTTATTTAGCTTGCATATAAGGTTTTCTTTCTTCAAGTGTTCAATATTGATTTTGTGATGTACCATGTAGATGCTTTCCTTCATGTCACCATGAACTAAGGCTATCTTAACATTTTTTTTGTTGAAGATATAGATTTTTTTGCTATAATGTTCAATACTAGGCGACTAATTATTAGTTTAACTACAAGAGAGAATATTTCCGTGAAGTCTACATTTTTTGTTGGAGCCCTTTATTACAGAGCCTAAACTTATGGCTTGTTGGCTCTTATCTATAATTCTTTCACTTTTTATATTCATTTATTTTTGTAACACCCATTTTCTTTTAGGAAACTTGGTTATTATCTAAATGTCATTCTTAAGAAGGTATTTTATTCTATTATTATTATTTTATTATTTTTGGAAACTCGACAAAATTCTTTACCTATATAATTTTTCTGTAGCACTCGGGCCCTTATGCATCTTTCAACAACATGAAATAATGAGAAGTAAGGTGATGGTTAGTCAAGTTGTGTGTTCTTTGTGGCCATCTAACCCGGGTCACGTGTTTGTTGGGCTCAGGCTACTCTTTAAGTTTTCTACAGTATTGTCTTTGTTTTGGCCTGAACGGATCCTCCAATTCAATATGTTAAGGAGTGACTTTCTTTGCTAAAAGTGTTTGGTTAGCTCTTGCATAATATAGAATAATTAACTATAACATTTCTACTTTTGAAAATTCTTTTATATTCATTATCCCAAAATTTTGTTGAGGAACTTATTTTCGTGTATCAAATGATTTCTTAGATATTGAGCAAGCTTATCTATGATGATCTGATCAATATAAACATATTATAGGCAATTGAATTTTTTCAAATACGATAAACATGCATCCTTGCGTGTCTAATCCTCTTCAAGAAGCTCCAAGTTGATTGTAATTAATGGTCCTTGATTGAACATACATGTTGTCATATTTACTACATAATCTAGAAGGCCTTGGGAAGACTTCCATGAAATTTCATGTTGCTTGCACATTTATTAAGAGTTATATTTATCCTCCTAGCTACTCCATTTTGCTGCAGAGTTCCTGATACTATTCTCTCAATATTAGTCTCGTGAAATGCATAATCATTTTTTAATTATGTTGAATCATATTTTTTTTTATAGTTTATCGTAGACACTTAGTGATGTTAGTTTTATTCTCCACACTGCTTTTGTACTTCATAAAAGTTGAGATCACATCAATTTTATTTTGATAAAATAAACCTCATCTTCATGGTGTTCTCATCTATGAAGGTCTTGCAATACAATGACTAGGTTTGTGTGCACAAACTTTAGTATTTTGGCATTTATTTCTCTCCCAACCATTGAAAACCTCTCCGCCTTTGTTTGCCTAAAATATATCTTAACAGAAGGTGCTTTCAACATTTTGTAAACTTGAAAATTTACCTCTAGTATGGAGTTTTTTTAGGCCTTTCGTTGGCCTTTGAAACCTTGTTCATGTTTCTTCTTACTGTATTCGTTCATTATATGGTTAAGTTCACTACTGTTCCAGCTTCCAATCCAGTGTTCTAAATACCTGCTATTGTCGATGTTCCAGCTTCCAATCCAGTGTTCTAAATACCTGCTTCTGCTATGATTTGATTGTCGAATATTTTCAAAAGATTAGATCTTTCTCTTTGTTATTGCCCTTATTTTGAGACTGCTCCTGCTGCCAACATTTAAATCAAAAGATAATGTATCATTAGGATGAAATCTCTTATAACATTGAACATCACATAGGGATGGTCCATATGAGCTACTGACGTCTATTACAAATTCATCCCAGATCTAAAGCAGTTATAAGAACAAGCTTAAGGCATTGGATTTTGTCATAAAGCTTGATGTCACGGAGCAAATACCTTTCTGATTGAGTCGAACTCATTGATGTGATTGATTATTGGAACTCCTGACATCTTTACATAAAAAATAAATTGGCCTTTGTAGATTGCGTTTAACATTTTTATACATATCGGAGAGCATCTTAATGACCCTCGTTATAATGTTCTCGTTGAGCATATTAAAGGTAACACTCCTATTGAGGGATAGACGAAAAACACCTAGAGCTTATTTCCATCAACTCTACTCATCTTAATCGATTAACTGTGGCTTTACTCATTTAATGGTTGGAGTTATATGTGCTATATATAATCCTTTATTTGTATATTTTAGAACCCAAAGTTATAGTCAGAAAAAATTTCATATTTGATCTTCATGTGCATTTTTTTTACCAAGGTTTTATTTATTAGTTGTGAAAAAATAATTAAATTTCAAGTAGGAAGTAACAAAGATGAGAGAACAAACTCAATAATGATCACAAATAGAAGACATGTCTACATGTTTTAAGTAATTCATTTCTATATACGATCATATGAAGATTGAATAGTTTGCTGAGCTTTAAAATGGGTATAGAGAGTGATAATACTTCATCACATAGTTAAAGATAAAGACAAATATAAGACAAATATACCATTTTATCTGTTAAGAATTTTATATGGTTTAGTGTCCTATTTGTATATAGGAAATATAGAATATGTCAAAGCTTTTATTTGTATAGAAAGTTGTAAGGCTATATTTAAGCCAAATTATTTCATTAATTAAAGTGATTTTTCTTAGAGCAAAAACATTTCAATTTAGTATCAGATTTAGAGCTCTAACATACCACTTCCTGCACCGCCTCCTGCTCGATCTGTGGGACTTCTTCGGCGCGCCTCCCTAGCTGCGATCAGTAGGTTTAGCAGCGTCATCCTCGAAATCTTGATGCAGCGACGATGAATGAGCCGAGTTCATGAAGCAGCCGTGACGAGTACGATTGGATCGGAGTTGTCTTGGCAAAGCAATTGCGATCTCTAACAACGACATCTTTATGGCGAAACAATCACGATCAGAGTTAATAGAGTAGGCGTTTCGACGGGAGCCACTACCTCAACACATGCTCCAACGCAGGTGAAGCTAGATCTCCAATTGTGGATCTGAAGCTCGTTGGACTAGACACATATTTGAGTTGGTTGTGTCGATTCGAGACCGCTCTGGTAGGGAAGAGACTGGAAGAATACTTAGCGAGGGTTGAGCCAAAGAGTGACAGTGGTGAGAGAGATGAGTGAAGGAGCATACATGCATTGCTTTACACCTGGCTACTCAACTCGATGGTTTCATCGATCGCCTCATCAGTGGATGGTATTTGAAAGATAAGCGACATTTGGGGGAAGCTAAATAAGATCTTTGTTGGAGTTGAGAACCATGTAAGGGTGTTCCAGATTCAGCGTGAGATAGAGGCAATGGTTCAGGGTGATAGATCGATGCAGGAGTATTCTATAGACTTGGAGATACTGCAACTAGATCTTAATTACTTTTTACCTATGTCGAGCTGTGGTGATCTGGGGTGCAAGAAGGAATGATCTTTGCACAAATGAGGAGTGCATATAGGATATTAGGATATAGTATACCATGCAGTAGTGAATTTATTGAAGTCTGATAATAGGATATATTATACCAACAAGGTGTTTGGGGAGTGCATATCCGCCCACGAGATACATCATTAAATTATATGTCCATACACACGACACAAAATGAAGTAGCAGAGAGAAATAACAAACACCTAGAGGTATCATGTAGCATGATGGTCTCGATGAATGTCCTAATGCACATGTGGGGGCAAATAGTTTTGACAGCCACAATTGATCTATAGAATTCCTTCAGAAGTGTTGGAGTGACAATCTCCTTGTGAGTTGTTGAAAGGAGATAATGACGGGACCCTCTCATTAATGGTATTTGGTTGTGTAAGATTTGTGAAGGACAATAGCCATCAATCTAGAAGTTGGATTCCAGAGTTGTGAAATGGGTTTTTGTGGATTTTTATGCTACTGAGAAGGGTTATGTTTGTTGGAACTTAATAAAGAAGAGACTGTTTGTGAGCTTATATGTGATATCAATCTAGAAGTTGGATTCCAGAGTTGTGAAATGAGTTTTTGTGGATTTTTATGCTACTCAGAAGGGTTATGTTTGTTGAAACTTAATAAAGAAAAGACTGTTTGTGAGCTTATATGTGATTTTTAGAGAGTTCGAACCGTACTATTCCTTGGAGTTGACCTCACTCTTTGGTGACGCATCAGATAATAGATGTATGAGGCGAGAGGGGGAGAGTAGTGAAGGTGAGAGATTGGTGCATGTGGGAACGATGCTCTATTCCATTATGTGGGAATGATCAAATGAGGAAGAGTCGATCCCTGAGGAAAATGAGTCTGATGATGATAAAATTCAAGCTTAAGGAAAGTTGAGGGTGTATACAAGGAGACAAAAAGAGGGAATAGTGTATGTCGTGCCACTCGTGCCAACAAGTCCTGTGTCCCAGACTACCTCAACTCCTAATGCACCTGCGCCATCCACCTCGAAATCTGATTACAAAGATGATATTATTCCTCTCCCTTCTTCTCCCACTCTCATGACTTTAAGGAGAACCTCTCGTAGAAATGTAGGTCATTCTCCTGATTTTTTTGGTTTCTCACATGACTTTGCTCAGTTTGTCTCATACTCTAACATTCATCTGTATGCAGAACATTCATTGCTTCTTTGGATATTGTTTCCATATATAAGTGTTGGCAGGTAGTTAAGGAGGGTCCAAAATGGAAGATTGATATGTTGGAGGAACTTAGTGTTCTCGATAAGAACAAAACGTGGGAGATCAGGTTGCTACAAACGGAAAAAAAGGCAGTTGCTCAGTTTGTCTCATACTCTAACATTCATCTGTATGCAGAACATTCATTGCTTCTTTGGATATTGTTTCCATATATAAGTGTTGGCAGGTAGTTAAGGAGGGTCCAAAATGGAAGATTGATATGTTGGAGGAACTTAGTGTTCTCGATAAGAACAAAACGTGGGAGATCACGTTGCTACAAACGGAAAAAAAGGCAGTCGGAAAAGGAAAGATTGTAATGAGTCTTCACAGTGAAGTGGATCCTAGAAGGA
>NW_018164444.1:41590615-41594171 GCF_001263595.1 Phalaenopsis equestris | reverse complement strand
AGAAAAAAAAAGGCTTGCTTAATATCACTATTCGTAGAGTTCATGATCAAAACGACACTATCTACATTAGAGACATGATTAGTAAAGGTAAAAAAATTCCTTAAAAACATTAAAATCATAACAATGGCTATTCATAAGAGCTTAATAAAAAACAACTAACGGAATTAATAATGTCATCCTGAAGGGGAACAGCTTTATTATTATTCTAGATGTCTTTAATAAAATTAGAGTTACAGCTTAACTCAGTTTTTTGATAAAGAAAATGAATGTCATCCTGAAATTAAAATTATATGTAAGATAACTTCCGTGTAATTAAGACTAGCTGTTGTTGTTTTCCCGTTGAATGTTTGAATTAAATAAATGGCATTAGTAGCGCAGTTTTTGATGAATGCGCGCGCAGTTTTCAATTAATATAGAATTAATTAACAAAACCCTAACCCTAGATCGATCGGTGGTTGTAACTCTTCACCTTAATTGGACTGACTCCGACATCATCCATCTCCCGTACGCTATATAAATAAAGCGGGAATGAAGTAGGAGGAAGGGCAAGGATCCATTACTTGCTGGATCGATCAAGAATCAAGATGGGCGGCAGCAGAGGGAATCTGCGGCCGTCTCTTTCCATAGGCCTCCTGCTGGTCGTCATCCTCGCCCTCTCATCATACCAGGCAGCGGCCACCTCCTCGTCGACTTCCGCCGCAGAATCAAAATCAATCGGGGGGATCTCTGAAACGAGAAGATCCATGATCGCCCGTCCCCAGGGCCTAAAAGGTATAGGATCAGTTCTTAATAAAATCAGGACTAAAATCATCGACGAAATGCTCAAGTTCTTCGGCCTCCCGCCCTCCGGCACAATCTACGACTACTTCATGAAGGCGGTGAGATGGCTGGTGAAGAAACTCTCCTGGTTCATCTGGAATTCGAGGGCGCTGATCGATACGGTGATGAATTGGATCGTGGATTCCATAATAAATCCATTCCGAAGAGCCCTGAAGGACGGCATGCTATCCTTCCGACGGATGTTCAGGTACCTGCACCAGCTGAAGAAGGGATCCTATGCGGATTTCGGACGGAATAATCCGGTGTACAGTTGCTACAGAGAAACATTTCCACAGTGTGTAGAAACTGCAAATCCATCGAATGAGGGTAGAATTTCAACCTATTTCTACTGCGCCTATATCTTCTACGAGAAATGCCAGTTACGATACTGGTGGGAAAATGGGCAATGGAAAGTTCCCAAGATCAATGGCGGAGACCCCTGCAAGGTTCTCCCCAAGAGGAAATGCGCCGATCAGCCCCCCATCTAAATTTCACATTCCAATAAATTTTACGTTCTTTTAATAATTATATATTTGTCCTCATCTTAACAACTAATAAGAAAGATGGCGTGTCTCTTTTATAAGCCCTTCATTTTATAGGGAATTTAAGTTTTTTTTTTTTTTGGTATTTTATATATGTTATGCAAGGTTTTGGAATGTATTTGATGATTTATTAATAAAAAATATGAGTAAAATGATCTTTATTTTTATAATAAATAAAGGAATGAAATGTATAGCAAATAATTTAATAATGAAGCGGGCTTATATAAGGGTTCATTTGAAAGAGCTTCATTGTTCGACAAAGCTCCTTCAAAAGCCGCGTGACATAATGAGCAACAAAGCTTGAGTTCTAAAACGACAAAAAAATGTTGTTATGGTGAAATAAATTCAGGAGAACAATGCCGTAGACCTTGTTTTTCCAGATAAAAAAAGAAAATCGGTGCGACTAAGCTTGCAGTAACCGTACAGAACTTGCATGCCTTCTGAAACGAAGCCTAACTCGACTATATAAATGTAACTTTATGCAAATAACAAAAATAACAAATACTAAGGTTGACTTACATCTGTATTAGATAGGGTATATTAGTCTTATCTAATACATGAGATAGGGTAGAAAGCCCTCTGTAAGCTAAGGTTAACTTAGGATTTCTTTGGGGCAGCTACAATTTATCCTACTTATCCAGATAAGCAGCTTATCCTGTGTTGAGAAATTAGGGCTTAGAAAAAACAAGAATTGACACAAATCCAAAAGAACACACAGAGATTTACAAGGTTTGATAAAGATGTCTACATTCTCAGGAGCAAAGCGCGTCTTTCTTTTCAATGTTCAGAAAATAGTACAGAATACAAGATTCGGAATCTCGGGGTCTCAGAGACTCACGTAGGGTTACAAACAAGATATATACATAACCTTATAGTACAATATATAATTACTTAAATTATCTGTACCAAACCGCGGGGTGTTGCCCCCGCACCCCCAACTCACATAATGAAACTCCCAAGATTGGACAGATCCTTTCGCTCCACTCCGCTCGTAGGCTCCGCTCCGCTCCATCATCTATCCCATTTATGGTATATGAGTCATATCTAACAAATCTCCACATTGACGAATATCCAGCTCCTAAGGAGAAATACATATGCCTAACAAATCTCCACCTTGGCGAATATCCAGCCCCTTAGGAGAAAATACATCATAGAGTTTCTTATGCACCAATGTGGCTTGGGCCCTTTTAAATATTTCCTTAATTAAGATTCCTTAATTAAGTTTCTCTTAATTAAGTTTCCAAGAAAAAGAAATTTCCCTTAAATAAGTTTCCAAGAAAAAAAAAATTTCCCTTAATTAAGTTTTCAAGAAAAAAGAATTTCCCTTAATTAAGTTTTCCTTAATTAAATTTTTCCAGAAATCCTTTTTCTTAACTTCCAAGAAGAGCTCCCCTTTTCTTCTAGAAAAGCTCTGTCTCCGCTTTCCAAAAAAGCTCCTGTAATTCTGGAACCTACGCCTGCAATTCCGCGTCCTGGAACCTGGAATATCAAAAAAGGGTATATATATATGCGGTTTGGTACAGGGGTAATTTAAGTAATTACATATTGTACTATAGGGTATATATATGTCATATTTGTAACCTTAGGTGAGCCTTTGAAACTCCGAGAGCTAAATCTTGTATTATGTACTCTTTTTTAAATATTGAAAAAGAAGTCGTCGCTCTGTTCTCGAGGATGTAGGCATCTTTGCCGAACCTCGTAAATATTTGTGTGTTCTTCTGAATTTGTGTCGATTCTTGTTTTTTTTCGCCATAATTTCTCAACATTCTGATAAGCTGTTGATTAGCAACTTATCCCGATAAGTTGTTTTGTTGTTTGGTTTATGCATTTAAAAAACCGTTAATTTGCAGTTGTTTCTGGATAAATGATCATTCTGTCATAGATCTGGATAAGTAGTTTATCTATTTGGTTTGTGTGTTTAGAAAACAACTGATTTGCAGTTTTTTTTTGTTTGTAAATGACCATTCTTACACTTCACAGTGTTTAAGTAAATGAATAATCTACCATCGAAAGAATGCAGTAGACCCATAATGATGGGGATCTTTTTTGCCAGGAGCACTTGAATCAAATTTTTGTATGCAGAAAAGCATATAAGAAGGGCAATCCAAAAGAACCAAAAGAATAGATAGATAATTTAAAGTTTATATAAAAATAAAAACTCACGATTCAAAGTAAACATAAATAGATGAATAATC
>NW_018164444.1:41574404-41584193 GCF_001263595.1 Phalaenopsis equestris | reverse complement strand
TGCTATATATATATATAGTTGATAAATAGTATTTCGAGCCAAAACAAGATGAACACGAAAGAATAATATTTGTTTGTGTTGTTCGTGTTCGACTCGTTAACTTAGTGAGCGAGCCGAACACGAGCTTCTTAACGAGTCGAACACGAGCTGTTCGCGAACAACGAGCTGTTTTGAAAGCCCTAACCACCAGTATATATATCCGTACGAATGGTTCATCCGGACGTCATATTTTTTCGTCATAGTGGCGCTACTCCACTTGCCTGTAAAATTTATTATTGAATTATTATTGTATGTATGTATATATGTGTGTCTGCGTGTGTCAATAAATATATATACGCAATTATGATTGTTATCCGTAATGTAAGACGATGAGAAAACAATCCTAAATTAACCCAAATCTTAAATTTATTCGACAAGGAGTTAAATTTGGGTCGAGAGAGAGGTTCTTTTTTTTTTTTGCATGGATTATCATTGAGGTTTATACATATACATACATACATACATACATACATATATATACATACATACATGAGGTCAATAAATGAACTCCCAAAAGGTGTGGTGTGTTAAACAAACACACCGCGTCTATTGGTGTTAACCAAAATGATCAACAAAATCTTAAGTGGATGTCTAAGCAAAGATACTTAATACAGACTACAGATCGAATTAGATTTGAGATTGAATTCAAGTTGAAAATTTGAGAACTTTCGTCGGGGATTTGAGGTGCCTAGTGAAAGTGATCAAATGCAAATTTCAATTTATGTCTTCTACTTTGTTTGTTCATTCATTCTTTGAAAGTTTCCATTTTTTTTAGATTTTAAGGATGAAAGTTGCCAAAATTTTCTTGTTGAGGATTTGATAACTTGCATAATTGATTTAATTGTCAAAATAGATCAAGCAGGAAAGCATAGGAACTCACATCCAACTTGAGAGCTAGTCGAAAAAAATATATGTAACATTGGAAAAGAATGTCGAAGACTTAAATCTAACCCAAGATGTGTACGAAAGAATCAAACTTGAGAAGAAAAGCACAAGGACTCATGTTCAACACAAGCACTGATCGAATAAATAGTAAGTCTTTTTGCATTTATGGTGGTCCTACTCCTTCCCTCAAAATTTGATTTTAACCATTACATTATGAAAGAAAACTTTTCTCCATTTAAGGTAGTCTTACATCCATCATAAGGTAAAGCGGAATCAGAAACCTTACTCTATTAAAGGTGATCTTACTCCCCGTCCTCAAAATTTAATTTTAACCATCACATAAAAAAAAACTTACTCCATTTAAGGTGGTCTTACATCCATCCTTTGGCAACGCAGAATCGAAAACCTTACTCCATTTAAGGTGGTCTTACTCTTCATCCTCTCATTTTAATTTTAATCACTGCATTAGAAAGGAAAAACTTATTTCATTTATGGTGTTCTTATATCCATCCTAAGGAAATGTGGAATCAGAAACCTTACTCTATTTAAGGTGGTCTTACTCCTTATTCTCTCATTTAATTTTTAACTATTATATTAGGAATGAATCCTTCATTTAAGGTAGTCTTACATCCATCCTAGAGTAATGCGGAATAAAAAACCTTACTCCATTTAAGGTGGTCTTGCTCATCATTCTCTCAATTTGATTTAACCATTATATTAGGAAGGAAAATCTTACTTCATTTAATGTGTTCTTACATCAATCATAAGGTAACGCAGAATCAGACCACTGCCGCGGTAAAATCGGTCAAAACCTAAATTTCTCCAACATGTGTGTGGGGGCTCCTGAAGACTACCCTTGGCCTCAGAAGAGTTCAGATTGATTGAGTTGTGTCTCTCAAACATAAGAATGCATGTAAAACAAGTCTGGAGTTGAGCGGAACACCACTTTACGGTCAATGTTCCTGTAGTGCGCGCAGAAGGGTTCTGTGTCTTCTTTTGACCTGGGGGAGGCTCTGAATAGATACAGAGGGACCTCTGAACACTGGGTGTCGGTCGCCATATGACTAAGTGTGTTTTAATTTAGTGTAATATAATATTTAGAAATTAGGTATTTTAATTTGAAGAAAATGGTTGATCCATTGATTCCTACAGTTTGGATAATTGAGCTAACCGCGAGTAATGCACCACCCTGAAAGATAATACACAACTTGATAATAAGTTCAATTAAATAAACTATAGGAATAAATGACTTCCGTTTGATCTACAAGTTTGTATGATGATCGACAGATTCCTCTATTTGATATGAGAGTCAAATAGAGTTTATTTTAAGTCTAGTTTCTTTTAAGTTCCTTATAAGTGCAAGTCCCTATAGTTAATTACATCTTAAGCAAACATATCACTTAAGAAAACTCTCGATAAAAATCAGGAATCTTTTGTTTTCATGAGTTCAAAATGAAGGGTTTTCAACTAACATGATTGTGAAATTTTCAATAGGGATTGGTTCAAAGGTGAAAGATTTTGTTTTACGAAGCAAATAAAGAAAAGTATAGGAGATTAAAAGTCCATAATAGGTTCTTGGTAATCCCCCAAACTACCCTAATGTTTAGCTCAATTTATGATGATATTAATTTAAGTTAACTCTTACCAGTTTTATCAATTAGGGCTTAGATTTGTGTAAGGATGATCTACACAAAAGCCTATAAAGATATAAGGTTTTACGTCGAGTGACTACCTCAGAATCCTAAAACAAGTTATGACATGTTACATATCGGGACTATGCATGGGGCTATGCATGAGCCTAACAAAAAGAGAGGTTTTATGTCATAAAAGATAACCTCAGAATCCTAAGGATTATTATTTAAACAAAAGAAAAGTCTTGAACGAGCTGCCCACGAAGTGTGCTCCAAGTTCCTTGTTGAATTGTCTTCAAGTCTTTAGGTCCTTCGACCTTATTATTAAAAGTTTTATTTGTTTCAATAATTTTATAGTGAATTAATTAAAGGGTAGTGGAGGTATGATTCAAACATAGGCCAAGGCTAAGTTAACTTAAGCTAAGCAATTTCCTAGTGTTGTGATTTCTATGTTCTCCCTAATCTAACCAATTTTTATTCTAAGCAACTTTTATTTCCTTCATTATTTATCCTTAATACATGCATTCTATGTTTGATAAAAGCAGTAAAGGCATACATTCAGATACAAAAAGCAATAAGTAGAGCAAATAAAGAAATAATATTTTATTATTTTTTTATTAAATTTTAACTATTAATTAGTGGTAACCCAGTCAAGATGTCTATGGCCACGTCGTCATGGGTCGCCGGATGCTCTAGTTTACTTAGTCTGAAAGGTGGTTGCCCACCGGGACCGGAAGATTCTTGTCAACATACAGAATGCATCGTCCAAGGAAGCATCGTCCAAGGAATCTTCGTAAACTAAAACAAAAAGGGGTTTAAGTTGCGTTATGTGATCTTTGTGATTAAGATCTTGAAATGTTTTAGGTTGTTATCTTGTTGTCGGATTTTAAGTGTTTTATTTTAGTTATTTTTTCACTTGTTATTACATATATGAAGTTGACGATTTTGAAGCTGACTTAACCTCAAAACCTTGCTTTAAAGCCTTGTTGCATTTGGTTTTGTTTAAGTTTTAATATATTTTATATAAATTTTACCCCTGACAATGTGTTTTATTTTATTTCTTAATTAATGTTCAAGTTAAGGGGTTTAGGTTTAATTTAAGTTTAAGGTTATAGCTAAAAGATTCTCCTATGTTCAACCTTTGAGTTAGGTTCTAACCTAAGGTTTCAGGTAGGTTTAGCTTAAGACTAAGTTATGATTTAGGTTTGTTTTACCTAAAGATTAGGGTTGGATTAGGTTTAACTAACCTAAGGTTTAGATTAACTATTTCTATTGGTTTAGGGTTAACTAACCTAACGTTTAAGCTTAGTTAATCCTAAACTAACCTAAAGTTTAAGTTAACTTATCCTATTAGCTTAAGTTTAACTAACCTAAGGTTTAGGTTAACTAATCTTATTGGTTTAGGTCTAACTAACTTAACGTTTAGGTTAACTAATCTTATTGATTTAGGTTTAACTAACTTAAGGTTTAAGTTAACTAATCTTATTGGTTTAGGGTTAACTAACTTAAGGTTTAGATTAACTAATCCTATTGGTTTAGGGTTAACTAACCTAACGTTTAGGCATCCTATGGATTAGGGTTAACCAACCTAAGGTTTAGACTTAGCTAATCCTATGGATTAGGGTTGACTAACCTAAGGTTTATGTTAACTAATCATATTGGTTTAGGGTTAATTAACCTAATGTTTAGGTTAACTAATCTCATAGGTTGGGGTTAACTAACATAAAATTTAGGTTAACTAATCCTATCAATTTAGAATTAACTAACCTAAGGTTTAGATTAACTAATCTTATTAATTCAGGGTTAACTAACATAAGGTTTAGGTTTAGCTAATCCTATGGATTAGGGTTAACTAACCTAGGGTTTAGGTTAGCTAATCCTATTGGTTTAGGGTTAACTGACCTAAAACTTAGGTAAATTAATCTTATTAGTTTAAGGTTAACTAACCTAATGTTTATGTTAACTAATCTTATTGGTTTAGGGTTAACTAACCTAATGTTTATGTTAACTAATCATATTGGTTTAGGGTTATTTGACATAATGTTCAGGTTAACTAATTCTATTGGTTTATGGTTAACTAACCTAATGTTTAGGCTTACCTAATTCTATTGATTTGGTGACTAACTAATGTAACCCCGAAGTTGACTAACCAAGTATTGGGTTTAAATTGGGATGATCTAAGGGAATGAATTCAGATCAGTCCCACTAATGCTATGAGACCGACATGAACCTTAAATAGGCTGGACTGTGTTATTTTTTGTGATAGAAAAAAATGATATTTTCTTGGATAAAAGCTAAAAATTTTCCTTAGAAATCAAACCTACTCCTCTAATTAGTGAATTATGATTAGTAAAATAGTTTTAAATATGGTTTTAAGGTCTCCAAGATCAGTTTAAAGTCAAAGAACAAAATCAAGGGGAATTTGGAAATTTCACATTTCTTATTTTTCTTAATTATTTAAAATGACTCATTTCATTTAAAGAAAAAGAAATCTCACTACAGAGGAATCAAAATGACTTGAAAAAATCTGAGAGATTTTCCCCAAGCCACTTAATATCTCTGTCAAATTTCATATTTTTCCCATTTATATTTTAATTTTTATGATTTAAATACTCCAAAACTTCAAAAATTAAATTAAAATTTAGTTGATGAAAAATTATGATTTTAGTTTTGAAAAATTTTCCTCATTTTTCTGAGTTCATAACATCTTTTGGTTTATTTTTTGGAGTTTTCTACAAAAAGTTATGTAAATTTGAAGTTTAGTTATAATTTCTTTAAATAAATAAATAAAATCGTTCAATGCATCTCCCTCACACATGCGACACGGAGAGTTGTGACGCACGGAGGAGAAACAATGGCCGAAATTTTCCGGAGTCCGTTCTCCGCTGATTCTCAAACAAATTCGTGTTCTTGGGCTCGTTTTGTTCAACTCAAAGAGTAGATCATGTCCATACTAATATTTGGGTGTTTTGTGATTTATTGTTTGATCTGGAAGGGCGAGAAGTTCAGAATTATCATCTCAACTTAAGAGATATACCTGAGTGTAAGAGGTTTGTTCTCAATTAGGTTTGAATAAGTAGATCTTCTTGAGCTTATCCAACTCCTCGTGGCGTCAGTTTGATGTCGTTTTTACGAAGGATTGGAAGTTCGCCGGAGTTGACTTGACCTCGCTTGGAGGAGGCGTTAGCAACCGCCAAAATGATGGAAAATAAGTGATCTGGCTTTCTAAGGACCTAAGAAGGTTAATACAACCATTTGGGCGAGTTTCGGCAGAGTTTTCGTGCAAAGTTGAAAGGTGATCGTGAGCTTTAGAGGGCTTTTCCGGCGGCAGCGGCGGCAGGGTTGTGTTCCTCAGGTAAAGGAGCACAGTTTTGCTCAAGGATACAGGTGGGTTTGGTGGCTCTATGGAAAGTTGGGTGTCTCATCTCTTCTACCTCTTCTCTGCTTCTCTTTTTTTTTCTTCTTTCATTTTCGCCACCTTTATAGCCATGGAGGTGAGGCGTGGGCAAGATATTATTTTCCTATTATTATTATTATTATTTAAAATTTTGGCTGCAGCATGCGCATAGGAGAGAGAGAGAGAGGGAGAGAGAGAGAGAGGTGAAAGGCATGCGTGGATGGGATAGATTGGATTATTATTTCTATATTATTATTATTATTATTATTATTATATATTCATATAACAATAATAATATTTTTATTATTATTATTCAAAGCTCTCAGAGCATTTTTTGTCAAACGCGTCCACGTAGGTAAAATTGACGCTTCGGATGCACTGGTGCGGTTCGTTTCGTAAATCTGGGTCGTTCATATCACTTTTTAGGTGATCCAGCAAAAAACTGATAATTCATATATGTAAAGCCCGCATGTGAAACCAGAGTGCAACGAACGTCCTCTTTAAGTGAAATTGACGTTCCGGACGCAATCTTGCAGTCAGTTTCATCATCTGGAGTCGTTCGGACGACTTTTGTCGACATGCATGTCAAAAAAGAGTCGAATTTAATTTTCGTCGAATTTTTGGTTCGCGATCGATCGTTTTTGAAATTGATCATAGTGAGGAAATTTGAGATCAATTGGAGGCAAATTGGGGTGATTTGGAGAGTTTAGACACTTCGGGGCAAAATTAACATTTAGGTCAACATGGGTTAATTTGGTCAATTTATGTCCAATAGATGGTCAAGAATTGATTTTATGGGTGTTTGAAATGATTTTGAAGGATTTGAGAATTTTTTATCATGATTGACATTTTGTTAATTTTGGTCGACTTTGGTCAAAATAGTCAAAATGTTAATTTAAAGGCTCGAGGCGGTTCAGGAAAAAATTTGGAGTCAAAAGACAATGTTCAGAGTTATTTTCGATCAATGTGGAAGGTCTTATGATCCTCAAAGTATTTTTTAAATATTAGTTATTTTGGTGTCGATGTACTAAAAAGTTGTTTGTACCAAAAAGTTGTTTGAAAGTATGACAATATTACAGTCAAAATTCTTAGGAAGATATAAGGAATGATTTAGAGTGATTTTTATGATTTATCTGTGACTGAAAGATTTTGGAAAATTTGATTTTTGGTGGTCGAGGGGTATTTTGGTAATTTTTGGGAAAATTGGGTATTTTTATAATTTTTGGGTTTCAAATGGTCTAAATGATAATATCAAATGGTTTGAAGTGGGTTTTGTGATTCAATGGTAGTTTTGGGGAATTTTGAAGAATTAAAATATTCAAGTGGGGTTTTTAGGGGAAACTGGGTTCAAATAATTTTGGTCAACCCCATGGGTGTAATAATTGTAACATTGTGATATGAAAATGCAATGCTTATGATGATCATAAAAATTATGAATGATGATGCAATGTATTGAAGTCCAAAAAGGTGTAGAATAGTGCAAGGCTTCCCTATGATCCATAGGTCCTATAAGAATTCTCATCAAGGTTCCCTTACATAATCTTGAAACATTGTATTAAAGATTATTGATCACATATAGAACCAACATAGAAAACAAAGATTTGGTTAAAATGTCTAAGGAGAAGGTGGGTATCATTTCTAAAATGCTAAGATAGTCATCAGGAAAGTCCTAAGGCTAGATCCTAGTCACTAAAGAAAAGACCCAAAACCCTCACCCAAAAGTGATGTCAACACCTGGATGGACATCTAGCATGTCAAACGTCCTAAGTGGGCCCAATCAATGGTGGATTCTCTCGGGTGAGGACAAATCATCACAAATCCTAGTTTCGTGCCCCGAACAAATCCTAAAGGTTTCAGATGGGTGAGTCAATAGATGGTATGAATGATTTGTGAATCGTCCCAAGCCAGTCACATGAAAACAAAAAATTGAAGTCAATAACAGTGCTCCCTGACAGAGAGTAGAACCAGGTGAGAGCTTGTTCTTTAATAGTGGCCGAGAACACTTAACATAGAAGCACATCTGAGGCACGCTTAATGTGCATGATGGTTTCATAGTGATAAATATGCTCAGAGAGGTCAGTTATCCCTTCGTTGGTGTCAATGTTTGGAAACCTGAAGCCTATTGGGATGGGTGTTGGAGGACTGGATCTGTTAAGGGAGATGATTCATGGACGTTACAATGAGTGAGAAAACAATCTGTTTTCTTTATGGGGAGCTCTTCCTGGACGAGATGTTGTAGCTCATTATGAATGGCATCATCTAAAATGAAAGCATTGTATGGCGTTGTCAGGTGAGTTGCGTGAGATGGATGAGTGGAACTTGCGATACCTACAAAGGGAAGCATTGATGTTAGAGAGGGAGGTCGGTAATTGTCCAATCCAGCGGTGTGTTTCTTATAGGTCTTCCATAGATGATGTATCTAAATCTTTCTTGCGATACCTACCAGGGGAAGAATTTCTCGTTGAGCCCCGCGTAAGAGTTGTAAGATCTTTAGTTGAGACTCATCCATTCTGCTCATTCTGTCTTCCATAGAAGGACACGACATGCCTTCATTGACAAGATAGTGTCTCTCACAAAAGTAAAATGAAGAGACATATCGCTCTTGGCTTTGTGACTGCTCCCTGGAAAGATGAGTGTTAGAGTGGGATCCTCTATTGTCACAAATATTGTGTCTGGTGGCAATGTAGTAAGCCTCGCAAATACTTCAGTGATGAGATTGAAGTTTCCCACAGACAACGCCAAACTATTGCACGCTAAAAAATTTATTGCAATAGAGTAGGAGATTATCTTTTTAGTGTGCTACAAAGATTCAACACACTCAGAAGAGAGAAAAAAACTAGTAATGACATCAGAAGTTTTCACGCGGAAAACTCGTAAAGGTAAAAACCACAGGGTCTGGCCCAGCTGAAGAGTTATACTATACAAAAATGATTACAGTTGCAAGCACTTATCTTACAGGTGGGAAATGGTTAATAGACTTCCCAAGATACAACATAGATGTACATATAAGTTTGTTGTAGGAATGGGCGATGACTGATAGCAATCGACGGTGGTCAGCGGGTGGTTGAGCTTGAAATTCTTTCTCAAACCTCAAGCTCTTTTTCCTCTATCATGAGAGGGGTGGAGGTCTATTTATTAAGCTTAGGGTGCAATTAATGCCGAAAAATGAACCACTTTGCTCGGACGACTCAAAGTGCTTTACTCGATCAGACGAAGTTTGATGGATATTTGAGTGTCTTAACTATAAAAGAATTGAGTGATCTTAGACTCAAAATATGTCCAGAAAAGTTCAAAATATGGTTTAATGGCTTGATTGAAGCTCGATTTGGTTCATTTTAGATTAATATTGGTACCATTGGGTTCATCTCATCAAGCTAGTCAGTTTGCCTATAAGTTCGTTTAGATCAGAGCACTAGAGGATTTTTTGTAAAATTCTAAGTATTTTTGCCGAAAAGGTTGTTCAAAGATCAATGTCATGCATTGAGATTCAAGTCGGATTATGAAGATTTGTTGGAGGTGTATAAGAAATCAAGACTTAAGCTTTTGTCAAAAAAGGTTATTTTTGTAATTTTCATAAATTTACATTTATATAATCGAGTTAGGCTTCGTTTGAGAAGGCATGCAAGTTCTGTTCGGTTACTGCGAGCATCGTCGCATAGATTTTCTTTTTTTATGTGGAAAAACAAGATTTTACGGCATTGTTCTCCTGAAATTATTTCACCAGAACAACATTTTTTGCCGTTTTAAAACTCAAGCTTTGTTGCTCATTATGTCACGCGGCTTTTGAAGGAGCAACAATGATGCTCCTTCAAATGAACCCTTATTTAAGCCTGCTTC
>NW_018164444.1:41567629-41574304 GCF_001263595.1 Phalaenopsis equestris | reverse complement strand
ATTGAAAAATATTTGTAAAATTTACACACTAAATTGCCACCCCGCATCAGGTACTATTTATTTAGATCTTAAACTACACATAAACAAACACAATAAGCAATTAAGATAAGCAAACACACTATATGAAAATGTTCAAAGTAAACTACAAATAGTTTTTCAGTTCAAATAAAATGATTTAAATTATAAAATAATTTATGAATACTTTATGTTACTTCACCGACAACGGTGCCAAAAACTTGATGTGCCCCAGGTGTGTGATGTTTTTCTACATGTTTTATGTCAATTTAAATCCCCACCAACAACGCCAAAAACTTGATGTGCAGTTTTTGTGTGCAGCTTTTGTAAATATTTTTCAATATTACCAAACACACACACGACAGTGCTAATAATAAATATGCAATTCAAATCCAAATAAAAATAACTTTAGTAAAAAATAATTTTATTAATTTTATCTTTTACTTTAAACTGCCAAACCCGTAATAATAACGCAAGTATACATATCGCTCAAGTAATAAAGAGCTCTAATGGAGTTCTAGATATCGATCCCACAGAGAAGTTGGAAATACTTACTACTAAATTCTTATGATTATAATGTAAAACACAATTCAAATTACAAAATTTAATTACTAAATCTGAATCTAAAGTAATTGAGTGTATGCTAACTAAAATGTAAAAAAATAACTAAGTTAATTAAACTAATTGTTAAACTTCAAAAGTAAACTTATAAAAACTAAACAAAGTTTCTAAGACGAAGAGTTCAAATTTAAGAATGCATCATTCCCCGTTACAATGAGTATATGGATTGTAAAGAAATTAAAATCATTTGAAAATATTTAAAAAAAATTTTGTGCTGACTAGGAGCAATCCTATTCTTTACCCTCTTTCAAGTGCATAAAGAACATTGACTAATTTAGAGTTTGGTCTCTAATTTCATGGATAGGTTGGGAGGATATCGACTGTCACTCCATATCTCCCATTACACCCTCGCCTAAGGGCTAACAATCTCGCATTAGTTTCCATTCAATTGTACCAAATTGGGCATTTTTAATATGTCACCTTAAAATCTCCAATTCTGCATCAAACAAAGTATATTTCCCTATTTATTTGCACTCAATCACATGGATAACATCCTCACCCATGAAATCGAATGTGACCCTCACCATGTTGTAGAAATCATAGCTCTTTCAGATCATATGTTTCTCAACATATTTTAACATTTCAATTGACCATATCAAAAGTAAATAAAGATCGAAGTTCAAATCATCACAAATTTTTGACATTTAAACCCATATAAAACAAAATCAATTCTTCACAAAACCATACCTCAGAGTAGGAAGAATGATAAATAAGACTATTCAGAATTCATGAGAAGGAAATAAAAAAACATGGATTTCATAAATAAAAATAAGCTTACAAAAAAAATAAATAAAAGACACAACTTATCTCACAATCCTTCCCAAGCAAATCCCTAAAAGTTTTCTTTAAGCACTTTCCCTCTTTACAAGCACTCTCAATTCTCTCTTGGAAATGTAAAGAAGAAGAAATCTCTCAGTTTCCTTCTCCTCTTACAACCTTCGAAGAAAATCTTCAAGCCCTTGACTTTCTGTCTCTAACTCTCACTCTCTCTCTCTCTCGCCACACCGTACACTCCTCCACCTTTCGAACTCTCTTTTTTTTTAGCCCTAGACTTCCCTCTCTTTTACTTGAGGCTGCCACCATCCAAAAAGAATTCAAAATTCTCTTTAAAATTCTATCCAAAAGTCAAATCTTTTGAATTCCAAAAGACATGTCTATTGATCCAAGAGACATATCCTTTCATCAAAGGAGACATATCCCTATTGATCCAAGAGACATATCCTTTCATCAAAGAGCCTTCTAAAGTGCCTAGAGGCATTGAATCACTCCATGAGACGTTTAGAACATGTTGAACCTTCAAAATTCAAGAAAAAATCATCATGAACCACCTTAATTCATAAATAGACATCTTTGGCGCCTGAGGCGCTGATTCTAGAGCTTCAGGCACCAAGCTGCTTACGTCCGCGTTGTTTTGGATTCTTGTGCTTCAAGCAATGATTTTGGTGCTTCAGGTGCCGCCTCTCTGTAAAATGACTTCAGGTGCCAAATCTGGTGCTTCAGGTGTCAACTCTCTGTAAAGTGACGCTTCAGACGCCAGATTCACAAAATTTGCTATTTTGGCTCCAAATTTCATCTTTTTTGCTACTTTTGCTCCAAATGCCTAAAATTGACATAACTGTAACAAAAACATGAAAATAACCATCTTTAAAGTGCAATACTAACAAAATTAAGCATAAAATGTATAGTTAAAATAACAAAATATTTTGGTGTATCATAACCTTAGACTTAAAACAATGTCTGGTGAATCAAAAGTTCGATGAATTTTGAATCAAAGTGATACTCGGGGAACTAGATTTCTCAAAAAAGAAAACCAAAGGAGCATTCCAACACTCAGACACACTAAAAGAAAGACGACCAAAAGAAGCATTCTGATGCTCTATCACACTAAAATAAAGACGGCCACACAAAGTGTTTCAATGCTTGACCACATAGCTTAAGACAAAAGCTTTTCTAAGTCTTGAGTCAATTCTTAGTGGGGGTTATTCTCCCAGTAGAGATAAAGCTACGCGAAGTGAATTAAGGAAGCCACCTGATAACTTTAGTCTACTACTCCCCTATAAGGCTTAGATCGACAAAATAAAATTTTGTGTTTGGTCAACTAAAATATAGGTTCACCTAAGAATTAACAACCAAGAGACTCACAAAAAATACCAAGCAACTGCTCGAGACACCATGATGTATGGTTGTTCTGCAGAAACAAAATTGAATTTCAAAGACTAAGAATTGAGATGAATGAATGAATTAAATAAACTTAAATATGACAAAAAAGTTCAGTAACCAAACAAAAATGACTTAAAGGCCATATTTTATTCATGTATTTATTTGTTATAAAAGTATCATGTATATCGTTTTGATTACATGCACAAAAGAGAGAGTCCAAATCTATGGATTTTTGGGCCGAGTGTTTGAAGAACCTCCAACTGCCATGTTTGTTCCATTGGATTTATTACGCTATTTGGATGTAGAGAGAATAACAAAGAGCTTTTTAAACTCATTAATATCAGAATACTTGGGATCAACCTTCCCTACTCTGATAAATTGATCAACGAAAATCCTTCCACCTTCTTCTAAATGCTCAACCTGAGTGTCTAGGAAATCTTATGTCATCTTCATGATGGCTATTTGCTCTGATAGTTCCATTGTTTCTCCACATCAACCATCCTCATTGTTGTCAGCTTTTTCTACTCTTAGTAATCTTGAGCTCTCATATTAGACTTGGCAACTCTTTATCTCAAAGCCAAATAAAGTGACGTAATGAGATGCGTCAACACGTACCCGATTAGCTGGAAATGTTCTCCTAGATGACACAGCTCTACGGGGACAAGATTGTCCATATGCTTCTCAAGGCCTAATGACCATAAGATACCTGCAATAGTGTACACATACTTAGTCATTGTGAAATTTAAAGGGAACTGATCCCTCTCACTGTATATCAGCCCAAAACTGGAATCCGAATTCATGTATACCTTTAGTGGTTTTTTCTGTAAAGGAGTCTAATAGTCTTTAGCTCTACATATCCTTTGGGGATGATTAAAGAAAAGCCTTAGAGTTTGAAGTTAAAGCTTTGTCGTTCCTCCTACACCCATCTTCCTCAGCCAGCTCAGGGCCCTTACTAGAACATTTCTCCAAATCCTCCTCTTTAACTAACTCAGACAGTGCTAAGGGAGATTTTTGGCTTGCCTCACCTCACTTGGAGGGAGTAATGTAACCCAAAGTCAACAGTCATTACACCTCTTGTTGGAAAGGATGCTCAGAAGAATTTTCAGCCTCCTATTAAAACAAAGAAGATTTAGCTCGTCTTGATGTAAACCAAGTGAATAGCCTAAATCCAACTGATGATATTTTCTTACGAAATTCAACGAAGTAGTAACTTTATTTTGAATTTCTACAGAGGTTTTGGAGAATTAATGAATTAAATCTAAGCCTGGAATTGTGTCCCCTATCGCATCACCCTCCACCACTTCGTGATCAAAATCTCTTTAACGTTCTCTTCCTATTACGACTCCTTACTTGAGAGCTTGACAGCCTTATCAACTCCCTCTTCTCTTCTGCCTCATAAGAGATAGCTCAAAGATCATAGGTCATTGGGCCATATTGACTCAGGTTTACACTTAACTAATAGTTATTGGGACAGTGTATTAGACCATCGACAATTGCTTGCCCAGGATGATCGAATCAATAGACTCAATTTGAGGCAAACCCCACCTCTTCTTCTAATACGGACCTTCGGCCGGTTTGGTACGTTAAGAACCAAAACTTATAACCCTTCATCTTATTCTCCATGTCGATCAGGTGAAACTATTGAGTAGAGATGAAGACAACGTATCTGTCCGGCTCTATTTTGAATGAAAACATGTCGGAGAATAACTCTTAGGACAAAAAAACTTCCATCCTGTGCATGTAGACTACATAGGCCATGAACACTGCAATAGAGTTCGGCTTAATCTAGGTCGGGATCACTCCATAGTAATTGAGGATCGACCTAAGCTCTATGTAGAGGGGAAACCATAGTCATCACTAAAATTGTTCTAAAAAAAATTAGATCATCACCTAAGTAGTCAGATGCCCGAGTCTCGACATCCACCTACCGAAGAACAACAATCTTGTCATACACAAAAGTGTTGCATTGTATTTCCACATCGAATGTCATTAAGGTTGACCTCTCAGTCTCCTTCACCATAACAAACATGTGGGGAGAATCCTTAGACACTTGAATGCCATGAAACTGATGGAAACCAATTCATATGAGGAAAAAGTGAAAATTGAAGATATTAACTGAGTTTCCACTCAACCCTATATATATGGTATAAAGGGATTCAAAACATCTCACATCCATACATCAATTTTTGAAATACACATCAAATCAGTACATCAATTTTTGAAAATCGAGAGTGCGCAATGATTAATTTTTTTTTTGAAATTGACATAAACCATGCTTTTATTTATGAAAGATATTACTTTATAGTAGGGTCATCTGCCCCCTCGGGCAGTACCAAACCCTGAATTGCTAAACTAGAGTACAATGCACTCTCACCAAACTTGTATTTTTCTATCCCCTCTTCCTTTGACCATGCACGAGAGATTGAATTGGTTGCCTATACCTTCGTCGTCTCTCCTTAAAGACTCACCACTTCAGCCAAGAAGTTTTTCATATCCACGTAGAGGATGGTCATCTCCACCCTCAAATTTGATTTTGCAGTCTCCATTTGAAGGCTAGCTGCTCAAACAAAAGAGTCCACGATCTTGTCCATGCGGTGTGTGACCAAAGAAAAATATGTTGAGATTTTCATACCTATTTTATACTGTTTTTGATGATATTGCACTTTAAGGAAATGTATTTTTAATGTTTTGTTGCAGGAGTGATGAAGTGATGAATTTGAAGCAAAAAGATGCAAAAAGGAGCAGATTTGGAGCAAAAAGGACCAAAATGTGGAGATTTGAACTAGGACGCCGACGACGCCATCGACTCCGCCGACGGCGAGTTTTTTTCGAGGCTACAGGACAAATTCTCTAGAAGGCCGCCGACGGCGAGATCCGCCGGCGAGATCGACGGTTATGTGTGCTTGTGCAATGGATAAGGCTGAATTTTGGAGGGGTGCTTAAGCAACCCTTGGGAAAACTCATCCATATCATTAAGGGAAAGTTTTTGTCCGAACGAGGAAAAAAAAAAGAGGAGGTGGTGAGAGCTCTAGAGAGTTTGGAGGTTAGAAAGGTTCCATTAGAATGAAGAGATTGTGAGGAATTCTTCGAGAGATTGCAGCCATCGACTCCGCCGACGGCGAGTTTTTTTCGAGGCTACAGGACACAATTCTTCAGAAGCCCGTTGATGGCGCCCTCAAGGCCGCCGACGGTGAGATCAACGGTTATGCCTACTCAAGCTTTGGATAAGGCCAAATTTTGAAGGGATGCTTAGGCAACTCTTAGGAAAGCTCAATTTTGGCCGAAAATAGGAGAGTTTAGAGGAGGTGGAGAGAGCTCTAAAGTTCCTGGAGGTTAGAAAGGTTCCATTAGAGTGTGAAAATTGTGAAAAATTCTTTGAGAAATTGTAAGAGTGGAGGGAAAGTGAGAGATTTCTTCCTCTTTGCTATTTCGAAGAGGAGTTCTGTGTGCTGTAAAGAAAGGAAGAGATTTAGAGGAACTTCGAGGAGTTTTCTTGGGGAGAAATTAAAAATAAGTTTATTTATTATTTGTAGTTTGTATGACTTTGAATTTATATATGAATTTCGAGTTTTGTTGAACTTTCCCCATGAGATCTGAGTAGTTTTCTTTGTCTTTCTCCTTGTCTCGAGATTTGTGAAATGATGATTTGAATTGGTGAAGCCATGAAAATGTTTAAGAAATTGTGATGATCTTTTCACTTCGATCTTAATTTACTTTCAATCAAGCCAATTGATTTGTTAAAATATGTTGAGTTTTACAACTAAAGAGAAGATTACATCAGGGAGGTCAAAGCGCTTGGAATTTGGGTGCAAATAAATAGGGAAATAATATTATCAGGCGTAGAATTGGAGATTTTAGAGTGACAGACTAAAAATGCCC
>NW_018164444.1:41561171-41563939 GCF_001263595.1 Phalaenopsis equestris | reverse complement strand
AATAAATAAATAAATAAATAAAAATATTTTTAAGTCTTCGACAAAAGACTTAAGTTTGTCATATTTATTTTATTTATAAAAAAAAATTATTTTTTAAGTATTGGACAAAGACTATATTGATGGAAGAACCATAGAAATATCTATAATTCTATCAAATTTCAAGATGAGACATGCACAAGATATAGGTTCACCTAGGACTGTAAGTGAGCCCAAATCAAGTCGAGTATGTCATGAATTGGATGGACTTGATTGAATTATAAGTTGTTCATCTTCAATTTGAGGTTAAGCCGAGTTTTTACATATATGTTTCTACTTACTTTGCTTAAATGTTTTAAAGATCATACTTGATTTTTATTTGGGTTATTTATATTAATTAAACAAGCTAAAATTTTGAATGAGTACTTGATTGTTCATATAAAACTAATAAATAAGTTTAAATTTTGAATGAATACTTAAATTTTTGCATAAATTTATTAAGAAATGATTTTACAAATTTAAATGAATAAGAAATTAAATAAATTTTAAATTAACATCTTACTAGTTTTTACCAAGTAAATAAAATAATATATAAGTTGTAAATATATTTTGGTGCAACTAAATAATAAAAATAAATGTTAACAATCTCTTTCATTGAAATAAAATAATATATTAAATTTATATATATATTAAATACATAATTAAATAAGTTTTAATTAATTAAATTTTATTTAAATAATATATCATATAAATACATAGTATTTAACTAGTGACTCGTTGAATAACAAACAAATTTATTCGTAAGAATTAATACACGAGTTAAACTATGTTCAATATTTATTCGTAAGCATTAATAAACGAGTTAAACTATGTTCAATATTAATTGGATACAGGGGAGATTTAACTCGTTCATTAATGCTTACAAATAAAATTGTTTGTTATTCAAATCTCCCCTGCATCCAATTTATGCTTCGCAAATGCAATTAAAAAAAAGTTAATATTCCATCTCCTAAGTACACATTAATTCAAATCTCCCCTGCATCCAATTTATGCTTCGCAAATGCAATTAAAAAAAAGTTAATATTCCATCTCCTAAGTACACATTAATTAGATCTAATGGGATGCCATTAACTATTCTCTTACGGTGTCATTATTTAATTCACCTTTCTTAGCGACAGCCATATAATCTATTATTCTACCCTATTAGCCAGATTTTGTCATTCATTTATATGTAAAATATTGTGCCAAGCCATTCTAATAAACATTAGTGACAAATGTCGGGTCGGGTGTTATGCCATCATTAATATAAAAGTGTTTCAGTTTTCTTTATCTTTCTATTATATCAAAGTAAGTTATGCATAAATGATTATAATGATGGTCAAGCCGACTCCACAACATTATCCTAGATTTCTCTTATGGGAAGCAAATTAGTCAATTGTTGTGGAAATTGATTTGATTCATAAAATTGTGTCGCTTTCTCTTCTAAAGGGGGGTCATATGATAATTTACAAAATATTTAATTATTATGCACATTCAATTATGAAAGAAGATCTGGTCCAAATATAATAATGTATCAAATATGACATAGCGTTTATCATGGATGTACATATGGAGTAAATGTAGCAATGTCAAGTTTTAATATTCATGCAAAACTATTAAAAATAGTAATATTTGATGTGAGGGTATTTACATTCATATCACCAAATTCTTATCTATTTACATCTAACAACAAAATTTCATTTGTTTTGTGTTTATACCTTCTAAATCTTTCATATTACATCAAAAATAACAGTGATATATGTAAAAAAGACAAGTGAAAAGTACACATGTATTTACATATCTAACAACTCCAATAAGGTGCCATTTTTTAAATTTTGGGAAAATTACATATATAAAGTACTCAATTATTATGGATTTACTTATCACACACACAAAGTTTCATTTTTAACACGCATAGCACTTCATCTATGAACAAAATTATGGATTTGACTATCAAATAATGATAGCGAAAGGTGCCATTTTTTAAATTTTGGGAAAATTACATACTCAATTCTCATGGATTTACTTATCACACACCCAAAGTTTTATTTTTAACACACATAGCACTTCATCTATGAATGAAAAGATGGAATTGACTATCAAATAATGATAGCGGGCGTCACTTTTCATATGATATTTGTAATTATAAAAATTTTGGTGTGAGATAAGTAAATATAAAAGTTTTGTGTGCTATGTATGTAAGAATCCCCATTGTTACTCATATTTTCACAACTACATTTTTTATTTTGTTGGAAGTACTTGTCATTTGATTTCAGCTGATAGCAATACATACACAACTAAAAATAATTGAGTCATTGCAAAATGAAACGGGCTATTAAAAGTATATATATTTTTTCACACCCACACCAACAAATTCCCATGTATTTACAAGTACGTCTAACACCTAAAATTTGCTTTTTACATCTCTTCCCCCTTGTTCTCTTACATAACATCTAAAAATAATTGAGTCATTGCAAAATGAAACGGGCAATTAAAAGTATATATATATATATATTTTCACGCCCACACCAACAAATTCCTATGTATTTACAAGTACCTCTAACACCTAAAATTTGTTTTTTACATCTCTCCCCCCTTGTTCTCTTACATAACAAAAAAAAGACCACTAACAACATTTTGAAAGTGAAATATACATTTTGGCTTTTATGTAAAAAATGATGTTTAGGTGCCTGATATGTAAATACAGGGAAATTGAGTTGTATATATGCAAATCCTTACATATATATATATAT
>NW_018164444.1:41520299-41561161 GCF_001263595.1 Phalaenopsis equestris | reverse complement strand
TATATATATATATTAATTCCACTTGCTTTTTACAACCTCCATCTATTCATTATTAAAAACGTGTGGAGGTTTGATATTTAGCCCTTTAAAATTGAAGTCAAACATGATGTTTCCAAGTGGTTAACACTTATAGAAAATAAACAGCATGGCTAGTATATTTGCAAATGTTCGCCTTGGTTACGCAATTGACAGTTTTTTTTTCTTACACTATCACTATTTTCTATTTATCTTAAACTAGCTTTTTAAGAAGATCTATGCACACATTGACAAATGGGCATTAAATGAATCAAATCAAGGAATATGCAGCTTGTATAATCTCAAGATGCAACTGATGTTTCTAAATGTTTGACTGCTTCCGAGTGCAGTCTTATGTGGTCCATGAAATATATGCATAAATCAAATTTTAAGAGATTTGTTGCATGCCAGAAGTTCCGCGGTGGAGTGATTATTTAGCGTTTTAGCGTTGTGTGAGACTTCAGCACACACGCAGATAATAAAAGTGATGTAACAGGAGATATGTCCACGACTTTTTACGTGAAAAATTATAGAAAGAGAAAAAAATCACTATGCCTAGCCAATTTAAAGTAATCCACTATGCAATTTTGATTACATAGATCTACTTACCTTTTGAATTAGAAAAGATGGAAATGCAAAGTTATTCAACAGTAGTTCATCGATGATAGACATAACTTTGTTGTAATGAATATAGTTCAATAGTTTTCAACTGTAAGGGCTACAATCGATTGCTGTGTATGCAGTAGTTTGTCGTGAATGTTGTAGGTTGTGAGTGTAGCGCTAGCTTATTGTATATGTTACAATTGAAAGCTATTGTAGTAGATGGCCATGTGGGCCCCAAATGATTGCGTCAGGCGTGCCAGTTTTTCCATGAAGGTTGTAGTAGGTAGTTCCAAATGCTATGAACCGCGTAGGCCATAATTGGTCACTTAGACCATTGTGACAAGTTGCGATGAAGTCTGTAGGTCGCAGAGTAGGAATTAGGAGCGATATGAGTTGTGGGGCGCATAGGACATAGTTGGTCAAATAAATTGCAGTAGGGAGCTGTAATAACATCTATAGGCTATAGTGACTAGAGTTGGGAGTTAATTGTGACAACTTATGTAAGTTGTAGAGCTCGGATTTGGGAGATACATGTGTTATGATAACGTCTGTAGGCCGCAGAGGTCGAAGTTAGGAGCTTCATAAATGTGATAATGTTTATAAGTCAAAGAGGCCATAGTTGGGAAATGCATGAGCTGTGCTAACATCCGTAGGTTGTAGAGGCTGGAGTTGAGAGCTGCATGGATTGTGATAACTTATGTAGGCCTTAGAGGTTAGAGCTGAGAGATGCATGAGCAACGATAATATATATATGCTATAGAGGCCGAAGCTGGAAGCTGCTTGAGTTGAGATAAAATATGTAGGTTTTCGAGGCTGAATTTAGGAGCTACACGAGTTGTGATAAAATCTATTGGCAGTAGAGGCAAGAGTTAGGAGATGTATGAGATGTGGGCCATGTATGGGAAGTTGGTCATATAGTCAATAACGAGGAGCTATAATAACATATGTGTGTCATAGAGGCTAGAGTTGAGAAATGCATGAGATGTGATAACATCCGTAAGATGTAGAGATTATAGTTGGGAGTTGCATGAGTTATGATAACACCTATTGGCTACCGAGATTAGAGTTGAGAACTGCGAAAACCGTGATAACTTCCTTCAGCCGCAAAAGACAAAATTAAGAGCTGCATTAGTTGTGATATGTCCATAGGCCTTAGAGGACAAATTTTGGAGCTTCAATTCATGAACTGTGACAATGTCTTTAGGTTACAAATGTCATAATTGGGAGTTGCATGATTTATGTTAAAATATGTAGTCAGAGGGTGGAGATGGGAGTTACATGAACTGTGATATTTCATAAGCTATAGAGACTCAAGTTGGGATCTGCATGTGTTATAATATTATTTGTAAGCCAAAGAGGCTAAAGTTGAGTGCTACACAAGCTGTGATAACATTCTTAGGTTGCAGAGGTCAGAATTGGGATTTGTGTGAGCTATGGACTACGTAAGCTATAACTGGTCACATAGATCATTGTGGTGAGCCACAATAATGTTCATATGTCATAGAGGCTGGATTTGGGGGATAAAAATAACATTAGTAGCCTATTAAGTTTGAAGTTTGGAGTTGCGTGATCTGTGACGCCATATGTGGGAATCAAAGACTAATTAAGCATAGTTCTCTTGTAAAAAAAATGTTAAGCCCTACTTTATTTCCCAATAGTATACATCATACAACTCACTGCAATCTTGAAAGGTTGTTCACATTAAAGTGGGGTAGTTTTTTTTTTTTATCTCATTCATACATCAAGTTTTGGAGAATTACTTCTAGATTTAGGTGCAACCTTCATCACAAAGATAATTTCCTTTACGCTCCCTCATTGTACTGAAGTTCCTCTTCAACTAGAATAGAAAGCTAATCTCTTTAAGGTTCAATATGTGGGTTGCTCTAAAAGCTTGTGTGGAAAACACCCTTGCTAGGGAACAATAAATTTAAAAGTACTAACTAACAAGTCGTCAAACATCATTCTTGAGTATATTTACAACAATATTTCCAACAAAAAGAATGGTTCCTTTTGACTTAAGCCCCATTCGTGAGAAATACGAATCATTTTTTGACACTTTATTTTGGGTTTAATTGGCCTAAAGGGGACTTAATTCAACTTCTTTCATCAGAGGCTACGACCAGCAATTGGAAGCTTCGACTAAAAATCTCATATAGGTAAAAAATTCTTGATGTATTTGATATGAATTTGTCCATCATAGGTTAATGTCGCTGAGTGAATGCTCTAGTTATATAAACTAGGAAGGGTACTGCATCCTTAATGGATTCTCCTTTTGACTCTGTTCCAATATAGGTTAACATCGTTGAACATGACGAGTGTTGGCATCAAATTTTACCTTTTGACTCTGTTCCAATATAGGTTAACATCGTTAAACATCTTTGACTATACAACCTAGGACGAGTGTTGGCATCAAATTTTGATTTTGTATGTGTGGGATGACCATTTGAATGCTAAAGGAATATATTTCACTCATTCATAGTCTCTTGTAGTCCAAGACATCCATTAGGACCTCTCGACATATGTTTCAACGAAAGAACTAGGGTTGATATGTATTTAGCCTTACCCGAGAAGCTCACCATTAGCAATGTTAGTTTTGACACATAAAACATGTTCTATCCATTTTAGTGTTTAAATATCACGCTCTGTCCATTTGAAGACTTTCGTGGTCAAAGGCAGTCATAGAACCCTCCAACAAACAATTTAGAAAAATTAGGGTTCGAATCGACATACTTGCACGGTGGTTCAGGACGCCCATTGACACTGAAATTTGTTTATGTGGAAATTCTCAGGAACAAGACAACAGAAAATTTTTTGTTCTCGTAAGAAACATATTTTCGGAATGTGCTGAAGAAGTGTGGGCTTGATGACTAGAGTAGGACGGGGAGTCTACCTATTATATCTCACTTTCAGTTTAGTTTAAATCAGTGTTCTAAAGATGATCTTGAGAGAAAAGATATACAATTGGTTAACAATGCCAACGCAGTGAGTATTCTGATGTATGTCATGGTTTGTACTAAACTAGACATTACACAAGTAAGTGGTATTCTGAGCAAATACATGCATGAACCAAGAATGAGTCATTGGTAATTTGTGAAGAATATTCTGAGGTATTTGAGAAATACAGTTGATGTTGGCTTGGTGTTTTAAAGACATGCATCTATTACCAATTTGTATGTAAGCTACATTAATTCAGACTATGCAAGTGATATTAATAGGAGCAGGTCTATGACTAACTATTTATTTACATTGACACAAGGTCCATCCAGTTGGAGATTGATTCTTCAGTCTACTATTGCTTTGTCTACAATAGAGGCTGAGTACATGACAAACACAGAGACAATGAAGAATGAGATATGGATGCAGAGCCTACTGGATGATTTGAGAGTTGATCGAGAGTTTTTAAAGGTGCTCTATAACAGTTAGAGTGTTATATTATTGGTTACAAATCTAGTTCATTATTATTATACCAATCACATTGATATGAGGTCAATGTTCTGTTGAAGCCGATATATACGAAGGGGAATCCAATGAACATGTTAATAAAGGTACTACCAACCCAGATATTCACATACTTTAAAAGTATGTGAACATTTAAGTTCATGATTGATTGCCTATTAGGTCATTTTGAAAAACCACACGAGGCTTAACATAAACAACCATTTTAGTGCAGTCATTGCTGTGCCGAAGCTCATTTTGATCATCTCCAACTTATTTGGAAGTGAGAGATGAGGTTGAGATTGTTATGAAAAGTTCTAAAATTTAATGTTTGTAAATTATGAATTGTATATATTATGAAGATTGATATTATATAATATAATTTTGGAGATCTAATTATAGTCTTTTTTATATTATGAAATCTAGTTCAATGAGATCTAAATATATGATCTTTCCTATATTTGAAGTTCTAAATTTGTATATCTAAGACCTCCCTTATTTATATGAGGGATTATGGAGGATTTCAGTGTATTAAGTTCTAACCCTAATTCGACTGATTTTTTCTTTTCTCCTCATCTATTGGCAGTGAAATAGCCTCTCTGTGGACGCTCGTAAATTTATGTCGAATCTCAGAAGTTACACTGTGATTGATTGTTTGTTTGTTGTGTGAATTTGTTTCCGCATGATTTCACACGACACACACAAAAATACTACAGCCATTATCTTCTTAAAAGTTGAACACCTTGCCATGCATAGGCTTAGGACACCAAAGCCTTAAGTGTAAATATTAAACTTTGGGTGTTAGATATTTAAATATATAAGAATGGTGTAGTATGTGTGTAAATTTTCCTTATAAAAAAATATATTCTGGTTCAAATTTTTTTTTATAATTAAGAAAATCACTTCAATCTAGCCACAAGGTGCAAAATATGATAAAAAAAAAAATAATATTTGCCGTTTACCTTCAATAAGTTTGTGAACCTGCCAACAAAAAAATTTTTATTTATGACAGGATGTCAATTTCTCAAAAAAATAAAAATAAAAATAAAAATAAAAGAGAACTTCAAAATATTTATCAAAGCTAGACCAAAATAAAATAATAATAATAAAAATACAAATAAAAATCAAGTTAAAAAGCTACTTATATTTATGAATAATCCTCCCTTATTTATATGAGGGATTATGGAGGATTTCGGTGTAGTAAGTTCTAACCCTAATTCGACTGATTTTTTATTTTCTCCTCATCTGTTGGCAGTGAAATAGCCTCTCTCTGTGGACACTTGTAAATTTATGTCGAACCTCAGAAGTCACACTGTGATTGATTGTTTGTTTGTTGTGTGAATTTGTTTCCGCATGATTTCACACGACACACACAAAAATACTACAGCCATTATCTTCTTAAAAGTTGACCACCTTGCCATGCATAGGCTTAGGACACCAAAGCCTTAAGTGTAAATATTAAACTTTGGGTGTTAGATATTTAAATATGTAAGAATGGTGTAGTATGTGTGTAAATTTTCCTTATAAAAAAAATATATTCTGGTTCAAATTTTTTTTTATAATTAAGAAAATCACTTCAATCTAGCCATAAGGTGCAAAATATGATAAAAAAAATAATATTTGCCGTTTACCTTCAATAAGTTTGTGAACCTGCCAACAAAAAAAAATTTATTTATGACAGGATGTCAATTTCTCAAAAAAAAATAAAAATAAAAATAAAAATAAAAGAGAACTTCAAAATATTTATCAAAGCTAGACCAAAACAAAATAATAATAATACAAATGCAAATAAAAATCAAGTTAAAAAGCTACTTAATATTTATGAATAACAAATTATTAACTAATGATTACTTAAGTGTCTGCTTGGGGCAACTGCAGTTTATTGAATAATCCGCTGATAAGTTGATTAAAAATGATCTGTTGATAAGCTATGTGTGTTGATTGTTATAAATTTTTATTCTTTTTTTGGAAAAGCCAGAAAGCTGTCACCGTACCTAGATAGGTGCGGACAGCCATTATCTTCTTAAAAGTTGACCACCTTGCCATGCATAGGCTTAGGACACCAAAGCCTTAAGTGTAAATATTAAACTTTGGGTGTTAGATATTTAAATATGTAAGAATGGTGTAGTATGTGTGTAAATTTTCCTTATAAAAAAAATATATTCTGGTTCAAATTTTTTTTTATAATTAAGAAAATCACTTCAATCTAGCCATAAGGTGCAAAATATGATAAAAAAAATAATATTTGCCGTTTACCTTCAATAAGTTTGTGAACCTGCCAACAAAAAAAAATTTATTTATGACAGGATGTCAATTTCTCAAAAAAAAATAAAAATAAAAATAAAAATAAAAGAGAACTTCAAAATATTTATCAAAGCTAGACCAAAACAAAATAATAATAATACAAATGCAAATAAAAATCAAGTTAAAAAGCTACTTAATATTTATGAATAACAAATTATTAACTAATGATTACTTAAGTGTCTGCTTGGGGCAACTGCAGTTTATTAAATAATCCGCTGATAAGTCGATTAAAAATGATCTGTTGATAAGCTAGGTGTGTTGATTATCATAAATTTTTATTCTTTGTTTGGAAAAGTCAAACCGTTGTCAATAAGTTGCCACCGCACCTAAATAGGTGCGGTGTGAAAACACTGTTTTCAGCGTTTTGAAAATGCATAAGCTGACAAAACGCAGTTTACCCAAACCGGTCAGGTGCGTTTTTAAAACGCCACTTGGGACTATTTGTCCGTGACATTCTCCTCCACCCAATCACGTGACGCCCTCGTCACGGATCGGCTCTACCGAGGGTCCCACTGGACCATGGAGAGTCCACACACCTGGCAGACAGTAATCTGCTCTGATACCACTTGTCACCTCCCAAAGAGCCCTTATGGGTGGTGGGCAGCCCAGGACTTAAATACTGTTTTTCGGCCCTACACCTAGCCGATGTGGGACTACTTGTCCGTGACAATATGCTCCTCTTAATTTTTAAGTATGTTCTTTCATAAAATATTAAATATGCTTTTTCTAAAATTTTAAATTATAAAATTATAGATATATGTATAGAGTAGTATTGATACTTTTTTAAATAATTAATTTATGGCCCTACTATGAAAGTTCTTAGTACCACCAAAGGCATGATGGGTGACATGGTGTTTTTTATTGAATATGTGAAGATATATTAATACAATGATGGGATCATATATTTTTTTTTATTTGATCAAATAAAAATATAGATGCAACTGATGAATCTCAAGGCAAATTATAGAAGTGGTGCTTGATTTTACATGTATTGATAAATTTTGGGATCACATAAAATACATAATAATATTAAAGCTTATAAAAATGATTTTGGGCCTACTAGCCAAGCTCCTTCCTCTTATATACAATGAAGGTTGTCATGTCAAGAAAGGAAAAGAGAGTGACTGTGACACTGAGGGACTGTTGGAGTAGCCCTTGACTTGTGTTATTACTTTTTTAAATAATTAATTTATGGCCCTACTATGAAAGTTCTTAGTACCACCAAAGGCATGATGGGTGACATGGTGTTTTTTATTGAATATATGAAGATATATTAATACAATGATGGGATCATATATTTTTTTTATTTGATCAAATAAAAAATATAGATGCAACTGATGAATCTCAAGGCAAATTATAGAAGTGGTGCTTGATTTTGCATGTATTGATAAATTTTGGTATCAAATCAAATACATAATAATATTAAAGCTTATAAAAATGAATTTGGGGCCCACTAGCCAAGCTCCTTCCTCTTATTTACAATGAAGGGTGTCATGTCAAGAAAGGAAAAGAGAGTGACTGCGACACTGAGGGACTGTTGGCTAACCCTTGACTTGTGTTAGTGTGATTAGAACATTGGCCAATCTTCTTTAATGCACTCATTATATAGTTGTTTTGTGGCCATCAAATTCAACAAAAGTCTAGGCAGAGTTCTTTGTCAACCTACATGCAACATAGTCTAATCATAATATGATAATAAGAAGGTGTCAGATTCATTATTTGTTATTGGCAACATTCTAGATAAACATAAGAATGTTCTTCACAAAAATTAACGATTGTCTCGATTCTAATTCATTTATGGATTTTTTTTTTTGTAATTTAAAAAGGCAGTATAATTTAATTGAGAAATTTCAAGAGCAAAATCTCTTGTTGCTAACATATGTTATAAACATTACTCATTGCTCTCCAAATATTATGGAATTCCACCTTAGATGCCTCAAAATATTAAGTAGTCGACACCCTCAAACTTTACGTACTACATATTGAAATCATATCAATCTTTTAGGTATAGTGTAAATCTTATAGTCAATCTTCTCCATAAATTGCATAATTGCATTGAAGCTACCTCTAAAAAAGCCATGAATTTTGCTCACTATTTCTTCTTCCTAAATATGAACTTACACATCAATTATTTAAGAATATCTATAACACCCACACCCCATCTTCGAAGACTATGGGATTACATCGTAGAGACCATAGGGTAAGTCAAATTTATTGCTCATCATTTTTATAGACTATAAATTTGTGTAGCAATTATCTTTGGATGGAATAAGTTTAGTTTATAGCTACTTCTAAGTATTCTACAATCATCATTCATTCTTATACAAAACCACAATTTTCATCTGATAATACAACAAAATTGACTTCATAAATATTTGATGTTGTACTTAAACAATGGAAAAAAAAAAATTCTTAAGAAAATTGATGGTAGTCAAAGCCTTTTAGATACAATATGGGTTAATTTTGGTGAGAAGAGTTTTTCAGCAAGAAGTTATAAATAAAAGAGATTTGAGTTTTTGCTCATGTTGTCATTTGCTTTGCCATAATATTCAAGTCTATGAAAATTAAATCAAGTTGAGCTCAAATCTTCAATCACTTAAGAATTATACTTTGTAAACTCTACACAAGTTTAGATAAATGATATCCTCATATTCAAATCAATACTAAGCTTCATTACTCATTTCTCCTAGAATTTTCAATTAGTTTGTTGATCATTCTCTTGGCATAAATAATGGAGAGCATAATGCTTAAGTTGAATTAAGCTCTTCTTGACAATACAATATCTCCTTTTGAATTTGTGACCTCTAACTTTATTTTACTTGACACTGATAATAGAACTTCTACAATTGAGAACCCAACTTGTTAAGGCACTTCCATTCAATAAAGTCGAGATAATCCTACTCCTAATTCTGATCAGTATCTAAATGCTAATTAATTTAATTGTTGCTTTCCCATCTCGCAACATTCCTTGTAAAGCCATATTATATTTATAAATAGTCATGTCCCTATGTATGGATGTTCTAAAAAATGTTAATTCGTGCTCTAACAGTCTTATATGCACTTTAACATCAACCAATTCAATAAGATTTAGGCCAGCTTAACTTTTCCACATTGATTGTTGAATTTTAATAAGATGCTCAAAGGAAGAGCCAAGTTTCTATTCTTTAAACATCAAAAGAAGATGTGCAATTGGTAAAAATAAATTTCATGTTAAATTTCCATGCTTATAATATTAGCCCTTAAATAAATTTTATTTTATAATGCATATATATTAAAATTAGATTTTAACTAGTAATGATAAAAATATTTATTGGACTCCATTTGTAATTATCATTATTATTAATGAAGTATTTTTCCTTAAAAAAACTTTACTAAACAAGGATTAAATACTAAACATGAGATTTAAATTTTATTTACTTTCAAGCCTTTGGTTCTCCTTCTGTATTCATCTTTTTATAACCTAAGCCTTCCAACATTGGAATGTATAGTGAATATATTTGAATCTAAATAGAAAATCACTTCAAAATTAGTCTTAGAACATAATATTAATGAATGGATATCAACGAAAAGAAACTAGAAGAAATAGCAGTGAATCACTCATAGAACGTGATGGAGATCCTTGGTAAAGAGAAGTCAAAGTTGTTTTTAAGTTGTAATACAATGGAGATTATAATTAATTATAATTTGTATTTATAATACAAGATTATTTTTTACCAAAATATAATTTTAGGCATATTTCTCCAAATAATAGTATCTTAGACAAATATATCTAATTATTGATCATATAATATACACTAAATATTGTCTTAAGAAATGGCAAAAAAAAATCTATTTCACATATGTGAGCATCAACTCAAAGTTGAACGAAACTTACAAATTGCTTACATGTAGAATAAGACAACCTAGAGAAGTAAAGAGGGTTTTAGATACACTAAAAATTTAATCTTTAAAATAAAGAACTTTGATTGTATTTCTTAAAGCATATTTGAATATTTGCAATTTGATTTTGAGTGAAATAGTGAAGAAGAATTTTTTAACAATACTTTCTTATGAATTGTCCTTCTGTTTATATATATATATGTATATATATACATATATGTATATATATACATATATATATAAACAGAAGGACAATTCATAAGAAAGTATTGTTAAAAAATTCTTCTTCACTATTTCACTCAAAATCAAATTGCAAATATTCAAATATGCTTTAAGAAATACAATCAAAGTTCTTTATTTTAAAGATTAAATTTTTAGTGTATCTAAAACCCTCTTTACTTCTCTAGGTTGTCTTATTCTACATGTAAGCAATTTGTAAGTTTCGTTCAACTTTGAGTTGATGCTCACATATGTGAAATAGATTTTTTTTTGCCATTTCTTAAGACAATATTTAGTGTATATTATATGATCAATAATTAGATATATTTGTCTAAGATACTATTATTTGGAGAAATATGCCTAAAATTATATTTTGGTAAAAAATAATCTTGTATTATAAATACAAATTATAATTAATTATAATCTCCATTGTATTACAACTTAAAAACAACTTTGACTTCTCTTTACCAAGGATCTCCATCACGTTCTATGAGTGATTCACTGCTATTTCTTCTAGTTTCTTTTCGTTGATATCCATTCATTAATATTATGTTCTAAGACTAATTTTGAAGTGATTTTCTATTTAGATTCAAATATATTCACTATACATTCCAATGTTGGAAGGCTTAGGTTATAAAAAGATGAATACAGAAGGAGAACCAAAGGCTTGAAAGTAAATAAAATTTAAATCTCATGTTTAGTATTTAATCCTTGTTTAGTAAAGTTTTTTTAAGGAAAAATACTTCATTAATAATAATGATAATTACAAATGGAGTCCAATAAATATTTTTATCATTACTAGTTAAAATCTAATTTTAATATATATGCATTATAAAATAAAATTTATTTAAGGGCTAATATTATAAGCATGGAAATTTAACATGAAATTTATTTTTACCAATTGCACATCTTCTTTTGATGTTTAAAGAATAGAAACTTGGCTCTTCCTTTGAGCATCTTATTAAAATTCAACAATCAATGTGGAAAAGTTAAGCTGGCCTAAATCTTATTGAATTGGTTGATGTTAAAGTGCATATAAGACTGTTAGAGCACGAATTAACATTTTTTAGAACATCCATACATAGGGACATGACTATTTATAAATATAATATGGCTTTACAAGGAATGTTGCGAGATGGGAAAGCAACAATTAAATTAATTAGCATTTAGATACTGATCAGAATTAGGAGTAGGATTATCTCGACTTTATTGAATGGAAGTGCCTTAACAAGTTGGGTTCTCAATTGTAGAAGTTCTATTATCAGTGTCAAGTAAAATAAAGTTAGAGGTCACAAATTCAAAAGGAGATATTGTATTGTCAAGAAGAGCTTAATTCAACTTAAGCATTATGCTCTCCATTATTTATGCCAAGAGAATGATCAACAAACTAATTGAAAATTCTAGGAGAAATGAGTAATGAAGCTTAGTATTGATTTGAATATGAGGATATCATTTATCTAAACTTGTGTAGAGTTTACAAAGTATAATTCTTAAGTGATTGAAGATTTGAGCTCAACTTGATTTAATTTTCATAGACTTGAATATTATGGCAAAGCAAATGACAACATGAGCAAAAACTCAAATCTCTTTTATTTATAACTTCTTGCTGAAAAACTCTTCTCACCAAAATTAACCCATATTGTATCTAAAAGGCTTTGACTACCATCAATTTTCTTAAGAATTCAAGCTATTGAAGATCTTAATAAATAGCCTACAGGCACCTTGTTCAAACAAGTATTGAACATACGATTCAACCCTAGGGTTCAACCATTAAAACAAAATTAAAATAAAAACATTAAATAAAGTAAAACCTCATAATGTTTGACTTTAAGCATTGCATAAAGTTCAAACATGACTCAAATTAGGTTCAACATTATTTAAATTACATTTGAACTAAGTTGGTTCTACTATTTATATTTATTCATTTAAATGACATATGTAAAGTATGTGGAATAAGTAATATATTAATTAACACATATATCATTTTATAGTGATTCTGATTTTATTTGCAAAAATAATCTAGGCTTGAATGGCAAACTAAGCTAATAAAATCTAAAATTTTCTCAAGTGACCAGAGAACACAAATTCATGAAAAGTTGATTTTCATGAATATGAAAATATAAGAATTGGTTTCACAGAGATAATTTCATGAGGTTAAATCAAATGAATGATTTAATCAATGTGTAAGTAATAGACTATAATGAATGCCCTTTCCTCCAATTGAAGAAGCCTTTGAAGTTTGATACAATGTAATAGACAGGAATTATTAAGAAGGAACATATATAGATTATAGTTCATATGATGTCTTTCTGCAATCAAAAAATTTCTTGAAACTATTATGCATAATTATTAAGGAGGCAAGTTTCTCATTCATTCTTAGAAATTCTGCAGCAAATACCTTCTTTTATTTATTATGAGTGACCCTATTATAAATTTTGCAAGTAGCTTGAATGAGCAGAGTGATTACGATGTCTGGATTAGCTAAGGCTTCGTTTGAGAAGACAATGAAGTTCCGTTCGGTTGGAGTGAACGCAATAACCTGCATAAATTTTAGTTTGGTGAAGCAGCGGGAGACAAGTCTCCGGAAGTTCTTTCACAAGAACGACAAATTTTTTGTCTTTTTAGATCGCAGGTGGGAAACCATAATTTTCTATTCAAATTTTTTTGTAATTATAATAATTATAATTGAGTTGTTAATTATATTTTTTTTTAATGATCAGTTCTACAATCCTGCGGAAGATCATTTTTTTTTTTATGAGTTGAAATAAATATTTATTTTTTATTTATAATTTTGATATCATGCTTTGCAAGTCCATTTCATTTGCTATTTTATTACTTTAGCTGTCAATTATTATTCAAGAAAGTTAGTGGTTATTTGTCTATTTTTATACTATATATTTGATAGGGAGGATGTACTATATAAAATATCTTAAAATATCTTATATATGTGTTAAAATAAATGTAAAATAAAATATAGCTTCCAAAAGAAAAACAGGTAATAGTTTGAATGTGAATGATTTTATAACCTAGCAAAGCTGTTAATGAAAGCAACTTAATTTGATTATTAATATGTCAGCATACAAAAGACTAGCCTAACTTTCATAAATATTTAATTACTCATCTATTAGTATTTGCCCTTAGTGCTGTCCAAAAGAGAAATATGATGTCGTTTATCTCCTACAAGAAGCTAAAAGAGAAGACATAACAGCAGAAGGATTTGTTTTTTGTTTTTTTTTTAGATTGTAGGGATGCTTTATCATTTTATGTATATATGAGTCAAGAATAAATACTTAGAGGTAGAAGTATTTTTTTTTTAGAATATTGATTAGAAATAGAGTGAAGAATTTGAAGACGTCGGGTTCAAATGCTCATTTTGCCCTAGAAAAATAAAATAAAATAAAATTTCTTGAATAGCACGAGCAATTGAATTCAATATTTTAAAATTATTTATTTTGTTTTCTACTAATATATTTGTTGCGTGTTAGAGAATTTACGGTGGTAGAGTATATGAAGATCTTAGCATTGTACGATAATCCAACACACTTTTAGAAAATAAAAATTAGTAGAGGGGACATCAAAGTTTTTTACACGAAATACCTGAAAGAGAAGAAAAAACCATAATGGATTTCCTAATTGAAATGAATCCCTTATTAATATGTATGTTACATGGCTCTTGAACAATACAAGAGACTTACAATAGTGGGAGAAATTGACTAAATGAATCCCTTATTAATATGTATGTTACATGGCTTTGCTTGCTCTTGAACAATACAAGAGACTATTACAATAGTGGGAGAAATTGACATGACTTTCATGAGAGGAGTGATGGAAATATTGGGAAAGTGGCAACAGCTTGACTACAATGATGAAAGATTGATGACAGGATTGTGCGATTGTGATCTATATTCATTATAAAGGTGACCACGTTATGGCAGTAGTGACGGAGCAGTGGTGATCCGGTGATAACGACAGTATAGTCCAGGTGTTTGTGGTCTGACAATGAGAACAATATGACGAAGGAGGTCCGACATGATCACCATGGTGAGTGTGAGATGGTGATTTGATGGCAATGATTGGTATACCACAACAGTGGTGGAAACCGGGCAGCAATGTCACGACATAGCAACAGTTGGGAGATGATGATCTAATGATGATGGTAGTATTTCTATGATTGTGGATTGAAAGCTGTGGATGCACGACTTCGGTCGGGTGTTGATGACCCAACGGTTACAATAGCCTAATGACAGTGGTCTGACATGGTGGTGATGGCTCGGAGATAGTGGTTTGAAGGTGGCGACATCAACCCAGTGATGACAGTATAACCCGATGGCAGTGGCTAGATAATAACGGTCTAGTACAATGGAAATGACTCAACATCAGTCGGATGATGGTGGTTCTATGACAGTGATTGCCTTAAAATGATAACCTAGATATTGTGGCCTGGAAATGACCTAATGATAGTAATCTGGTGGTGTTGAGGGTGATAGGTATGTAGCGATAACCTGACGATGGTAGCGACCTGATAAAGGTAGCTTGAATGTGATGATGGTGGTTGTCAGGCAGTAGTGGTTCGGTGATGCTGGCCTGAAAATGCCAGAAATGACCCCTCTGATGGTGGAAGCAACGACTCAACATCAGTGGTAGGAGGGTTGTGGTAGTTCGACAGAGAAGGAAACCCAATCATAGTGGTCTAGCGGTGGCGATCATGGTGGCTAGGCAGCGGTGGTCCTAGTGGAGGCTGAGAAGCAATTGTCAAACAACAATGCCCTGATGGAAGAAACGACGGTGGTCAAAAAACGGTAGAGAAATGATGGAAATGAACCAATGGAGGTTGCCAGACATTTGTGATGGTGGTGACAGGGCAACATAAGTTTAGCGATGGTGGCGACCTGACGGTAGTGGCGATGGTAGTAGTCGAACAATAGTAGTCTGTCAATGGGGTCTTTTATGGGTAATGGTGGTGGCCTACCAATGGTGGTTCAATAATGACGACTACAAGATGGTGGTGGCTTTGCAGTGGTGGAACTCGGATTCCTTGATCAGTTGGTAGAGCATCGACTTGTTTGTTATAAGTTTCCTCTGGTATAGGGTTTGATTCCTCCCGATTGTAGGGAGTGGTAATTGAATAGTTAGACGCATTAGGGATGGTTAGGGTTAGTATAATAGCTTTCGGTCATTCCTTTTAATGGTCAGGACTCGTATCATAGCCTTCGACCATTCCTAAATATAAATATCTAATACTTATTCTTGTAGATGGCAGACTCCCAAATTGTCAAATTTTGGCCTACATGCCTTTTTTTGAGTTTTTTTTTATATATATATTAAAAAGAATCAATATTTGACAGAGGCCCAAATATCGATTTATATATATATATATTAAAAAGGATCAATATTTGACAGAGACCCAAATATCGATTTCCCATGCACAACCCGGCCCCCCATGATGAGAGCCCGCACCATGTGCCTAAAATTCCAGAGCCCCTGTGTCACAATGAGATCGAATCCTTAACAAGAGGGGACTTATAATGACCCCGCCACCAACAGGCCAAGGCTTGCGGCACTATGGAGGTTTCCTCTAAGGACCTGTTTGGGACAGCTACAACTGTATATAAAAGCAACATTGAAGCTGCTACCAGGAGAAATTGCAACATAAGTAATATGTTTTTTTGGATAGTTTAGTTATGAAATTGTTGTGTTGTAGCAATTTCTAAAATAAATGTAGTTGTAAGTGCACTGTATAAAACAAGTTAAATAGAATACCCTAAAGTTCAAAATATTTAAGTAAAAGTTAGAAGTCTAGAATATTACATTAAAAGTTATACATCAATTCACACACATAAATAACACAGAAATTGAATTTAAAATAGCAACAAGTAATTTTATTATAATATTAGTCTTTATGTTCAAACGATCAAGACTCTTGGAGAACTTTCTTTTGAAAGTTACTCTAAACACATTATCACTATTTGAAGTGAACTCTTCACAGTCCTCAATCGATCTAAAAAGGTCACAATTAGCAAGTGTTCTATAAAATCTTTTCTCATAACTAGCTTCTTGCAATACACAATTCTAGAGAAAGTGGAATTTATTGAACTCATATTTCTTGATAAAGCATAATTTAAGCTTAGATTGATGCTAAAATGAAAAAGTAGAAGAAAAAAATAAAAAATTAAATGTAAAACTAATATAATTGGATTGTTATAAGCATAAGATGGACTTAGAGTCAATGAAAAGAGAGGAAAAATTTGCCAACATAACCAGACAGTGGACCCATAAAGAAGGGGATCTAAATTGTCGTAAAGCCTTTAATACCAAAATAGGACATATCTTAAAGCATAGCTGAAGTAAGACCCTCCAAAAGAGCCCCTTGGGTCATATGACTTGTCATAGACCTCTTAAAAAAAATAAAAATAAACCAATGGTTGTCTCGGAAGTTATCCAGGAGGGAGGAAACTCAACATATTCATAATTGATGCGCGCTAGAAAATTTGTGGCTGTAGAGTAATGGAATATTGTCTTAGCGTTGCACGAGAATTCAACGCACACTTAGATAAAAGAAAACAACTAGTAGTGATACCTGAAACTTTTACTTACAAAACCAGTAAAGGGAGAAAAATCATGAGTGATTATGATAAATTTTTATAATACATCTTAATCTATGTTCAATTACCCTCTCCCATAATTTTAAAGTATGACACATCAACTTAATTCCTCTATAATTTGCAAGTTCTTGTGCATCCCCTTTATTCATAAAAATGGGGACCAAAATACCCTTCTTCCACTCCTTATTTTAGTTTTTAAAATAATATTAAAGATTTTCGTAAATCAAGAAACTCCCAAATCTCCTATATATTGCCACACTCAATTGAGATATCATAAGGTTCTACAGACTTTCCACCCATGGTTTTCTTTAAAGCCTCCTCAAACTCCTTTTTACTAATGCGATAGTAAAAATGAAATATTTTATTATATTAATGATATTAAGATCATTATGTTGGATCTTATTTTTTTGAAACTTCATTAAGAAGTTTATCAAAATAACTTACATATTTTAAATATCTTTTTTTAAGAAAAGTACTTTTTGTTTTTCATCTTTAAAATACTTTACCTGAGTTAAATCTTTACTTACATAATCTATTATAAAGATCACTAAAAATAGAATTTTTAGCATCATAGAATGTTCTCTAAGACTCTGTACGGGCCGTTTGATATTTTTCTCAGTACTCTAAGCTCTTACATTTAAACCAATTTTTATAACATAACTTAATATATTTTATCTTTTCTTGCACATTATTATTCGATTGCCAACTATTTTTATTTATAAAAATTTTCTAAAAATTTTTTCTTTTGATTCTCCAATTACAACTTTCGTCACTTGTTTAATAGTGTTTGTTACTTAATCCCACATAAAATTTACATCTTCATGACCATCTCCAATTTTGAAATCTTGAAATTTAATCGTAAATATAATTTTATGTGTCTTTTAGGTTCCCCCATATAATTCTACGATGATGAAACATAAAACAAAATTATACGCTAAAGTAAAATCTAATATGGTTATACCTTATTCATTAATCACTCCCAAACCAAAGCTACCATGAATATTTCTAAAATCTCAATCACTATACAAACTTGTCCATTTAAATCACCTTCAATAAAAATTCTTTTTTCAAGAGGTATCATTTACAGTAATTCTTCCAGGTCATTTTATAATTTTTCTTTAGAACCTATATCTAAACCTACTTGAGGAGCATAAACACTTATAACATTAAAAATTTTAGTATCAACAATAATCTTAAGGGCACTAATTCTATCTACAATTCTATTAATTTTTACAACTTTATATTGTAAATGCTTATTTTACAATTACACCTAAACCATTTCTAATGCTACTCCTACCTAAATACCAAAGTTTAAAACCCAAGTTATCAATCTCCTTAGCTTTTTCTCTAACCCATTTAGTTTCTTGAATACATAAAATAAGTATCTTTCTTTAAACTATAATATCAACTAATTTCATTAATTTACCTGTGCATTAATTTACCTGTGAGAGTATCTATATTCCAAGTTCCTATCCTAATATTAGTTTCATGGACTAATTTCCTTATTCGCATTGGTTCCTAATGTGAAAACTTTTGCTTTTTTGACACTAAACCCTGGCACCGATGTAGCCGTCCTTGCACACATTTCATTATATTAAAGTCCTAAAGCGCGTCGTTTTCAAGGGACACCCTAATATTTACACAAGGATTTAATGGATTTATATCATGATTTTTCGAGAAATTTTACACTGACTGTCAACTACCTTAAACAACCCTCCACTTTTCACATCCGGGGCTTAAGACCCGATAGTGGTTGTGTTTTCCAATTTTAAAAATAAAATATAAATCTTATCCAAAAAGAATTGAAAAATTCACAATCCACACCTAAAAAAAGAAAACACATTGCCTATCAAGCTTGTCCTTCATGTTAAAAAGGAATGAATTAAAATAATTGCAATTTTAGTATTATACAAAAGCTAACAATATCAAGGCCGAATTTTCATAAAACACACTTTACTTTCTTGTATAGGTGCCAAGATGACCCTATTTATACGTAATTATTATTACTTAAAGAATATGCTCGGCTTGTTTCCTACTCTTTCTAATCATTTAGACTACAATACTTCTTTCATTTTTATTTTTAGAAAAAAAAAAGTATTTTTCTGTTGAAAAAAGGGACACTTACATACATACTACCCAGTTCCTATATATTTACATATCCAATGCTTAAATTTTGCATTTGCCATTAACACCACCCAATCACATAAAAATACCATTATTTTAATTTTTTTAAAAAATAAAAAACATATTTTCATGTATAGGTAAAGCCGCATATATGTAAAAATTAAAATTTAGAGGTTAGCTATGTACATACATAGAAATTGAATGATATGTATCTAATTCTTTCAAAAAAAAATTTACTGCATCAAAATACTTCAAAATGCTAAAGCACGCATTTTTTTGCATTTACTTGAAACTAGGCAACAGAAAGAGCCTTCTCTTTGAGGAGAAAATATTACGTGTGGTTGTTCGCACGTGTATACAACTAATAAACGAACAGTACATGCACTCAGAGTGCACTGCATTTCATTGAGTGTTCGTGCATACAGACACCGCATCTGATATTAAAACTTAAAACTCATTCTTGAATTGTAAAATTCAAGCCCATACTTTTAATTTATTCATCTAATCATTTTGCATATTTTCTAACCATCTGTATTATATTATATATATATATGGAGAGAGAGAGAGAGAGAGAGAGAGAACAATGTTCTTAAAAAATATTATATGAAAAAAAGTGTTTTTACATATTATTTATTGTTTTATGAATATAATGTCAAACTTATAAATCAATCCGTATATTCTTATGAGAGTTTGATAAATGTATTCAACATAATTCAATAAATGCACGGCGTTACAAAGTATATGAAAAAAGTGTTTTTGAATTTCCCACTTCTCATTCTTTATTATTTTATGGATATAATTTCTAACTTCTAAAGGAATCGGTATATTCCCATGAGAGTTTCATAAATACATTCAACATAATACAGTAAAAGCACGGCATAACAAAGCGACTTCAAATGAAAGCTATTTGTTGCCAGCAAATAAATTCACATTCTCCAGACCACCTCTCGCTTGCTTCCCAGTCCCTATACTAATTATATTTTTTTATAAGAACAAGTATGCTGATGGCCAACACAAGAGACAAAGCCACAGCCATTTGAGTTCTTGATATCTATCCTTCCAAAGCTCATAATTAACTTTCTCAATATCATCAAACTGAATTATCTTACAAAAAAACCATACTCTGCTTATGACAGTTTTCCGTCTACTTTGAGTCTGATACTCTTGCCACATTTCTATATGGGGAACTGCTTTCTTGTTGCTTTTTAAAATTTTTTATGATGGGAAGTAGCTTTTTTTTAAGCTAAACAATCAAAATGCGGTGACCGTAAAAAAAACTATTGTCTCTGATTTGTTTAATATATATATATATAGTAATATTTCACACTGTTTATTTTCTTTACCACAATTTTACGACCGTCATTTTAAAAAGTTGCAGCCATTCCAAACACACCCCAACTATCTTTATAAGAGCTTCAACATTTTAAATTCATATTAATTTCTCCAATAATCATAAACTACCCTACATTTAATGACAATTTTTTTAAAAAAACAAAGCCCCCTCACTTTTTTGTTTTTATATATTTGGTATTGTGTGGACTTTCAATCAATAGAATCAAAAAATGAATCTGAATTGAGATTTTTATTTTACTTACAAACAAATATTTCACTTCTTCACAATATGGTCAATTGAGACATAAATTAATGTGGCTGTCTAATTAGCTAACCTATTTTAGGAGAGTTGCTATCAAATGCATTTTAAAAGAGCTTTGTTTGGCTGAATCAAAAGAGAGTTATTTTCTTATCAAGTTGAGCTGATCAACATAGCTGGATATAATTTTTTTTTTAATGGAGAAAATAATTTTAGTTGCTTGATTTTATTGATACATGACACTACGGTCCATTTTATTGTTCACAGTTGTTAGAGAGTAAACTTACCTATGCACTTGGGGAACTGGCGAGGGCATTTTAGTAAAAAAGAAAGGTTAATTCATCGAAATAAAAGGCTCAGATATAGGCTTTATTTTTGTGAATTATTACTGTCCTAAATAAAATAAAATTCATATTTTTTTAGATTAAGAGTTTTTTTGTGGCAGTTGTAGCTTATTAAAAAGTAGATGTGAAGCTGTTGAAGAATAATAAGATGCTCAATAAACTGCAGTGACTATTACAATTTTTTTTTTTTTTTTAAAGTGTCAGATCGCAGCTAAGAACTGCCACCGCACCTGGTTAGGATCGGTGAAAAAATACAAATTTCAGTGATAGTTTTTTGAAAAAACTGTCAAAACGTAGTTTACCCAAACACATAAAAAGTCATTCATTTTTTTATATTAAAAAGTAGATGTGAAGCTGTTGAAGAATAATCAGATGCTCAATAAACTGCAGTGACTATTACAACTTTTTTTTTTTTTTGAAAGAGTCAGATCACAGCTAAGAACTGCCACCGCACCTGGTTAGGATCAGTGAAAAAACACAAATTTCAGTTATAGTTTTTTGAAAAAGCTATCAAACCGTAGTTTACCCAAACACATAAAAAATCATTCATTTTTTTTGGACTTAAGTAACATCTAGACAACTGACATGACTCACCAGAGGAGCGGAAGAAAAATAAAATCATGATTTGCTAGTCTCTCGCGTTCGTTGCCCGGATATTACTTGTGTTCGGACTCTGGATGCAATATTTTCTCAGTGAGGATGCCAACCCCCAAACAAAGCACAAATATAATTGTCGTCACTATCCGAATGCTTATGGTTACATAGTTGTTTATTTATTTATTTATTTATTATTTGCTTATGAACTTGTTGAGTGGAATCCAATGTAAATTTTTTCGTTATTTTGCTAGTCTAAGAAGTTGCTATACATCCTAAAGAATATGTGCATATATGAAAAAATGGAATCATTTCGCTTTGGTTGCTTGTTTTTCCTTCGCCATCTCGTGCACACAAATGAAAATTTTTTGTGTTAGTAGAAAACTTGCCGCACATATTAATTTATACAGAATTTGAACATATTTTAAATAATAAGATCACTTGGTTTTGTTTGTGAAGTTGTTTGTGAAATTGTTGAGGGGAACCTCATGCAATTTTACTAATTTGCCTATTACTCCTTCACACGAATGGAAATAATGAGATCAGATGGTGCCCGATAATTTGCCGCGCATATGAATTTCTAAACAAATAGCACATATATAAAACAATGAGTTCAGATGGTTTTGTCATAGAAATCCATTATATGTAAAATGATGAAGTAAGATGGTTATTTATTCATGGAATTTTGCAGAGGGCTTCGGCTTCACAGTTATATATATATATATCTGTGTGTGTGTGTGTTATTGCTGAGTGCAAAGAAATTCATAATAATAGAGTGATAGAATAATGCATTAGCTTCGTACAAAAATCTAGCACACACACATGATAGAAAAGTTGTGAGAGAAAACACCTAAGTTCTTATATAAAAACCAAAAAAAAGAAAAATCACAGGCCTGGTCTTACTTAAATGATTCTACTAGTATATATCAGGATTATAAATGATACTCTTTCTCATAATTGAGGCAGGCGTTGATACATTATTATAGATGTTAATTATGTAGAATGCACACATCTGAAGGATTGTAGAGGCTTTGAAGATGTTTTCAATAGATTGCTTGAAGAATGATTGGTCAACTTTCTTTAAGGAGAACAAAGTGAGTTAGTATCATCTTGGTATGGAGAGTGGGTTTTGCCCCATTAACAATTGTTTTGTGTCAGAGAATTCACAGTGGTAGAATTATATTAATGTCTTAGCATTGTACGAGAATCCATCACACACGCACAAATAAAAGAAGGGCTGATAGAGAAATTACAAGGGATTTTTTTTACATGGAAAACCCAAAAAGGTAAAAAATGTGAGACCTAGCCCAATTTAAATAATTTCACTACATCGATGTAGGTTACATACAAGACTTTGTTGACTCTTGAATAGCGGGAAGCAATATTACAGAAGGGGGGATTATCGATGCTAGTTCTACTCAGGGAGTAGTAGAATACATTGGGAAAGTGGTGGTGACCCAACTTTTGTGAAGGAAGACCAACAATAGAGTTTGTGTGCCTAAAAAAACTAATGCAGCGTCGTCGTTAGCGGTGGCCCGACAATGGTGGCCAGGCCGCAATGACCATAGTGACTAGGCAACGGAGGTTTTATGGTATCGGCATCCCAATGACGGTGACATGGATTGAAGGTGGTCATGGCTTATAGTTTGATGGTGATTTAGCATTGGTAGGTACAAAGATAAAAATAATAGTGTTGGTTGGGATACAATGATGATGACTCCAAAATGACATCAACAAGGTGATATTGTTTTGAGAATAGTAGCAATTGGTTGATGGTGTCATGCAACTGTTGTGTGGTAATGACCCAGCACTATGGATACCTAATAATAGTGCTCTAGCACATTGACAACTCAATAATTGTGGTTCAACGTAGTGGCTAACAATGCCGGTGTATGGCTTGGTGATAACTCGATGATAATGATACAACATAACAATGGTTTGACATAGTGGTTTGGTAGTGGTAGTAGTGGTTTGGTGACTGTAGCAACAAACGCTCCATTGGTAAAACACTAATAGTCGAGCAATAATGATTGTGCTCCAATGGCCTATTATTAGTAGTCGCAGATCATGATCCAACAATAATGGTAATAGCGACAATAGCTCTGTTGGACAGTCAATTATAGTGGTGGCTTCACCGCCATTAGTTTGGTGATGATGGTTTGACTATGACGACTTATTATGATGATCATGATGTTGACTAGATGATAGTGATCTAGCGATGGTGATGGTGTACCATAAATGCGGTGATGGCTTAATGATAATGGTCTAACACTATAGTGACCTAATAATATTGCTTAAGCACAACAATAGCTTAATGAGAGTGGTCAAGCATAGTGGCTGCCCGATGATGGTGGTGCATCATGGCAACAAACCGATGATGGTATTCTAGCATTGTGGCAGATAAATGAAGGTGGTGCATCATGATAGCTGACCGATGATGTGATCAAGCATAGTATTGTCCTGAAAATAGTGGTTTGACAATGGAAACAGTGGTTTGATAGCAACAATAGTCTAACAACATGATTTATCCAAACAACATTGATCAAGTGAGAATGGTCTAGCAATAGTAGCAAGAGATTGTGAAAACAACATTATTAGTCAGAACATTATGATGGTGGCATTAGCTCCATCAGCTTGACAACCTTGATGAGAGTCAAGAGGAGTCAACTATCTAATGTTGACCTAACCATGATGATTGTTGTCGAGCAGTTATGATCAAGTGATATTGGTGATGTCGGTTGTATGCATGATGGTGGCCTGAAAAACATTGATGATTTCATGGCTTTGGTGAGAATGCAAAAATTTTAAGAACCCTATCCCCTAGAGCAAACTAAATCATTATCTTTCTTGAAGAAGAATGATCATAGCTAAGCACCAAAGGTTATGTAGGGTGTATTCAGACTATTATATAAGAGTGATTAGTGGGTGACATAGCCATTGAATAATGATAAACAAACAACATTGGGCTTAACATGAGTTGAAGTGATTGGAGAGGATCCACCATATATGTTTGACAAGTATGAGCTTTTTTATTGGAGTTCTATTTGATAACATTAGTTTGTGGAAGAGGTTGAATGAAATTCACCATTGATATTTAATATATCTAAGGTTGTTTGTTGAAGTGCTTCTTGATGATGTTAACCTATGTAGAATAGGTCAAATGACGCTTGACTCGATTGATTTTGTTCATCAAAGTGCTTTTCGATGATGTAACTTGCGTTGAAGAGATTTAAGAAATTTTAACAAGGAAGTTTGACCTATCTAAGGTTATCTTGTTGGAGTTTTACTCTACACTATTAAGATAAATGGAAGAGGTTAAATGAAATCCACCAAATATGTTTGATGTATCCGAGATTATTTGTGAGAGCCTTACTTTAAAACATGAAATTGTATGGAAGATGTTGAATCGACTCCCCCTAGGATTGATTGTACCTTGATTAGAAAAGGATGAATGTCACGTGGATCCAAAATCAAAGGTAAGGTTGGTTTGTATTTAATCATTGTAGAGTCGACAAGTATTTGTATGACATCAATAGTGTATCAACCTTGTTGGATATGTTAGGACTCAATATTAATTTTAATGACATGAATTGATTTCATTGGTAACAACAAACATGAATGATTTTAGTGCTGATGTGTGATGACCTTATTGGCACCAAAAACATCTGTGTTAAGCGAGATGTTAGATGCCAGTTGCTAGCAATGATTGTTGTTGTCAAACATTAAATAAAACTCTATGTTTTCTTAAATGTATAAATCTCTCATACTCTAGGTTCCCTTCATGTGTTAGAGGATATATTTATAATTTTATATAGAGATATTTTTATTATCTTAACAGAAATCCACATATGGTTGAGCCAATGTCCAGTGTTGATCACCTTGATCATTGAAGATATTTCATTTACTTAAGTGTCCTAACATCATTAAAAATATATTCATCCCATCAAGATGCACATTTTGATAATAAAATGAAAATTTCATGACTTTGCATTTAATTTATTTATTTTTATTCAAACACTTGCATCAAGTATGTGCTTGATTGAATGAATTCTTTGAAAATGTTTCAACATTTTAAAATGATTAACAGTAGCCACTAAAAGTGATAAGTAATCACACTAATTTTAACAAATGTAAATTGATGATTTTTTTATAGGCATAAACTAAAAAAAATATTTATTAGAAACATAGTCAAAAAATGTCTCTCAATTTCATTCTTCAAAATTCCTAGCATAAGAAGACATCCATAATGACATCATAGGAGAAAGATTATTTTCTTAAAAATAAATATGAACCTAATAGATATATGTGTACTTGTATTATGAAATTAACTTAAAGCTTTATATTATAAATTAAAGGTCTTCATGCTTAATATTTTGTGATCTACAATTAAAGATTATATGATAGACCTAAAGCAAAGATTTATAAGCATTAATCACTTACAAGTGATAGGCCTTACTTAAGCCCATTATGTCATGCCAACAGTGACTGCATGCAGTTGTAACACTAGTGATTAGTAGTTCGCTCCACAAAATTACTATGCCTCATGTTATATTGACCAACTTTGCCATCAATTTTGGTGATAAAAAGGCACAATAACACGAAATAAATACCTCATGTTTTTAAAGGATAGGTGATTCCAAAAGTGATACATTTCTTAGTGTAAATGAGAAATTAAAAGAAATTTTTACTCAAAATATTTTCAATTCAATATGTGGATAAAAAATAATTTCATTCCAATTCTCTTCTCATTTTTATTCATCCTCATGCTTGCCTTTCACGGAGGCTTGCTATGTCTTTCTACAATGAATAAAATCTTAATGATTTTAATGCAATCAGATTTACATTTTTCAATTAGATTTTATCATTTTTTTATTCATACTTTCAACTTAATATTATAACAAAAATTAAAATATACTCATAATTTTTTCTTAACAGTATTGATCATAAAAATTATCAATCAACTCATCAAAATAAGAATATTTCAACCTTGACCCCAAATTACTAGAAAATGAGCTCAAGTAATGTCTTTTTTATTGTTTGTAAGTGTCACCCATTAAACAATAATTTAGATAAGCATACCCACCAAATACTCAACATGCACCTTCCCACAATAAGAAACCAATCAAAACCTTCACCTCAATCTTCAGTATATATCTCACCAATTCCATAGAGAAGCTCTTAAGACATCCACCTTCTTCCAGTCTTCTTCAACCTCTGAATCTTCATCCCTCTCACCATGCAAAGTGCAATGGACCAAACCAGAAACTGGATGTGGGAAAGAAGCAAGAACTACTCAACCAAGCCAATCTATTTCAACCCAATTCTCACTTCTCCTTCTTCATCATCATTTGATTCATGGGAGGAGTTTGCTTTCGCGAAAGATTCTTCCGGCGATCTATGGGGCTGCGTATGGCCTCCTCGATCCTACTCGTGCACCTTTTGCTGGAGGGAGTTCAGATCAGCTCAGGCTCTTGGTGGCCACATGAATGTTCATCGCCGGGACCGTGCAAGACTCAAGCTTGAAGCTTCAAGCCCTTCTAATGAAGAAGACAAGAACTTTTTTGTTGCTTCTTCCTTTTCAATTCTGCCGCAGGAAGTTTCAGTTGATTTGAACTTAAGTGAGATGGATTGCAAGAGAAAAAGAGAAACTTGTGGGGTTTATGAGGTTTCGAGTAATTGTAAGAAGCTGAAAATTAGTGATGATTTGGTGTTGGGTTTGGATAGAAAGAGTGATGGAGAAGATCAGCTGCAAGTTTTGAATTCTGATGAAGTATTAAGGCTTAGAACATGCCAAGTTGAAGAGTTGGATCTGGAGCTTAGGCTTGGAGATCCTCCAAAAGTTAAGAAGGATTGCACCATAATCATGATAGAATAGATGAACAATTTATGTTCGAGTTTATTTCTTTTTCAGTATAATCCAAGCTTTAATTAAGCTCTTTTTTTTTGCTGCAAAAGGCAACGTGCGCACCTTTTCTCATGAATTCAACTCATCGCTTGTAACAGTGAGAAGCCAACGAGGGCAAATGGAGAATGCTTCTTTTTCCTTTGTTGGTCTTCTTTCCTCACAAGAAATTAACGTATAAGTTGATCCCATAGCTTTGCAGAGGAGTCATGAATCTAGTTTTGTTGTTTTTGGGAAATAATATGTGGTGATTCCTTCAATGTGCTTGGCCGGGCAATGATGCCCAAAATACATCACTCTCATGTTCATTATAAAATCTAAATTTGATTAGCTAACTGTTGTACTTCACTTGAACTTATGCGTCCCCCTTGAGCAAATAATTTTTTGTCTGTACTAAGGAAGGCAGATGAATTTTGGTTTATATATAATTTCTATCTTATTCTTTTTCTTTTTTTTTTTTCTGGTTCAGACTAAGTTGGAAGGCAAATAATTCTTGTTTGATCTCATAAGAATTTAGAAGGTATATATTCTTTTACATGGGTTTATCAGCAGCACTCTTTTTTGAGTTGTTAAACCACCTAAGTTTTATGTTCTTAGATATCTAACACCTAAAATTCTTGTTTGATCTCATAAGAATTTAGAAGGTATATAGTTTTACATGTTTACATGGATTTATCAGCAGCACTATTTTTTGAGTTGTTAAACCACATAAGTTTTATGTTCTTGGATATCTAACACCTAAAACTTTATAATTATATTCATGACACTCAAATCTTTAATATCACATCAAACAATCACAACCATCAACTTTTTAAAAGTGGAATATATCTTTCTTCATATATAAATTTGTGACACCAAATTGTTATATATCTAAATATCAGACTTTAGGTGCACTTAGGAATTGCATGGTATGTATATTAATTATCCAAAAATTTAGGAAACAAATATAGTTGTTCTTTGGTCTGTTTTTAAGTTTTTTTATACTTGGCATTAGATTTGGAAATGTTATAATAATAAAACTTTAGCATAATTGAATGCAAAAGAATTATAAAGGTCAAAAAAATGGATGCATCATCAAAAAAAAAAAAAAAATAAAGGAAACACTTATCAATGATAAAGTGAAAAATGCATCACAGAAGACTTGATGCAATTAATTTCAATCAATCTTCCTTTTAAGTTCATGAGAGGGGAGAGAATTCAATCTACTAATAATAGATAAATACATTAACCATCATGTATACATTGAATTAAGAAATACACAACTATGTCTAAAACCAAGTATACCCGCCCACCAACACACACTGACACAAATTAACAAAAAACCCCACAACTAAACTCTCAATGATGAAAATCTCACATGTGATAATTTTCACACATAAATTAGTTAGATGGTGGTGAAATCCTAAGCCATGAGAGTATATCATGAAACTCTTTTATCTATAAGAATTCTTAAGGGAAGGATTATTTTATAGTGCATGAACTTCTCCAAAATAAAATAAAAAAAATAAAACAAAAAAAAAAAAAAAAAAAAAAAAAAAAAAAAAAGCAAGCACATGGATCATTGGCATGGTCTAATTCCTGAATCTTGAGATCTCTTGTAATTCTACATTATGAGGATTTCAATATTTAGAAACAATTCTAATTCCTAAAAGGTTTTAATTAACATGTAGTGGCATGTGCTTAATATGACAATATTTTAATAATTAGATTTCAAAATACATTAAAATTAGTTCAACTTTACACTCAGAATGAAGTTAATAAAGTGAGTATATGAACAAACTAGTTTGCCTTGAATCCAACATGAATAACAAACCTATGGCATGTAATGTTAGCTTGATATAAAATCAAAATGTATTTATGTATATACATATATCTTGTATGTTTTACTTCCTTTTATTTGTGAAAATGTTGATATGTTTCTATATATTTTTGTAGTGTGTGTGTGTGTGTGATTGAATTTGTGTGTGTGTGTGTGTGTGTGTGTGTATCGTGTGTGTGTGTGAATGTATACATGATATTTGGAATAGAAATTAAGCTTAAGATATTGATAATCAATTAAAATTGAATACATTATTATTTAAACTGAGCTAAAATCAATGTTTATGAGTCATGCATGACTTGAAAAAAGGTCATATATTGAGCTAGCCAATAAAAAAATTTGAGCTGCTCTTGCTTGTATGCATTAAACGAGCCAAAAAATCTTGGCTCTTTCATACGTAATTGGTAGTTTCTAACCTCGCTAACTTCATCAGATGAAACAGTGATTAATTTCTCCAGATCCCATATAAATTTAATGCGTAGGCACTGGCATTAATTTGGCCAGCCAAATAAAAATTCGCTGTATATTTATTTAAAATTCAATTTAAAAATTAATTAAAATTATTGGGACGTTTAGTTGGTAAACATTTGCTGGATGATGTTAATAGCTATTTTAGTTTTTTTTTACTTATTTTATTCTGTCACAATTTTAAATAAAATTTATTGTATGGGATTTTAATTATATTTTATTTGAATCTATATGTTATTTAATTATATTGGGTAAATAAATATATCGATGGGAGATAAAATTATTAAATTATTTAAATTATATTAAAAAAATATTAAATTTTATTAATTATTTACAGAAATCTCAAATTTCATGATTGACATGACTTCATGCAGCTCCTGCTCTAAAAAATCCTACCCACAATAGTCATATCACAAAATGTTCTTATGTATTGAAATGAAAATAAAAAATAAAATGATGAAAGAAAAAGAGGAATAAACTTATTAATTTAAATTAGTGTTATATAAAAAATTAGGCTAGAAATTAAGAAGTGGAGCATGGCTACTATCAAGAAATAAATAAATGAGATAAATTTTAAAAAAAAATATTTACCCATGCCAAATTTTAGCAAAATTTTAAGAAAAAATTAAAATAAGAAAAAAAAAAATCCTTCGAATGGTGAGCAAGGAGACCTTATTCTGACATAGTGTTTATCAGTCAGTTTCTTGACCATTCAGCAATATATTCCACCACATGCTACAAAATGCACGTGCATCAGTGCATGGATTTCATTTTTTAATGTAATTAAGAGCTAACTCCTGTGCAACTAGCTTGTCTTAATATATTTGTAAATGATATGCATCATCAACAATTTTCATCATTTGACATGAATCTTGAGGAGCGACACAAATCTCGAGATAATTGTTTTTGCAAAGCGCATTAAAATTTCAGCTATAAATCATCCAAAACTCCAACTTCAACGAAAAATATAGTCAAACTAACCTATTTGATGACAAGAATACAATGAAACAAAAATTAGCCTAAACGAAATCATATCAAGCACAAATAGAACTATTAAGCCATTTTTGGAAGATTCTAATGCCGAATTGGAATGCCAAACAAAATCTAAATCTAACTAACTCATAGACGAATCGAGCATCTCAGCGAGACAAATTTAACGAGCCTAAGATCATTCAATTCTGACATCATTAAGAAAATCAAGCAGCGCTTTGAGGTCAATGTCCGTTGAAGCACTGCAACGCCTCAGCATTGATAACCAAATTCAGACTATTTCCTTAATTTTTCAACTTCACTATTGGATTGTGTGTTCATTGTATGTTAAATTTCAATTTTCTTATACTAATTAGAGGAGAGGAGCGTCTTGAAGAATTCCAAATATTGAAGAACCTTAAATGTGGTGTAATTTATATAATTCTTTTCTTTCTTAGTGATAGATATATTAGTGTGATGTGATTTCGTAATTTATTTTTCTTAAATTTTTTTCCCACATTAATTTTTTATATTATATTTTCTTAAAATTTTTCTTATTTATCTATTTCTTTTCAAAATTTTAGTTCGAATTTTTCATATTGATTTCCTCGAATTTTTCACGTCTCTCGCAACAGTTTGTTATGACAGATAAAATCTCATGCAAGCAGAGAATAATCACTCAGATAATTTTTTCCTTATTTCTTAAATTGGGTCAGGATAGCAGCAAGGCACTTGGAGCTTTCTGCAAAACAGACATAATCTTATTCGGTTTCTTCATATTATTAAATATAAGGATAAGTAATCATTTTGCAGAACTGACACAAAAGAGGACAACAAAATAACAATTAGTTTTGTACTTGACATTGGGACAAGTTTGATCCGAGAGGCATAACTAGTGTTGTGCGAGATGAATCTATGGGAAGTCAGTGTTTCGTCCAAGGTGAGGCATAAGAACTGACAAGGGACGGCACATGGAAGTAAAATCCATGTTTAGCTTTTGTTATTTTAATTCGCATGCAATATTATATTAATTGGGTTTGAATAAGTTATCTTCATATAATCATTAGTGTCATTTGTGGATGAGATAAGCTTAAATGAAATAAATAAATATATATTTTCGATCCGATTACTTTGCATAACAATTATGATAACTATCTTGTAAGATAAATTTTTGTTCTTACCATATAAAACAGTTTTTTTATTGTTTTCTCACAAAAAAAAGGAAGGTATTTAGCAATAGAAATAGAAATATCTTTACAGCAAAGAAGTTGTTGCTTGCATCATAATCTTAGTTTTTGTTTTTTTTTTAATCTTACAATAATGATATATTGTTTCTCTATAATTAATTGAAATGAATTGCTGCAATATTCTGAACCAAATTTGGAGAGTAGGTTTAGTAGAATCTCTTGAATCAGTAAATAATTTGTTTTGCAAATTTTAAGGAAATAGTTTTGCTGGCAATGTCTTTCCATCAATCAATTGTACTTTGATATCGTATGGGCAATCAAAAGTACACGTGATGAACTATTGGCATCTAATAATTTAAATTTATCTCGATTTATATTTCAAATTAGTTTTGTTTTGATGTTTATGAAGTAGTACTAGGAGGTCTTGATGTGTGAAGCCGTCTGATGTAAATGAAATATTATTTAAGAGCTCGTGTGTAATATTATGTTAACATTGCATGGAATTACTCATATTTCTATATCTCTCAATAAAAACTTTGATTACTATAAGAGAATTATTGTAGTCATTTTCTTCTTGATAATGATAAAGTTTATCTACTTTATGTCATGAAATTTATGGTCAGATCATACCTCCTCAAGTGTGAGGAAATCCAAGGTATGCATCTCTTTTCAGAGATCTAAATGAGAGGACCATGATCATATCTAAATTCATTGAGCCATGTTATCCCATCTTCAACCTAAAACATGCCTAGGAAGATTTCTTTGACTAAGCTACTACTATCAAAAGAAAGAGAATCATGACAAGAAATGTATTCATTCTTTAATCTATCAGATTTAAATACCTTGTATTAAGCAATTTTTTATAGGGTGCATGATACTCAAGGCTAGCTATCTTGTTATTAACATACGCCAAATATCCATCCACAAAAGTGAATCATTGAGGATACGCAACTCACTCATCATGCTAAAATTAGTTTTCATTGTGACTGCAAATATTTCAAAGAATCATGATCATAATATAACACAAACTTTCATGATAATTTATAATTGTAAGTCGTTTATCTTAGGGTCTGTTTGGGGCAGCTTGTGCCTTATCATGAAACACGGCTCGCGGGCCTGCCGCGGCGGTCTAACTGTGGCCTGCGTTTAGTGTAAAAATGCAAACACAGTTTCAGATAAGTTGGCGAAACGCACAAACCAAATGGTACGACAGCGTTTTGAAAACACCGCCCGCACTTATAAGCTACCTCAATCATGCAACAATCAATTTTTATTTTTTACTTTTTAATTATGTTTTTTATGGTGTTCTTGACTTGCACCACCTATACCTAACCTAGAGGCTTCACATTGTATCTCATTAAAATTGTAAGAAGTTAATTGTTTTGAGAATTCAAGTAACAAAAATTAGTTCTTCGATAGTGTCGAAGGCTTTTTGTATGCAGGGTATGCAATGAAATTTACATTTTTAGTACAGTGGTTAATGGAGCGATGATGATGTCACATTTCTTAATGACTCTGTGATAGAAGAACGTTAAACCATGAAAATTATGCACATACTTTATTAATTTAGGTTTTAGCCAATTTAAGATTGTCTTAACCTTAATAGGATCTACAAAAATCTCATTGGCAAATGTCACAAAACCCAAGAAAATAACCTTATAAATGAGCAATTATTTAGTCAATGAAGAGTTTCTTAGTATGAATGCTAGCAATACTGAACATAAGTGACCCAAGTGTCAGTCTTATTTATGTCAAGGATAAATATATCAAAAATATACTACTACGAACTATTCAATATATGGACCAGGAATTGGTTCATGATCCTCTTAAAAATGCTTGGTGAATTTGGAAAACCAAAGTGCATGAGTAATTATTCAAAATATCCTTAATAAATTTCAAATGCATTTTTAGTCATTGCTTGGTTTAAGTTTAATTTGGTCAGAACCACTTTTAAGATTAATCATAAGATAATCATTTTGGCCAAAGAACTCAATTTTACATATCTTCCAAGTGTCGATTTTGAAATCTATAACAAACGAGACGGTTGATAGCTTTTCTTTCAATGTGCATGTGCCATTAATCTATTTTAATATAAAAAGAAAACTCTTCTAATGAAATGATAAAATCAATAGCGGCCGACTGGATTTTTGAAGATATCATCGTATTGGTAACAATGATTGCCAAAAACTTCTGAAGGTATATGAACTTGAAGCAATGGCTTGGCTGGTAACTTCAATTTCATTCACATTTTTATTACTTGGTTGATGTTTGCTGGCATCATATATTTGCTAAACATGCATCTTGTAGTCTAAATTTAATACTCTTGAATTTAAACTTGCAAATATTGCTCTACCATAATGATTAATTTCTATATACTAAAGGTAAATGTGATGTAACTAAATGGCAACAAACATCATCCAAATAGTTATCTTTTCATGTAAGAACTTAACATGTTTTAGTGATAGTAAATTATGATTTTTGGTAAGATATTTTTGTAATATTTATACAATTCTAGTAGAGATTCTATTAGATATCATGAAAGTTCGTGGAATAATAATTACTTTATTATTATGATGATGTGGTAGAATAATAGACATTACATAATTACAATAGGCCATAGATTGATGGGATAATCTCACAACTCACTGAGATGGTATGAGTTGCATAAGGTGAATGACTGATAAGCTCGGTGAAACATTGATGGGGATGGATTTAATAGAGGCGGATTCGATGGAAATTGATTTTTTTCATTTTCTTAATTTATTTTATTTAACACATGCAACACAAACTAGTGTCAATGCATGATGTTTACAAAACTCTGAACATATTATAGTAAACTTCATCTTTTATTCATCAATCATATAATAATAATAATAATAATAATAATAATAATAATAATAATAATAATAATAATAATAATAATCAAAATTACCGATGAGAATTTGAAATATTATGATTATTTTTATTTTGATTATAACTACCATTACATACAGAGCACAAGAATATGATTTTTTAAACTATGAAAGAGATGCATTTACACGTGCCACAATCAAAACATTGAGAGTTGGATAAAAATGTAAAATACAAGTTTGGATTTTATCATGACCTTTGATGTTTGAGCGAGAATTTGAAATATGGATGAAAGAGGGTGCTTAATTTGTAAATAGCAATGTTTTGGATGTCCTCCTTTTTTTATTTATTTAAAGTTTTGATATTTTGAATGCTTTATGCCTAAATAATGAAGTATGGATACCTTAATTGTTTTGTTTTGCGTACCATGCATGTGAACTTTCCTAGAAAAAGTGGAAATAACATACCATGTTATCAAAATCTTAATCCAAATTGAATTTCATGAAATAACAATTGGAAATAGGAATTACAATTTTTTTTTAATATTAATTTATTATTGATGATTATATGTTATGAATGTGTACGAACGATGGATCAGATTCATGAATGCCATCGTGTATTTCTGCAAAATTGAACATTCATCGTTACATATGTATAACATATGTAATATTTTTTCCCAAAATTGCGCTAATCATGTTGGAAATTCACATCAAAACACGGCAAATTAAGCTCGACAATCATGAGTAGGTTATAACACTCTATCTATAATTTTTTTTCAATTCTTTTTTCATAATATTATTATATTGATAATAATATAGCGATTTAAACAAGTCAAGTTTGAGTGAGCTAAATGTGTATTCATGTTTAGCTCGTTCAAAAATTTATTAGAAATAATTTGTGAACAACATATTCCTATTCTGCTCAGTTTGAATTTGTTAGCTTGGGGCTTGTCTTTGACTCCACCCAACTTGAATGATTAAAAAATATTAATAATTGTAAATAAAGAACAGAAAATTAATATAAAAATGTCATAATAAATATTACTAATTTAATTATTTAATTAATTCGAATTAAATGAGCACCAAATTCCTATATATTTACTTATCTAAGACTTATGTATTTGTAATAAATAAATAACAAACTCAACATTTTTTTTTCCTAATACTTTAGTTTTATTTTAACCTAAAATATATTTGTATTTAATAAAAACGTTATATCTTTTTGTGAAATTTGAGAAAATTTAATTATTATTATTAAGTTAATCTGATGAAATTGTTTAAATGCTTTTTAAGCTTATTTTTTAAAATTAAATTATATACTTTTTACTAGATTTTAATTCAATTAAGATTAAATCGAGCAAATAAAAACTTAAATTTATATTACTCTAAATAATATTTTAATTATAATTTATTGCCCCGTAAAGTTTGAGGTTGGTTCTGCCCCTAAATTTTTAAATAATTTTATTTCATATTTTTTATTTTTTATTTTGCTTCATTTAGATATCACAAAGTTTTATTAAATACAAAAATATATTAGAAGTAAACAAACTATTTTTTTTCTTAAGTACTAAAAGGACAATAGAGTGAAGGTATTTTTGACTTAGAAAAATTTACATATATACCACTTAGTTCCTATGTATTTCATATCTAACACCTATACTTTAATTTTTACACAGGCTACTCTTTATGCTTCTAAATGTGTTTTTCACTTTTAAAAGTTAAAATGATGTTTTTTGATGGGATATGAATGATTTGGATGGTATAAATGTAATGATCACACTATAGGTGTTACATATGTAAATACATAAAAATTGGGTGGTATGTGAGAAAATGCATCTAAAATTTAAAAGTGAGGATTGAGGGCCGCATGTTACTCTTCGTCTGGACTTCAATCTAAAATTGAATTATTTACATATTTTATTCACTACAATATAGTTGTAAGTTTCTAAAATACATAATTTGAATGTAGAGTTCAAGCATTACATAAACACATGATTGTATGGAAGAAAAAACTAAGATAAACTGTATTGTACTGAACAAAATATATAAATATTTCTTAAATCTGCTATACGATGACAAAATCAATGCTAAAATACATGATTTTAATGTAACAGTTCATAGCATAAAATAAAACACGATTTTGCCCAAGAAAAATCCTAGATACAACCTTGATGTACTGAACAAAGTAAGAGTTGATAACGGCTTTGGGGATTATTTATATATTTTGTTAAGTATAACATGTGTTTTATGTTATGCTATGAACCCTTACTTTCAAAAAATTTATTTTAGAACTATTTTTGTCCTCGTTATAACGAATTTAATGATTATTTATATGTTTTGTTCAGTACAACACGGTTGTATCAGAGATTTTTCTTCAGTACAACTGTATGTTTATGTCATGCTATGAACACTTGCAATCAAATCATGTATTTTAGAATTATTTTTATGCTCGTTATAGCGAATTTAAGGATTATTTCTATGTTTTGTTTAGTACAACATGGTTGTATGTGGGTTTTTTCTCCAGTGCAACTGTATGTTTATGTCATGCTATTAACTGTTACATTTAAATCATGTATTTTAAAACCTTACAACTATGTTGTAGTTAATAATATATGTAATGTAATTTTAGATTTGAGTTCGGATGTAGAAGAACATCCGGCTCTGCTTGTAATATTTTCTCCGACTAAAGAACGTAATCCGGCTCTGCTTGTAATATTTTCTCCGACTAAAGAATGTAATTATTTTTGTCCTCGTTATAGCGAGTTTAATGATTATTTATATGTTTTGTTCGGTACAACACAATTGCATCAAAGATTTTTCTTCAGTACAACTTTGTGTTTATGTCATACTATGAACTCTTGCATTCAGGTCATGTTTTTTAGAATCATTTTTGTCCTCTTTATAGCGAATTTAAGGATTATTTATATGTTTTGTTTAGCACAACACGATTGTATCTGAGTTTTTTCTTCAGTGCAATCATGCGTTTATGTCATGCTATGAACTGTTACATTTAAATTATGTTTTTTAGAGCCTTAGGACTATGTTGGAGTTAATAATATATGTAAGTAATATAATTTTAGATTTAAAGTAATATAATTTTAGATTTGAGTTCGGATGTAGAAGAACATCCGGCTCTGCTTGTAATATTTTCTCCGACTAAAGAATGTAATTATTTTTGTCCTCGTTATAGCGAGTTTAATGATTATTTATATGTTTTGTTCAGTACAACACGATTGCATCAAAGATTTTTCTTCAGTACAACTTTGTGTTTATGTCATACTATGAACTCTTGCATTCAGGTCATGTTTTTTAGAATCATTTTTGTCCTCTTTATAGCGAATTTAAGGATTATTTATATGTTTTGTTTAGCACAACACGATTGTATCTGAGTTTTTTCTTCAGTGCAATCATGCGTTTATGTCATGCTATGAACTGTTACATTTAAATTATGTTTTTTAGAGCCTTAGGACTATGTTGGAGTTAATAATATATGTAAGTAATATAATTTTAGATTTAAAGTAATATAATTTTAGATTTGAGTTCGGATGTAGAGTAATATCCGGCTCTACATGTAATATTTTCACGGACAAAGGAGAGTGATCCACAATCTACTCACATTTGAAATCTTAAATTACGATTTAGTCCCACATCTCAAAGCTATTTAATGCTATTTTTAACTAAATTCAAAGAAGAAGCAGCCATAGTTGACCTTCCTAAACAATTTATAAGGGCTTAACTTACATATGAATAATTGTTTTATATGAATAATGACTTATGAAAATTTACATACATACCACTCCACTCCTATGTATTCTTATACACACCACATTATGCATGGTATTGGATCGTATTTGTGAAAATGCATATAAATTTTAAAGGTGAGGAGGGTGGTCGGTAACCTACTAACATTTGAAATATTTAAATTACTATTTAGTCCCACTTCTCAAAGATAATTATTTTATATGAGTAAATAATTTATGAAATAAAAACCCTCAAACTTCTCAGGGTGACCAATGTGAATCAAAACCTAATGCGAAATAAGGCTGATAAAGTTTGGATGCAGGGATCATCATGATGTGACAAAAGCAAGGCTAACAATTTGGAGAAATTATTCTGTCCGATGTTGACATTTTAGAACAACGTGTTGATTTGACCACCTGAAATGCAGGGGATGTGCGTGTGTGTATGTATATGTCGACATTTGGTGTTGAATTTAACCATAGAGAGTTATATGGTCTAAAAAGCATTCATTTTCCCTCACAAAATCCATGGAAGCCAAAAGGGAAAGTAAGATGTTCTGGCACTTCCAGCTTCACCACTACGGCATCATCATCATCTCTTATACTCTTCGCGTCCAACACCACCAGATAACACATGTTCCTACAAACTGCATACTGTTCCAGAAAACATGAACTACACATATGAGCAAAACAATACTAATCAACACATTGCTACCTAACGAAGACAGAAATATATATAACTCCACCTCTACAACGACGATATAGCCGTCTTCCTCATCTCAGGTCGAAATTCTTCTTGGTATAAACATGGGCTCTCCAACAAACCTTCTGCTCTCAGTACTCCAAGACTTGACGTCGCCGTTAGAACAATCAATTTTCACCACTGTGTCAAAAGGGAAATGTGGCAGTAACTCCGTGGAACCGGAGGTTTAGCTGGCATACATGAATCGGTTCGCTTTGCCGGAGTTGTTGGGATTGATCATCGGCAAATCACAAAATTTTCTCCATTTGGTTGAAGAATCGATAACAGAGAAACTGATGCATGATCCCTTACCATCTAATTCCATTGATATCTATGATTTTATACACACATTTGAAGAACAATCACTTAAATGATATCTATATATATCTCGAATCAGAATCCTATATACTTACCTGGACTAGATGGGGCAGTAATTTTTTGTCTATGTCCATAAATGTGGGGTCCAGCTTTGAAATTCGCTCATCATACCCTACAGATTAGTGAAAGGAAATTATACAACTCTGCTGCAAACCAACCTTGGCTGGCCCATTTAGTTAAATAAGTTGATCATTACCGAACATTTTTCTGGGGCTGAACCACTTGTATGAGCAGACAGAAGCCTGAACATTAATCTGTATATTTCCTGCGCCATTCTTCTCTTCAAAGGAATTGCCCATATGCAGTCCATAGTTGACAAGGAGCTTCAACTGGAGCTCTAGTCCAATCCCTTTTCGGTAATATTGTGTTGTCAGAAAATCTTGGAAGCAGGTAAATCGGAGTTGTGGGCTGACTGGAATTCACTGAAATACATGATACCAGTGGGGCTAAACCAGCCGTAGCAAGAAATGTTCCTGGAAGCATTCTACTTATTAATGTCAGTAAAGTTTCCATTTCAAAAGATTAATTAATTAAAGTAAATTAATTAATGAACATAGATTATAACCTTTCACATCGACCTTAATGCGATTTCCCATGACTATATAGTAGGAATCAGTGAAGGCCCAGTCATGGATCACCAGCTGCTCTGTCATGAGAAATTCCTTCTTTTGCTGCAAATCAAAATTGCTGTCGAATTCTGCAACCAAGAGACAAACAAGCTGTTTAATTTATTAAGTTTCTGAGATGGAAATATATACAAGGATGTATGTAGATGGAGGTGGGGGACGTTTACCATAGAAGCTGAAGTTAGTTTGCGGTAGAAAAATGTCTTCATTGTCGCAGGAAAGTAAAATAAGTCTGTTTCTCTGCGCATCAATTTTGTAATGTGATAGAGTTCTCTTTGAATGCTTCCCCAGCATTACTGGACAAATAAAATTAGTAAGTTATTATTCACTAAGCATATAAATTAATATATAGTCGAACTTTTTTTTTATTTGGCGTGCAAGCAAACGCTTGAACTTTATTCCACATTGGGTCAACACCGCCCGAGTTGCGTCCAAGTAGGGGTATAAATGAGCCGAACACGAGCGAGCCCAA
>NW_018164444.1:41486430-41520199 GCF_001263595.1 Phalaenopsis equestris | reverse complement strand
TATATATATATATATGTCTGTGTGTGTGTGTGTGTATCTTCTTTATTAATTAGAAAAAAAATATTTTCTGAATAGGAAGCAATTATTTCGTATATTTTTTATGTTTTAAGAGATTTTGTACTGAGATTTTGTTGTGAATTTAATTGCCACGGCAAGTGAAACTTGATGGGCGCATTTATTTGGATCAATCGAAGGTACTATTTCTTTTGTAACAAAAAACAATGAAGTGGTTTATTTGTCATTTATAGGAGCAAATAAGTAGACTAATGGAGGGAACTACAGGAATGTAGAAATCCTAAGTTGTTGGAGAGCTTAAAGGCCAACATAAGGTATTTGAGTGGTTGAATCATATAAAAACTATCGGTTTTTACTCTTTTAGTAAGTTAAATGGGCTTGAACTTAATAAATTAGTGGTAAATGTTATACAAGCTCTTGTGTAATGGAAATGAGTATACATTTAATTGTATGCTAACAAGTCTGCAATCTCTCAACTTTATTTATTTCCATATGATTTGTTTGATTTTCTATGATTGTATATTTATTATTACTAATGAATTAGCTAATATAGCTTGTGAAATTGAGTTTAAAATTTTATAATGTGCTTAATACATAAGAAACTCTTTCACTTACTGGCTCAAACTTTAAAATAAATATGTGTGAATTCTTTTGTAGTATTATTCTATTAATTAAAAATATGTGGTTTGTAATTTACTTGAGCCAAACATTATTTGAACTAATGTGGCATATGGCTAACCATTTTAAATGGGGCTAAATGTAGCATATAACCATTCCAATGATGCCTACGAAGAATAAATAAGCTTTAACAAGATTTAATTTGATGTAAAATTAGGGATAATGGTAATAAGGGAGTCGATCAAAACAAAGAAGCTCTTGACTTAGAAATCTCCAGCTCTAACTTTATAGTTTTAGTGTGAAAATGTTATTGAAACTTAAGGTTTGAAACTCTGATGGATCTTATATTTTTTGAAGTAATTTTTATGTTACTTTATTTATTTATTTATTTATTTATTGTAAGAGTAGGTCACTAAAATTTTTCTCTGCCTAACAACACCAAACTGAAAATTAACTCTTAGAAAATATATTCAGACATATGAAATAAGCCTATGACTTTAAGAATTTATTATTGATTATTTCTACTTGTGATTTGAAAATTGCCCTCAAGTTCAATAAGCTTAAACCCACCTATTGATTGTTATAATGATAATAGGTCTTATAGAAAGTAACCTTAAGCCAACCTTTTTAACTTGTTTCAATGGATCTTAGTGGACTAAAAATACATAAAAAAAATTACTAGTTTGAGTGAAAAGTATAAAAGAAGGCTATAATGAGAAACACTAGGATTTTCTTACAGTGAGATAAGTTAATCAATCATTAAAATGACTAGTTGGAAGAGATCAAATCTCCTTCTATGGTGAGGCCAACCATTACACCAATATCCTTGAGTTTTTTTATTCACTCAAAATAGTATCACAACAACATTTAAATCTCATTTTCATACTATCTATCAAACATAAAGGTTTTATAGTAATATACTTCAAAAATGACCCAAGAGATTGCAAAGGAGGGGGATGAGCAAGTGTATGGATGAGATAAATGGGATGTTTATAAATATACAACATCCATCTAAAAGAGTTATGGCCTAAAGCACTTAAGTATAAAAAAGATTAATTTGTAATATCATTATCAATTATTTTTTTTTCTATGAATTTTAAATAAATTTTATATATATATTAAAAAACTCAAAATTTCAAATCGAAAATTTATGAATTTCAGATATTCAAACTTTAAAAAATTAAATTCATATTTTTCAAAATTTCAAATATTTAATATACAAATAATATTAAACAAAGTTTACTACAATCATAAAATAAGAAACTTATGCTTCATTTTCCCTTTATTTGGCTAAGCTCCATTTTCTTCTTCTGAGTTGGTCTATTTATTGCCACTTCACATTCAAGTTAGATCTTTATTCTATTTTACATAATCTTCGTTTGATCATTTATAAAATACAAAATTATATGAATAACTAACTCATATTAGGCGCCAGCACTACTCAATTATCCTTTTTTATTAATATCAAGCAAAAATGATAAATCATTTTTACTTTGTTGTCATATCTCATGTATCCATATAAATATACTCCTTTCCATGTTATGCATAAATAACATCATTAAAAATTAAAATGATTCCACCCCCATCAACATGAGCATTAAATGTTCTTTATATCCACAAAGCATCTGCATGAAAATATGTATTTTACTTTATAAAAAATGATTTTTGAGATTCGAGTTAAACATAACTAAATATAGAAAAATAAATATTAGATATATAAATCCACAAGTAGGGGTGCAAGCGAGCCCAAGCTCAGCTCGTGTTCGGCTCGGATAAATTACTCCTTTCCATGTTATGCATAAATAACATCATTAAAAATTAAAATGATTCCACCCCATCAACATGAGCATTAAATGTTCTTTATATCCACAAAGCATCTGCATGAAAATATGTATTTTACTTTATAAAAAATGATTTTTGAGATTCGAGTTAAACATAACTAAATATAGAAAAATAAATATTAGATATATAAATCCACAAGTAGGGGTGCAAGCGAGCCCAAGCTCAGCTCGTGTTCGGCTCGTTTATATTTCTAGTTCAAAAAGTGTGTTCGTGTTCAGCTTGTTTGCTTAGTGAGTCAAACATGAGCCGTTCAAAAACAAAGAGTCGTTTTGAAAACCCTAATCACGTAGCCATAATATGTTAAAGATTGGGGCAAGATTTGAAATATCATTTGAATCTGATTTAATAATTTTTATTATATTTTCTTCATTCATACTTTTAATTGATTATAAATCTTTTTAGCCTTGTAGTCAATTAAATTTTTTAAAAATACTACTCATCAAATATATATAAATAATTGATTAGTAGTATTTCGAGTCAAAACGAGTATTTGTTCGTGCTGTTCGTGTTCGGCTCGTTAACATAGCGAACGAGCCGAACAAACACTAGCTTCTTAACAAACCGAACACGAGTTGTTTGCGAACAACGAACCATTTTGACAGCCACATCCACAAGAATTTGTGTTTGGTCAACCACCTTTTGTAGCTCATGTTTTTTAAAACATATAAGAGTGGTTTTAATTTTTTTATTTTTCACACAAACCCTATTTGACTTGTGTGTATACAAATTAACTAGTGAAAGAACTCGATACTTTGTGTTCACTATTAAAAAATTTTGAATTTTAATGTCATTACCTTTCCAGGGGTTTTCACCTATATACCCTTTAAAACTTTACAAATAACAAAATAAACACATAAACTTTAAATATTTTAAAACAGCCCCCCAAAACCTAAAAGTCCCCGTTTAACCCACGTAGCTCTCGTCTCGTTCGCAGCCGTCTCCCTCTCGTCCGCAGCTGTTCCCTATGTTTTCTTCCTTACGTTTCTCCCTGGATGTCTCCATTCTCCACCATCTATGAGAAAATATTACATCAGGAGTCCTAATGTAAATCTACATTAGGATTCCAATAAAATTGTGTCACGAGTCCACTGCATCAAGATCATACGTTAAATATAGATTTTTTTTATTTTTATTTTGTGGGTTCGACGTGTGATATGGAACACTTTCATTGGAGTCCTGATGCAAAACTGCATCATGACTCCTTATATAACATTTTTTTTTCAATATAAAATATTATCAATATATTTTTTTTATTTCGTGGGTTTGACGTGTGATGTGACATACTTTCATTGGAGTCTTAATGCAAAACTGCATCATGACTCCTTATATAACATTTTTTTTCAATATAAAATATTATCAATATATTTTTTTATTTCGTGGGTTTGACGTGTGATGTGACATACTTTCATTGGAGTCCTAATGCAAAACTGCATCATGACTCCTTATATAACATTTTTTTTTCAATATAAAATATTATCAATATATTTTTTTTATTTCGTGGGTTTGACGTGTGATGTGACATACTTTCATTGGAGTCTTAATGCAAAACTGCATCATGACTCCTTATATAACATTTTTTTTCAATATAAAATATTATCTATATATATATATATATATATATATATATCGTACAACTTATACGATATCTTTGCTCAATCATACAGACTAACATGCTTGCAAAAATCTTACAGGATTTTTCACGCGAAATTTAATGGCAAAATGAACAACTCATTCAAACCAAATAATACTATAATAATAATCACTACTTTATAAAGGAATAAAATTTCATGACATAAAGCTGAAGGTGAAGAGATGAGTTGGCATGACCATAATCAATCTTTAATAGAAACAACACTGCAAAATTACTGAAATCTCAGATGTTTGTACATTTACCTGATGCCATTCTCTTATGCCGATGTACATATGCTATTGTGAAGAAATGATAACAAACCTTTAAGTTGTTTGAAGCTACTTCCTAACTTGTTTTCAATTTTGATTTCTCCATTAACTTGTTTGAAGCTGCTTCCTTAGTAAATATCAAATGATTCCTATGTATTTACATATCAAACACCTTAATTTAAAATTACTTGTGTAACACTTTTGTGAGTGTGATGTAAAGGTTTCTACCTCAGCAGAAGATCATATAACTCCATGCATGGACCTCTTCAAAAGCTCACATAAGAACCCATGCATCAAACTAAAATATGGAAGTAGAATCATAATGAGATAATTAAATATAGATTGCATGCCACAAACACTGTCAACCCTTCTTATAAAGAAAAACAGTAGTGCAATAAATCTATCCATATATTCATCATATTCATTTGTTCATATGTTGGTATTATCAGAGCTTGATTGATATTACTCATTTAATTCACCATCATTCGACCTGATGAACTTTTAAATATCTACAACAACAAATACCATTATTAAATGTCTGCAACAACAAATATCAATGAATAAACACAAAAAATGTACTTTGACAATTTTGGGGCTAAATATCATAAATAACATAGAATATTTTATTAAAAATCATACTTTGAAGCTTTAATTTGGATTAGAATGAACTCTATTCACAAGGGGAAATCATTGTTTTGATTAGTATTGAAGTTTTCAAATTCATCATACATAGCTCAAAAACAACTTTATAGTAAATAAGTTAAACCTTAGCTTTTTCACAAAATCTTTTTGTTTCCTCTATTTTCCCTTCTTCAAGTTCTTTATAATCACCACATTGACCCACTCTGTAAATGACCAAAAAAGAAGTTGTAGGTTTCTAAATACATAAATAAGCCAAAAAAGAAGTAAATTTTATGGTTCTTTTTTCGTTTGTGGTTAGAGAATATCAGAGCATTCATCATGAGTTTATTGAATTTTGAAGCCCATTTCAATGGTTTCTACACTGGGGTCTGTTTGAGGCAGCTGTAGATTATTTATAATGTGTTGATAAACAAATTATTTTGGTAATCTGATAATCTGTAGATTATCAAGATAAGCTGGCTTGTTGTTTGGGGCAACTTATTCAGAACAGCTTACTGACAGCTATTGTTGGATAAATAACCATTTTGTCCTAGTTTGGTAAAGTTGTTTGCGATGAAACTGTATGGAAAAAAAATAGATAGAACAGAAGACTCAAAATGTTACAGATCAGTTTTAAAAAAATAAAATACAGTGCTCACTATTTCGTTAATATCAAAAGAAATATAGCTATTGTTGGATAAATAACCATTTTGCCCCAGTTTGGTAAAGTTGTTTGCGACGAAACTGTATGGGAAAAAAATAGATAGAACAGAAGACTCAAAATGTTACAGATCAGTTTTTAAAAAATAAAATACAGTGCTCACTATTTCGTTAATATCAAAAGAAATATAATTACAACTAAAAGTAAAAATATTAAAATGTTCAATTTAAAACTATAACGCCGTCTGTCCTCAGCGGCACTGTCCTCCTGGGAAACTATCGTACCACGACCACTGTCAGCATGGGAGTATGCCAGAATGTCTGCCCAACGGAAGAAACCACATCGTGTTGAAACACCCCTCTAACAACCGTAAAACTGTCTCCCACTGCTATGAGGCTGGTGTGACGTGAGTAAGGGAGCTGGTAGTTCGCAGTAACATAACACAACTCGGGAGGTGTTTCAAATCCTAGAGCTTATGTTGCTACAAAGATAAAACAAAAAAAAAATTATTTGTCAGATCATAAAATTAAATTAAGTTTTATATAGCAAAATTCTTGACCGAAAGAAAGAAAATCATAGAAATTCTTAGTAGAACCATAATATTAAAACTCATTTTACAATCAAATACATTAGAAATAAACCTAGAGTCTAATAAATAAAGAAACGTTGTTGAATCAACATCCAGAAATAACATCTGTGATAGACTCCCTCAAAACAACCATCTCGGCGACACCTTCACCGTCCTGAGTTTCAAATTCATTGAGCTCAATCTCATCCTCAGGTAATGCTTGACCAACCAGAGATTTTAAAGGTTCTAGAGTGACATGTAGCTGATCGTCATCAACCAAAGAGAAGTCTGTATCTGATTGAGATGGATGTCTTCTAATGAAGTTGTGAAGTGTCATAGTGGTCACTACAATATGCACCTGTTTGGGAAATAAATACGACAACATATCACGTCAAATGACCCATTTCTTCTTCCACACTCCAAATGTTCTTTCAATTACCCTGCGTAAGGAGTGACGTTTGTTCAAGAATTCTTTTCTGCCACGGATCATGCCACTTGCTCTCTCAAAATCAGGAATATAATATTTGGTGTCCAGATAGGGCTTCAAGTAGCCCCTCTGCATCAGATATCCGTCATCAACCATATAATATTTCCTTGTTATGAAAGACAATATTAATGAAAAATAATACATATAAGTTGTAGGTTCACATAGTTGTAGGTTCACATAGCTAAGGTTCACATAGCTAAACACACCTGGAGGCGGATAAGGGAAACACTGCGTTCTATTCCTTATTGCATAGAAAAAAATATTATTGTCATGTGCACTCCCTTCGCATCTCTCCATTACAAAGGTGAAGCATATGTTGAAGTCACATACTGTCATGACATTTTGGGTAGTTGAACCACTCCGACTAATGTACGACATTTTTTCGTGGCTTGGTAGTCTGGCATCTACGTGCGTAGCGTTGATTGCCCCAATGTAATTTTTTTTATGCATTGTTAGAAATGCATTATATTCTAAAGCTAACGTAATGCATTAATAAAAGGTACTTTCAAATATGGCATGAATGGGGATCATTTGCAATTTGTTCAAGAATAGTTGTGAACAATGGATCCTCTGGTTCAATTAATTGTGACGTTAAGCTCATAGGTGTTTGTATTCCTTTGGAGAAGTATTCACTAATTGTTTATGTGAAATGTTGAAACAGCTCCATAGCTCCTCTAACTGATTCCTTCTGTGAGAGAATGTATAATGTTATAGCCAACACCTCTCTAGTAGTTGTTCTAGAAGAACCTTAGAGGACGTGGTTAGGACATAACTTGCGAAGGAGATCCATAAAAATGGGTGAAATTATTCGAAAGATGTTGTTGAACGTTATCAGATGTCCAGCAAGCAAATCACACCATTCATTTGTCTCCAACATAGGAGGACGTCATGCGTGTTATCCGTCTAGTGCCGGTTTGGTATTATTCCAACAATAATATCACAATAGCTGCAGTCAATGTCATTCTTTTATGGCGTTCTTGTTGTGGATTCATTCTGAAAGGAGAAATGTATTAGGACAAGCGATGACAGATGAATTTAATAAAAATAACATCGAGGACTATAAAGCATTAGAACAGAAATTTCATAAAAATGTTTAAATAAAATTACATAAGAAAATAATCTAGTGACAACATAATATAAAACATACTCATTCTTCTACTTAAACATGCAAATATTTAATGTGCAGCTCAGGTCGGAGCACCATGAACATTTGCCTATGAGCAGGGTCTTCAAGTTCCTTAACATATTTTACATGGAGCATATCAAAAAATACATCTGGAATAGCATCCAAAATGACAACAAAAGCGCATATCGAAAAATACATCTGGAATAGCATCCAAAATGACAACACAATATAAGATGGTGATGTCAGGGGGTGGAGATGAAAAATCAGCAATCAATTGAATGAATGAGCTTTTCACGAAAATGTCATCTTCTTTCTTCTTTTTGACAAGCCTGTGCCTCCTGGACCGGGAACTGGACTCCTCCATCTCTTTTTGATTGACACTAGGCCCTTCTTTATTTGCTATAACATGTTTTAGGAATGCTAGTTCACAAATAATTTTGGAGGAGGAGCATCAGAACCATGCACCAAAAGAAAAAGTATCTATAAGATTGGCCACAAATATTGCAACAAGCGAAATATTATCCCTATTGTCATAGAAAATAGTTTTAAAAAATTGATTTAAAATTTGAATCCTAAAATACTTTATGTTTTAGGGTACTGATTTATGGAGCAAAAGGACATACTGGTATGAGCATTATCGCAGGATAAAAGGACAAGTGTGTTGTCATAACCCACCCAAAAGCTGTAAGTGGAACTATTACTGAAAGACATTAGAAGCATTCAAAACATGTAACTAACTGATTACAAACATCGTTTTCCAACATTATGGTTATAAAAATGTTGATGGGGAAAATCTTTCATGGCAGTTCAATTCAATTGACATTTAATTATAATGGGGGCGAAAGCATTTAGGTGATAAGGACAATTTTGTCCAAGAGATTATTATTTATAGCCAATCACTAACATCATATAGAAATCAAAGATAAAACATAATATGCTTACATGTATACACTTCATTTGGTCATGTTATGGTCTACAAAATTCTGCTATAATATATAAAGTGATTCCTACTCGCCTATAAACAGATGAGCAGTTCTACAAATGGTGCCACACTTGTATAAAAGGTTGCAATACTAACTGATAATGAGGGATCCACAGCTTCGCATTGATAAAGAGATGCCACGCTTGTATTCAACTTCCAGATGATTGAGTGCACTTGTATTCTATATTGAGATGCACATAAGGCAAATAACTACTATATTGTTCAACCATATGAAAGTCAAAACTGCTATATTTTTCATTCATCAATTAGATATAATGAGATGCACATAATGCACATAAGGCACAAAATATTTTTCATTCATCTTAACTATATTGAGATGCACATAACTGCTATATTTTTCATTCATCTTAGCTATATTTTTCATTCATCTTAGTTATATTGAGATGCAAATAACATAAGTTCAGGCATATGAAAGCCAAAACTGCTATATTGAGGTGTCATACCCAAGAGGTTGAGAGGGGCACATAAGGCACAAGCATGGGCACCTTCATTTAACTTTTTCCGTAACAATTTAAGCCTAACGTATTACTTATAAATTTTTTTCCTCCTCCCCTCTTTAACAACACAAATAGCATGAACCATTCAAATACCAGTAAATTCGTATTTCATAATTGATGTGGGAATATTCTCCACATTTTTAACATAGAAAATAAAGAAGAAAATAGAAGGGGATTGTTCTTTGATGGAGAAATCCAAGAGGCTGAGAGGGGCTCATAAGGCACAAGCATGGGCAACGTTAAGATGTCATATCTATATGTTGTACACTTCCAGTTAGGCAGTGCCAAAAACAAATTTAAGGGCTTATTTGATTCATTAAGATTCCATATCTATTCAATTCATGAACAATATAGGCCGCTCGGACAATATATACATGTATATTGATGCGAAAATGTCTATTTGCTTCTGATGCAAAAAATTATTCAGCAAATTTATATGCCATATTATTAGGACGAAAATAAACTTTCAGAGCACTAACAATAGAACTAGGTGCCACAACCATGCTTATAACATTATAACACAAAGCTTGAAGAAATTCAATGTGGAAGCAACACTTTGAGGAAACACATTTTAACTACATTATCCACACATTGCTCAAAACACCTCTGCCACAATCAAGAAGGATTCAAACATATACCATCCTTTAGCACAGTTGTCACGAACAATAAGGATCACTGCCACAATCGATAGATCTACAATGGATCGTCTCCTCAAACAAAAAAATACCAACTGATTTATGATCTACAATGGATTGTCTCTAAAGAATGTTGAGCAAAAAGTAATTACAAACCCACTAGAAAAACTAATATTCCTGAGTGAAAATTGCAAACCCACTAGAAAATTTCATAATACATTTGATATACCAAGTGTAATGTTTCAGATATTTCATGCAAACCCACTAGAAAATTGCATTGTAACTCCACCTTAGAAAAAAACCAGCAGAGATATTGCACTATTGTAACTCCACCTCTGAAAAAACCCCTGATATACCTCATATGAGGCGAAGGAAGGACAAAGGAGCAGCGAGGGTGAAGGAACAACCTTGAGAAAGAGTCTCGGTATCGATCTCTATGAGGGTGAAAGACTAGAAGGAAGATCGGAGGGGCAAGGGCGAGGGAGAGCAGAGAAGGGAACGGGAGGAATAGTTACCCGAACGTGAGAAGAAGATGCGGGAGTTGGGGTTGATCCCGTGTCCCACCTATCAACAAAATAGCGAATGACATTTTGGAGCGGCTCCAAAACATAGGCCAAATGCATTATTCAAACAGTGAAAACGCCGCCACATCCCAATAAGCTGCCCCAAATGGGCTCTAAGGGCCTGTTTCAGACAGCTGCATCTTATTGAATAATTTGTTGATAAGCTGATTAAAAATAATGTACCGGTAAGCTAGGTGCGGTGACTATTCGAAATTTTTATTTTTTTGGAAAAGTCAGACTGATGTCAGAAAACTGTTATCGCACCTAGATAGATGCGACGCATAAGCTGTTAAAACGCAGTTTACCCAAACAGTCCAGATGCATTTTGCGCATAAGCTGTTAAAACGTAGTTTACCCAAACAGTCCAGATGCATTTTTAAAACGCCACCACACCAAATAAGCTACCCCAAACAAATCCTAAGAAAAGGTCCATATATGGCTGAGTCACACAAAGCATGTAATAGGTACATTAAAATAAATCTATAAAGCCTCTCAATATTCATTATCCTTATCTTTCCCTGCTCAATTCAATAAATTTAGCAACGAAGCATTCTAAAGTCTCTCATGACTTTTCAAATCTCAATTCTTATTTCTCCATACCCTTCTTAAAATTTCTATTATTTTTCTCAGGAATACAAATTAACAAATCTAAATAATGAATCTCCTGCTACCTTTCTTACTAGCTCAGTTTTTGCTAGCAATCCTTTCCTCCTTCACCTATAGGCTCTCTCTGTGCATCAAGCCTGATTGGCACTTCAACTCCTCCTTGCGTTTTTGGGTGGTCTTTTCGAAATATTAAAAATTTCGGTGTTTAATTTGTTATTTCTCAAGTTTTAAGTGATGTTCAGGTAAAAACCTCTGTTCTAAAATGATCATTTTGTACAAACAACCCTTTCATGATTTATGATTAGCTAAAGTGACTTTTATGCAAATTATATTATTATATGATGACAATTATCTTATTTTTCAAAAAGAAAACAAATGCTGCCAATAAAAACAAACAAAAAGATAAAGAGGCCCAGCTTAAGAATATTTTTGAAAAGCTTCCATCTATAATACCTCAAAAGCAAGTTTTGTCCTAACTTATAGCTGTATTTTCTTAACTACGGCGTTTTTTTTTTTTAAATATTACAATTGAAGACCAAGATAGGGTTAAGCAAATAAAAAAAATAAAAACAATTTTAGCTCATATAATATTACGCCATCTTAGAAATAGGCATTAATTGTTACTATGAAATTTGTTTCGAACATATATAAAATTTAGCCCGTTCGATTTGATCGATGAAAACTCATTCGGCTTTAGCTTGTTTATGCTTTGTAAATTTGAATGAAGTAAAGAAAGATATCTATACTAGAGCTGTTACATGTGTTCGAACAGAGTCAAAATTGACTAATATAGTTCAATTTTAGTTGGATTATATAAAGGATCGTCTTTAAGCCCATATCTGTTTACATTAGTTATGGATGCTCTTACTGGACATTTACAGGAGGATGTATCTTGGCGGATGCTTTTCGCTGTTGATATCCTTCTCATGGATAAGACGAGACGAAGTTCAGGAAAAACTTGAATTACAGATGTTTATTTTGGAGTCTAAAAGCCTTCGTCTGAGTGGAACTAAAACCGAATACATGAAATGTAATTTTAGTAGTAATAGCTCTGGTGACAAAGTTGTAATTATCGGCAATCAAATTATTAAAAGGTGTGAACGCTTTAGAAATCTTGGGTCTATTATTCAAGGTGATGGTGATATAAATGGGGATGTTATTAACAGAATTCAAGTTGGTTAGTTGAACTTGAGGAAGGCTTTGGGCCTATTATGTGATAGAAAAGTAACGCTTAGGCTCAAAGGAAAATTTTATAAGATGGTGGTGCGATCTGCAACACTCTATGGCATTGAACCAAATTAGCTCACATACCTTCCTACAATTGCCACTCCAAACAACATACCTAATTCCACTACTATTACACCAAGTAGCCACATGGCCCACATCGCCCGAAGTCCTCAAACCATCCTCTAATGATAGGGCACATAACACTCAAATGTTGAGATTCATAAAACTCGGACCCTGTCTCATCTGTTGTCAAATTCTTACTGAAATGTCATAATTCACAATAAAAGCCGCATCCATAATATTCATTTTTTTTTCAAGTTTTCAAAAATTTGATTATAACATGCATAAATGCATTGAGAACAAATGCCAAAGCCAAGATTTCAGAGACATAAGAATGGAAGTTGATGATTTGCAACCCATTCACAACATAACCAATTGATTTTGAGGATGAAATATCATCATGAAAGATCTTAACTTAAATGATGATATGACTAGAGGAAACTAGATGTCGCTAAGAGTATGGGCATAAAAATAACATATATTTTTTTCTTATATATATATATATACCACTATAAAGGGGGAATGATTAAATGTAAATGGATTTTGATCACCATCTATTTGAATCTTTCTTATTCCCATAATAGCTAAGCTCTCTTCCACTATAAAGGGGGAATGTTTAAATGTAAATGGATTTTGATCACCATCTAGTCGAATCTTTCTTATTCCCATAATAGCTAAGCTCTCTTAGTTCTCGCGCTCCCTTCTTCACTCCCCGCACGCTTTATACAGTGGGTTTAGTGGGTATGGAACATGCCACAAATAGAAAGAGAATTCCTACAAGGAGAAGAGCCGAGAATGTGAGAAATTGCAAGCAATATGTAAATGACCACAATTTTTCACTAGAGGGAAGGGAGAAAGAGAAGAGAAGAGCAAGCTAACAACTAAAGGATTAATCATAAAAAAAAATGCATGTGAATGACCACTACCAGCAATTATTACAGCTAACTATGGTTATTATGGCCACCAACTGTAGCTTTTAGCCAACTACGACTATTTTAGCCACCAACTATACTTTTTTGTAACTCAACTAAGTCATTTTTTTTTTGCTAATTACTACTATTGTAGCCAACAAATACAGCCGCTATAGCAATACATCCGCTATAGCAAAATTATGGTCATTGTAGTCAAACTACTACTATATAATCATGTTTGTCAATATTTATAATAAGGTCTTCCCTAATTTAAAAGGAGTAGACCTCTATACAACTATGTACTTTTAATTTCTTAGTGTAATATTTCAATAGGCCAGAATATGCGATTTTTAACCTTTTAAGGACTTTTCCCCCTAAAAAGTTTTGTTATCTCTTTTATTTCTATCTATGAGTGTGTTGGGAAGTTATTTTGAACAAGGCTTAAGATTTCTCTTCTATTGATAAGTTTCTAGTATTCAAAAATTATAATTTTTTTTTTGCTAAATAAAAAAATTATATTCAATTTATAGTAAATTCCTCTTTTATCAATAGTATTCTTTGAAATAATCTTCATGCTTGGTAAAATTAAATATGACATTTTTAAGCAGAGTCGCTCAGAGCATGAACTTTTCTTTTCTACCATTTAAGCTTTCATCAATTAATGACATTGTCATCTTAGTCACCTCTCCTCTGTCATTCAATATAAATTAGTCTCAAATAATATAGTACATATATACTCTATTATTTTTCAGTGTATTTGTAATTCATTCCAATATAATGAAACCCATGTTGGCCTTTTAATACCATATAAAGAAGTATCCATTTTAATTTCACTATTTTGACATATAAACCTATCCAACCATCACTTATAACATTTATTAATATTTAATTAATTTTTTTTCTTATCACTTTTCTCTCTATATCGAGCTCTACATTATTAAATAAAAATTTAACTTTATGTTCACCTTTGAAACTTTTAAAATTTTGAGGGGAAAATACTAGCAAATTCCTTGTTAGGTATCTTTACATGGATAATGATAACGAATACATGGTTCTCAAGGCCTTCCTTACTTTTAGGTGCATCTTTCACTTCATGCCACCTATCCACTTTGAAGAACATAATGATTTATTTATAAGTTGTCATCACATCTTATTGAACTTAACCTTAATATCCCCATCACATTTATTAGTCATTTACATTATATTCATATGCCCTTTCCATAGCCACATACTATGTAAATGGCATGCCTATCATTGCTTTTTTTAATGTAATACTTTGGAAATAAATCTCCATTCTCCAAACTACACAAATTAGTAGTCTTTGATATCCCTACCTTTTACAAGAAAAAAATGTGTTTTTCTTAATTATACCATTATTGATTTCATTTTTGGTGGCTTTTCTTCAGCCCTTTGGCAATTCCCATCAACATATAGAATTCCTCCCTATTACACCTAGGTGGCTGATTTTGTTTTAATATTCTCTGGTAGACCTAGGTCACATCAAGCTAACCCAATTAGGTATGGTGGGCCAAGAGTTAGTTGAGCTGGTCCTTGGGCTCAGCTTGGGTGTGTTATAGCTTGGCATATGGATAACTTGGTGAGGCTCATCTTAAATCAAACTCATAAAGAAATAAAGTTGATCATTAAATAAATTAAATTTAAAATTACTTTAATATGAATTAATTTAAAATCCATAAAAATATAATTTGAATGATGGAAATGACTTAAAACAGAATTAAAAATAACCCAACTTAAATATTTCTTAAGTTGAATTAAACCAATTTTATTTAAAATTATTTATGAACTCACTTCAATATTAATTTTAAACACACACACACACACACACACACACACACATAATTTTAAACATAAATTTATGACACACACACACACACACACACATATATGTATATATATATATATATATATATGATGTTAATAAATGATAGTGGAATGAACCCAATTAGGACTCACATTCATCCTAAGAGTTGATCAAGGAAAGGATGGTGTGTAATGAACTTATATCTAAACTCAAAATATGTGTATGTGTGTATTGTGTGTGCATCAAGTGCAAAGTGAAGTGTATGTGAGGAGTGAAGTGTATGTGAGGGGAAAAAGCCTTAAATGAATAAGTATAGCTAAATATCTTCACTAAAAGAGAAGATAAAGGGATTCAAAAATAGATGACAACATAAGTCTATAAAAGAATGAAGGTAGGGCGTAGTTAAAGAGTTGAACCTATCCAGTCTTACAAGCTTTGAAGAAATTTTATTTGGAATTGGATCTTCAATTTCATTTTAATTTTATGCTTTTTTTATTTAATTTTACAAACTACCAATTGAATGATTTGAGGTGGATTTACTTTTTTATCAATGAAAAAATCATATCAACATCCAAATTGAATAGTAATTCTCCCTTTGTTATTTGTCCATTTTCTCGACTCATAATTTTTTTATCTTCCTAAAGTATTTGGCTCTTACTCCATATCACATGTTAAACACAAATTGAATGATCTTCACTTGCTCAATATCTGAGAAGACATTAGTATGTAACTCAAAACTTTATAAAATATTGAGAAACTTCTAATTAAGCTATGGAAAATGCTTGAATTTTTTTCTACGGATGTTTTGAAGCCTTTCCTTTCATTTTTTAAAATGATCTTTGTGGGTGTCCTTTTTTAAACAAAATATGTAACTTATGCTTCTACTAACAATAGTCTCTGCTTATCGAGTAAACATTCCATCTCTAACTCTTCATCTTTAACTCCTTTATCTTATCCTTACATTTATGAAACCTTCTACTCAGGTTTCTACTTTGTGTTTTTATTAAGGGGATATTATTACGGCTTGTAAATCCTACATGGAATATAGTAGAAATATCAATGCCTCTTTCGGCACATCCCTATAATCTTTGTACTGTTTTTATTCTTCACTTGCCACTTTCTCTATATGTCTGAATCTAATACATCATTCAATGATTTTCTTTAAAATGCCTCTTCTTATGTACCAAACTATATGCTTGGATAATGAACTCAAGTACAAGCTTTTTTTTCTTGTACTTTTCTCCTAATTTGCTAACCAAACAGCTGATATCTTCACCAAAACTCATCCTCCCACGCGATTTTAAAATCTACTGAGCAAACTCAATATGACATCCACCATACCATCATGAGCTTGAGAGAGGTGTGTTAAAAAATAAATCAATGACATTAATTGCCCTCATATGATGTAATGACATTAATTGCCTATATGAAGTAATTAACGCCGATTTCATATGCTGATGTCTAGGCTTAATTTTAGCTTTTAATTTATTTTCTTTCCTATTCAAAATCTTAGAATACTTGTATGAATACCATCTTTTTTATAATGGAATGAGTGCATCAAGAAATACAAATACTTTTTCCTTTATTATATATATATATATATATACATATATGTATATATATATATATATATATCGATATACAGAACAAATTTTACTTGGGGCTGGTTATCGCATTTTTCCTGAGAAGGAAAAGTGTTCCCTACCGAAAAACCCAAAATAATCATTTCAAGCACTTAATTTTTTGACCATTTTAAAGCGGTGATATATGAAATTATCGAAACAAAACCTAAAACCTATCGTTTCGAAGGAATAAATGGCAAAAAAGACATTTCACACATTTCGGCCGGAAAATAGCTCATTTTTCGGCTGCCAGTACTCAGTACTCATTCTTTATTCCCAGCTTGCCCTTTGCAGCGTCATTTCCAGTTCCATCATCTGCCTTTTCCTCGGACGCTCATCACAATAGAACTGCCTCGCGAGTTTGCTCCACCCTCAAATTATCATTATGCCCAAAAAATAAAACAATATCACAATTATCTCCCGTCATCATTCACCTCTCTCTCTCTCTCTCTCTCTCTCTCTCTCCCCCCTCTTGTTGGCCATCAGTCAGTGCCACTCCTGCATCAACCTCCGATCAGATCCTTCTGAATCACCTCCCTGTGACAGGAAGAACTCTCTCTCTCTGCTCGCCATGGCTTCCCCCACCTCGTCCTTAGATCTCAACCTACTTCCCTCTCCCAAAATCGAGCCAAAATCAGAACCTCGCGAATCCAACTCTTACATCGGGCCCATCCCACAAATCCCGAATCCTAATTCCACACCAGACCTAAACTCACTATGCATCGTCCGCTTCACTGACCCTAACACTCCTCTGCTGCATCTCTCTCCGACGGCCACAGACGAAGAAGCTCTTTTTTTGGAGTTCTATCGGCTGGCTCACCTCTTCATGGCCTCCTACGCCTCTTCAAACTCCCATCCCAACCCTCTCGCATCGGCTCCCCCGCCGTCGTCCTCCCTTTCTTCCTCTCCCTCTCTCTCTCCATCCTCCACGTTAATTATTTCGAAGAAGCGGAAAGCTCGCTCGGCGGAGATGGTACGTGTCTCCTCCCTCGGCGAACAGGACCAGATCTACTTCAGGGACCTCGTCCGTCGCACTAGGATCACCTTCGAGTCGCTTAGGGTTTTGATCATCCGCGACGAGGCGAAGGGAGAGGGTTTGGGGGCTTTTGGAAAGAGAAGTCGTGCCGATCTTAAAACCGCAGCGTTAATGACCGATCGCGGACTATGGCTTAATAGGGATAAGCGGATTATTGGCTCGATACCTGGGATTTTCGTAGGGGACGTCTACTTTTTTAGAATGGAGCTTTGTGTGATTGGCTTGCATGGTCAGGTCCAAGCTGGGATCGATTATGTACCTGCTAGCCGCAGCAGCAATGGAGAGCCTATTGCCACCAGCATTATTGTTTCAGGTGGCTACGAGGATGATGATGATGGTGGGGACGTTCTGATATATACAGGTCATGGAGGAAGAGACCGGAATCTGCATAAGATGTGTGATGCACAGAAACTTGAGGGAGGAAATTTAGGGCTTGAGAGAAGCATGAGGTATGGGATTGAGGTGCGAGTGATTAGAGGAGTAAAGTTTGATCAGAGCCCAACGGGGAGATTATATGTCTATGATGGGCTTTATAAGGTTGTTGATTGCTGGCTGGATACGGGAAAGTCTGGATTTGGTGTATACAAGTACAAGCTTCTGAGAATTGAGGGACAAGAAGAGATGGGCAGTGCTATTCTTAAAATGTCACTTAGCTTGAAAATTAATCCTTTGAGCGTGAGGAAAAATGGTTTGTTCTGTAATGATATCTCCATGGGGAAGGAAACTGTTCCTGTTTCACTGTATAATGACCTAGATGATGATCAGGATCCTTTGCAGTTTGAATACCTAGCTCGACCAATTTATCCACCTGATGTCCAAGAGAAGTTTAATGGTGAGGGCAATGGTGGGTGTGAGTGCAGAACAAATTGTTCTGATAATTGCTATTGTGCTACTCTGAACGGGGGTGAATTTGCTTATGGAGGAAGTGGAGTTCTTCTGAGAGGAAAACCATTGATTTATGAGTGTGGTATAGCATGCCAGTGTCCCCTGAGTTGCCCAAACCGAGTGAGTCAGAAGGGGCTTAAGCACCAGTTAGAGGTTTTTAGATCCAATGAAACTGGGTGGGGTGTTCGGTCATTGGATTTGATTAGAGCTGGGTCCTTCATCTGTGAGTTCAGTGGGATAGTGCTAACAAAGAAGCAAACAGAACTGCTTTCTCAAGCTGGTGAAAGTTTGGTGTATCCCAATAGATTTCCAGGAAGATGGGCTGAATGGGGAGATATATCTGATGTTTTCTCAGATTATTTGCCTCCAAAATACCCTTATCTGCCTGATTTGAGCTTCTCCATAGATGTTTCAAAAGCAAGGAACATTGCTTGTTATTTAAGCCACAGTTGTAGCCCAAATGTGTTTTTGCAGTTTGTTCTGTATGATCATTATAATGTCTCATATCCCCATCTTATGATCTTTGCAATGGAAAATATTCCTCCTTTGAGAGAGTTGAGTATAGACTATGGGGTTGTAGAGGAGTGGGTTGGGAAATTGACACTATAGCTACTCAAAAATATCGTTACGATCTTTTGGTGACTAGCAACTTGCTAGTGCTTTTTGTGGTTCACCATCCAGCAGGTAACCTTGCAATTCTCTTTTTCCTTTTATCTCAGATGTTTGTCCCATTCCCTCAATTTAGTTTTGGCTTGGCTTACGAATATCAGACTTCTGAGATTTCTAGATTACATATAACTGGATGACAACTTGTATGCATACATTTGAAAGTATTTCATATGTAAAATATTTTCCTCTGTAAAAAAAATGATCAATTGGTCACAACATTTCTTTTACAACACTGCTGTAATTATAAATGAAATGTCAATAAATGATTATCATTGAATATCCATGTCTTTATCTCCTTGTAGTTTTGCTTCTGTTCTATCTATTTATGACCTTATTTTCTTTTGTAAAAAATGATCATTTGGTGACGGCATTTTTTTTTACAATACAGCTGTAATTATAACTGAAACGTAAATAAATGATTATCATTGAATTTCCATGTCCTCTTCTCGTTGTAGTTTTGCTTCTGTTCTATCTATTTTTTACAATTGTTTAAGTCTCTACTTAAGCATCTATAATCTTTTCTCTGCTTTATGGTTGGTACACAACAGATGTTATATTTTTACTTTTGCTCTTATTGATATTCTGATGGCTCTTTTTGAACTGCCTATCATTCATCAACTTCATTTTAGTAAAACAAGCTATGCTCTTGGAGTTAAATTTTCGTTGATATTTTATGTTTAATATTCGGAGAGTTGTGTGCCTTTATAGAGTAGATTTGACTTCATTGTTCCTCTACCAAAAACTTTGTAAGAATTTTAATAACTGACAAACTTTAGAGTTAGACTATTGCTAAACTCTATTATTGTTATCTTGTTAACTTATGGGAAATTTAACTGGCTTTTATGGTTCTAGTAGTCAGGAGTTTTTTTATCTTATATAAGGTGTGTAATACTATAATACTAGCATTTATAATGTCTGATTGAGTTATTTTACTAAAACTGAATAGACATTTAATAAAAATCTTCCCAGCTGAAATAATCCAGAACTCATAAAAGTTTTTACAATTGAATGCTCAAAAAAATTCTTTCTCCTACTATCATATATCATTCTAACATTGTTAGTCTTAAAACATTATTTTATTTGGTATAATGTTTTTTCTATCAAATATTAAATACTATGGACTGTTGGCGCGCGCTACCTTATAACAATACTTGCCTTGTTTTATTTGGAAAATTTGTATAAGTAACACATAATTCTTATGATTTACATTTTTCTCACAAGAACTTCCATATTTACATATTGCATTGAATGAAAAGGTGTATTTAATTTTTAAAAAGTGGTAATAGCGCCATTTTTGATGTAATATTAAAGTTTTGAGTGCCAGTTGTGTAATTATGAAAGTTTAGGTCACAGATATGTAAATACATAAGAATTGTGTGCTATGTATGCCAATGCCCCTTTTCTATTTTAATGAAGTGATCGAAGAAAATTTTTTGAATGCCACTGGAATCAACCCTATGTTTAGGATGGTATGTGGGTTACGGTTTTTTATCATTTCAACACGGTAATGGTAAATTTTGCTGTATAAAAAGACATTAATAGAGGTATTGTATGAAAACGAATTTTTTTTCTAATCCATAGGATGAGATTTATTATAAAGTAAACAAGTTGAACCTAAACAGTAGTAACAACTTTCAAGACTCTTAGCAGCCAGACTGACCCGATTAGTTTACACCTACCGGTATGGATACCGATATAGCTAGGATGTGAGACTCAAATTAGGTAATTAAAAAAATTTTGGTGTGCAAGAGTTAGCATGGACATTAATATTTATGTTCCACATTATTCTTATCATATGATCCAATGTGATTTGTTATTCTGATGGCTCAATTACTGTAATTTCCGCTCATGTATGATATTAAAAGCTCCTGGTTACAAATTGTATTAAATCTACCACTTACGAAATTTCTATAAAAAACAACTCAAGGTAAATTGAAAGGTCAAGTAATTGATGTCTATTTGAATTTGATTTTTTCTTAGGGGAAATTTTCATATGTACCTCACAATTCCTATGTATTTATATATATTAAACCTAAAGTTTGATATTTTAAGACTTAATGTGTTATAACCCTATGCATGAAAATGCATATTTCAATTCTAAAAAGTTAGTAATAATGGTTTTCTTAGGTAATATTAAAGATATAACTGTTTTTCTTCACAATGTGTTAGATATGCATATGCATAAGCATTGTGTGTTTTTAAAAAACCCTATGCATTGTGTCCCTTTCTTAAATCTCGAGAAACAAAACTACAATCTTCACAATGTGTTAGATATGCATATGCGTAAGCATTGTGTGTTATGTATATAAATGTCCCTTTCTTAAATCTCGAGAAACAAAACTACAAATAATTTCATTTGTCATGCGTCCGGGTGATTGGTCATAATGACTCATTTGGCTGCTTGAAGTTAAGATCAAGTTTTTAAAACAAGATTATGTTTGTCCAGTTTATCATTTCGTTGGATATAATGTGTCATTAACCTATAATTCCTACGATTCAACTTTTCTTTTGGAGTGCAACCGATACCTCTATTGCAACTTCAACTACTAAATATGATGATTTAGGAAATTATAATAGATTAGGTGAGTTATAGTAGCTACATAATTTTTACAAGTAGTTTTAGTTGTATTAGACTTAATGCAAGTATTTAAGTCCTCCTTTGTAGTACAAAAGCATGAAAAATAAATGGACTAGTGCTCCTTGATTTGATTTTCTTTTCTTATACATTTTCAATCTTGCATTTTTTTGAGTTATTGGTAAACTAAAATCGTCATCTCTCTTCCTCTCCACTTTATTTTGCTAGGTTGTGCAACCTTTGTGTTATAATTGGTACTCACATTGATCCTTGCCAATGCCTAGTTCCCCATCTATAGCCTAAAAATAAAAATTAAAAAATTAAACAAATGAAAGAGGAGAATCTCATAGCAATAGGGATTAGTTCATTTTATTTTGCAATTTTTCATGCCATAATACCTCCAAAGATTAGTTAGCACTTACAGAGACTTACTAGATATCTTTCAAGTCCAATACAATCCAAACGAGCTATTACAACAACATAACTACTAAATATTGAGCTTCCTTATCAAATGTCATCATTTTGTTTGAACACAAATACAATATCACAGCTTCTTATCTTTTTTATTATTATTATTTATTTTATTTATTTTCTAATTTTCTATATTGGATTCTTCATTTTGTTTCCAACTAATGAGCTTTGTAGTCAACCACATCACAGCTTCTATGTTAGTTGAAAATCTTTCAAAGGGCGCTGGTAGCCGTTTCACCTGTCTCAAGATATCCCATGACATTCAATATAAATAAATGTAATTATTCAAAAACTCAAATTTGATTACTTGGGATAAGTTTAATGATCTATGTTAGTTGATCTAAGCCTCCAATAGGCTTTTTAATCTCTTCCTTACAGCAGCTTCCTTTACATATGAAGGATACTACTGGAATTGTGCGGTTCAGTTATATCCCGCTAGCTAGTCTAGATAAACGTAGTTTTTTCTTAATTTATTTTATTGTAAAGTAAACGCAATTCTTGGTGCTTACATTGGAAACAAAATTTTTGGTGAAGATATTTTGATTAGAGTTTGCTCAAACCTTAAATATTTTTTATTTTAGCAGCATGCTTTATCTTATGGTAGAGATGTGCTGTTTGTTCTATTGTTTTTCTATTTATTTATTTTATTATTATTATTATTATTGTTATTATTATTATTATTATGCATTTCTCTATTTATTTATTTATTTATTTATTTATTTATTTATTATTATTATTATTATATTTCTAGATATGGATTGTCCTACGTCACTTCCTCTCTTTGCACTCATGCACATCCTACAAACAGACGACGCTGCGCGCACATTTTTACCAAGTCAGATTCAATGCATTATCTTCAGTTTCTCAAGGTCAATAAATTAATAGGCATGATTAGTTTATTGTTGCTTAATCTTTTTCTTGGGAGGAAAATTATGGTTCAATTTTTTTTTCTAATTAAAAAATGACATTATCATCTTTTGGAAGATTAAAATCATTTGTTGTCATTGCATTTATGATAGTGGCATGCATGATTTCAAATAAGTTTAAGATATTTCGGGCTTGTAAATTTTTCATGATGGATGAATTTGATTACCTGATGATATATTTGTGAGTTTGATGTAGATGCTATTGAATAGTTTAAAATGAAATACATTTGATGACTGATTAGTGATATTTATGGGTCTCTGTTTAATCCGGTTACAAGGATGTATATATGTAATATATATATATATATACACACGCTTGAAAATCAGTAAGAACTTTGTATATTGATAAAAAAAACGCTTAAAATTCAAGATTTTAGCTCAAATTAAACTCGAAATGAAGTATTCAAATAGTATTTGGGCCAAAATTCGGTTTGAAATAAATCTAGTCGGTTCAAGATTGGAATGAAATGTATATGTGTTTGATTCAACTTAGAGGAGTAAATAGAGACCCATACAAATTTGTCAAAATTTGATAGGTCTTTTGCTCGAATCAAGAAAAAAAAAACAAGCAAAAACTGTCGCCATATCCTTTTTACATTGTTTACATCGAGCCAGCTTAAAATTACATTTGACTCTAGTTCGAGATGAAGTCAAAAATTTGAGTTCTTGAGTTAAATTAGTATAAAAAATCCTAATTTTCAATTATCTAAAATATTCGACAAATATATTTATTTATATTTTCTTGGAAGCAAATGATATGAAATAAATCACACTTACATTTTCAATTGTTGATCTACCTACTCTTGGTACTTTGGGCCCTTTTACCCAACCTGGGAGCTAGAGTAGCCTCAGAGGGATTTGAAGCGACGGGTATCAGGAAAAGTAGGAATAAAAAAATAGTTTGAGAATTGCCGAAAGGCTCACCAGCCGTAGGCAAGGAGATCCACGAAGCACAGAAGGATGACTTGATAGCCAGAAAAAGATAGACAAGCGTTTTAGCATTTCATTGTCAAGCGCTGACCTCTTTCTCGCGGACGGTGTGGGCATGTTGTGAGCCACCTCAGGTGCACGAATCCCATTTTAGGTGGGTGGGCACAAAGCAGAAGCCTCGGCGGGCGTGAGATTATCTAAGGTAATCCAGATAGGGTGTTCGAAGGAACCGAAGGTGATTACACGCTCGGGGGCACAAAAAATACTTGGGGAAAAAGAAACAAAATTTCCCCTCGACAGTGGCGATCATGACAACTCACTCGCTCATTTTATCAACTATGCAAAAGCCACAATGATTAAAACAGAAAAAATTCAAGAAAATCAATCATAAAAGTACAATAGCACCGTTGCATGCTACTATGCAACGTTCGTAATGTTGAGGGTGGCGACACAAGGGGCGGAATTTGTCAAGTTACTAAATATTTTTCTCAGTTCTTTTTAGTAATCAAAGTTGCAAGCTTTTCTATTTATGTATCGTCGTATGATTCCCTTATTTGAATAATCTCTCTCCCGAATCATATAAATAATTATAAAAGAAGAAGAGTCAAATTGAAAGGATATACGACAACAAATAAACAAACAAATAACATAATAATGGCAGAAGGCTTATATATGGGGTAATTATCGTGTGATGGGTCGAGAGTTCACGTTTGAACATGATCAGATCGAAAAACCTTGAAACACAACATCCACGAAGAGAATATCTACATAAGATGCATGTAAAGAGAGAACCAAAAAGAATATTTTTATTTGGAGTCAAAAGTCTCCTAGAGGAATGTATCCCTCTAGTTAATTAATGTAGTCAAGCCTTCTTCCTTAAGTTGATTCAAGTGAAGCCAATTTTTTATTAGGCTTCTCCTCACATATTATTTTTTTCTTTTCTTCTTTTTTTTTCTTTTTCTTTTCTTTCAGGATCATTTTCAATCATTTCTCTCTTTTTTATGTGAGGATTACTATATCTAGATAGCCTTTAATGATTTTGAACTTCACTATCTTCTTCTTAAAGTTAAAAACTTTTCACATTCCTTCACTTTATAAATTTATATTAGCTTTGAAGATTTTTCATAAAGTTTCATTCTTTTCTTCTTACATGAAACTCTAAGATTCTTAATACTTCAAAAATACAAATTCCTTTACTTAAAATAGAAAAACATAGTCTTATTCTCTCATACCAAATACCTTAATTTCTAGAATTAATCTTTATTATTGAAAGTTTTTACTTAAGCTTACTATATATTTAGAAACACAAATATAGTTATCCAAGGTTAGGCTCTTCTAACACAGGTCATGTTAAATTGAAAATTTTAAATTATAGCTCATTGAGGACAAATAAAACTAAGTTTCTTTCTTTTTAAAAATGAATTTTTCTTCCCCCAAACTTAAATTTTTAAAAGATTTAGCATGAATGGCTGAAAATACAGGGTGAAAGAAAACATCTATTACATAAAGAAAAGACTTACCAATTGAAGGTTTTGTTTTCAAAACTTAACTTTGAAATATTGCAAGTGCTAATGTGAAAAGCTACAAGACTTAAAACATTAAAAATCTCATAATATATAAAAAAATATTTGCTGAGAAAGAGTTAACTAAAAATAAATACAACAAACTACTAAAAACAAATAACAGTACTAAAATGAAGTTCAAATCAACAAAATCTCTACAAATTATATTTCACAACACAACATTCGATACAAATCAAAATTTCACATTTAACAAACTAAACAATAAAAACAATAACAAAATGCAACAAACTATAAACTAACTAAAAGATGAGATCCATCACTAAGCAGACATCTTCACTCATCCTCTTTTTCTTCTTCTTCTTCTTCTATATCAAAGTTTTACTGTTGATAAGGGGTAAAGATAGGGTGACTAGGAAACTGTAATGAGTGGTCACCCTTCATGTATCTCACCATAGCATCATCATATGTAGCATCATATTCAAACTTTTGCTTTGTTAAATTATCATTATGTGCATTCCTGGACTCCAAATTTTCAATCATGTTCTCCATCCTTAAGATATCTCCCTGTTGGATCATCATCTGTTCCATAAGTTCCTGGAGAGTAGGGGTGCTAGAAGTAGAAGGAATATCCCTACTCCTACTTCCCGTTCTCCATCCAACATGAGATTTATAAGTTTTATTATTTGTTGGCCCAATAGATTTAATAAGCTCAATCCTTTCCTCATCAATTCTAAAATTAACTCCTGATTGTTCACATATTGTGTAAATCAGAGCAGGGTGTGCTAATCCACTAGTAGTCTCACCCATAGCAATAGAATGAATGTTCCTATAGATTATAGATCCAACATCTAGACTGCCCATCTGTTGGATACAGAAGTTCAGGATATCTCTATCCTTAGTAACTTCACTATGTTGATTTGTAGGTATCATTCTGGCAGATATAAAGTAATGAAAGACCTTGGATATTACATTTAACATAGAACCAAGGAAGTTTACCTTAACGTTATTCTTCACTTTCCAAGCTCCTCTTCCATCATTAAGAAATGAAATAACTTCATCCAAAGCCTCATTTGTAGCAGAGAATGTGTTGTACTTACAGAGAAATGCTTCTCGCAACTGATAAAATTCATTAATCCTCCTCGGGGCGAATTCAACCATTTTACCACGAACATAGACGTGGTCATCAAAAGTCTCCTTAAAATTGGCATAGAAATTCATGACTCTACCAATAACAACTTCGACAGTATAGTAACAAAAATTCTCCCACTGCTGAGCAACAATCAATCTTTCAACTTCACTGCCCGAAATTTTGAACGCTTGATCCTAAATTATTTTCTTTGTATTCAGTAGACTATTGAAATGAATGCTAGCTTTGTAGTTGGCGAATTTTTGGTCATCAAATTCTAATTTCCTCTTTCCTTTGCTCATCTTTGGTGCTATTGTAATCTTTGGAAGAAAGAAGAAAAATTGATAAAATCCAAATAAATTCCAAAAATTTTGAAAATCACAATGTGGAACGTTCTAAACTTAAATCCACTAAGTAAGAGTTCTTCACTAAAGGATTTTTTCAAAATCTCCTTAAAATTTGAAAATTTTGGATGTTAGCAATGTATAAGAAATCCTTGGTGGAAATAAAAAAAATTTAGTTCAAAGTGCAGGTCTTACCGAGAGAAAATGAAATCCAAACTCCTTTTGTATTCTAATCCCTTTAAATCCAAGCGTTTGCAAGCCCTAGGGGTGTAAACTGAAGGTTGAAGGTGACTGAAGAGGGTAAAAATGACGTTTCACGAAAATTTCAAGGTATTTGGGAATTTTCGGGTCTCGAGCGCCGTCAGTGCCAGTGCTAAAAATAAAAATTTTCCATAATTTTCGCACATCAGTTATTTCAAATTCCCTTTAACGTCTAATTAGTCTTTTTAAACAATAATATTCATCCTTAAATAGTCCACAGATAAATGTTTTTACAAACAATCCAAAACCATCTTTTATATATGAAATTCGAAATTCTTAAAAACACAGATTTTTAATCACTCTCACACATACATAAAGCATATCACACTATAATACAACATCAAAATCAAGCCACAATATTGGAACACTGAAAAATAAACTATACATACAATTAAAGTTATAGGAGTTTTGAAGCAAAGCAAATCCAACACAATTACATTAAAAACATAATTAATTTTAAATAATGGGTTGTCCAACTTATTCAATTACTCTTCTTCAACTTCAGGATCGTCTCCTTCTCTAATATCTCCCATAGACTGGTAATGTACATACAAATTGTAGAAGGGTCGATACGGGAATCGATCGATCGAATTTTCATCAATCCATTCATTCTTCTTGAACATCTGCACCAAACCTGCTTCAATTCGTCCCGTATGATCACAGTGTTCTTTCATCCTCCAATCTAAGTGATCAAAAAGGTAAGTAAGATTTCCTATTGCATCCATGATATTCTAAAGTTCTCTTTCTATCTTCTTTATTTTCTTCTCCAAAACTTGTGAACTTCCAACTATATAGGGTATTAAGGGTGTCAAAGCATGTGATGATTGATCCAAGATAATATCCAATGCTTCATTTCCATTCTCAATATAGTTTTCATCAGTAGGATCCATGGGCTCCCAGGGTAATAAAACTTTTTCCTAACTTTCATATGGTAGTTGAGATTGACTACAAAGTAAGAAGATCACAGAAGGATGCCCCAGTCAATATATATGCCCATTCATTATAATACCCAAAATAGATTTAAAAATAATTGATCCTACATCAATGGGCTTTCACATTTGAATGCAATAGTTTAAAATTGCACTTTCTTTTGTAACCTTACTAATTTTCATTGTTTGGAGTAGTTTTGCAGAGATGAAGAAATGTCATTGTTTAGATATCGAATTTAACAGTGAAGCAGAGAAACTAACGTATCCCTCATCTCTGATTTCCCAATTGTCATTTTCATCCGTCAGAAATCGGTATACATCATACATCATTCGTTGGAATAAAGTTTGTACAATGCAGATCGACACAATTTCTATCATAAACATTTCGTTAATTCGTGATGGAGTAAATGGTACGCCCTTACCTCGAACGAAGACAACTCCTTGGTTAATTCCATGTAGATTAGCGAAGAATTTTTTTACCACTATAACAACTACTACAGCGGTAGTGTAGCATAGAACTTCCCAACGTCTCTGTACTATGATTTTCTCAATCTGAAAACTTGGATTACTCAATCCATGATTGACAAAGGCTCTTTCCTCGATAAGTCTCTTCTTAGTGATGAATTTGTCGTATAATTTCTGCGCGTCAAAACTGATGAACTTTCTTCGATTGAAAACCCCATATCTTGAAGTGTTTTTGGAATTGGAAGCCATGGATTTTGAAATCTGGAAATTTTTGGTCGTCCAAAATGGTTTTCATGCCTTTAAAAAGACCTTTAGGTAGTTATTTTGAAGCGAAATCCTGCCAAAGTCTGCCAAAGTCTTTCTGAACTGCCGAAACCGCATTGGGCGCTGTCGGCGCCATGGCTCTGTAAAAGGGAACCATCAAAGCCAAAGCCATAGTTGCGTATGTTTCATCTTTGGTTCGATTTATTATCAAATTTTCATTCAATACCAATAATTCTCTTGATCTATGATATTTAAGATTGTGTAGGATTCTAATGTATTATTAGTTCCTAATACTTAGAACAATTATTAAACAAAATAGTAAGACATATAGAAATATATATGTGTATGGGCTGTCTCCCACAAAGCGCTTGGTTTAACGTCGTCAACCCGACATACCAAAGTTTATTTAGGATGACTCAACATCAAAATTTCTTTAATTTGTGGCATGTGTCCTTCATAATAATGTTTCAATCGATGCCCATTAACTTTAAATATCTTCTTAGTCTTAGGGTCTTTAATAACAACAGTTCAATAATGATAGACTTTGATCACATTGAATGATCATAACCATCTAGATTTCAGTTTTCCTGGAAATAATCTCAATCTATTATTATATAATAGAACTTCTTGTCCAGGTTCAATGTTCTTTTTTATAATCCTGTGATCATGCCATATTTTCATTTTCTCTTTATAGATTTTTGTATTATCATATGCTTCATTTCTAATCTCATCAAGTTCATTGAGTTGCAATAATCTTTTCTCATCAACATCTTTTAGATTAAAATTAAATTCCTTAATAGCCCAAAATATTTTATGTTCTAACTCTATTGGTAAGTGACATGTTTTACCAAAAATAAGTTTATATGGGGACATTCTAATAGGAGTCTTAAATGCAGTTCTGTATGCCCATAGTGCAATATTTAATCTAGCAGACCAATCCAATTTATAAGGATTTAAAGTTTTTTCTAAAATTTTCTTTATTTCACGATTAGATATTTCTGCTAGACCGCTAGTCTAGGGATGATAAGTAGTAGAGAATCTATGCATAATATTATAAATTATTTCTATTTTAGGAATAAGAGGATCGAGAAATTAATTAAAAATTTTTTTTGATTAAGACCTGAATATCGAACCCACAGGGAGAATACGCAATATGCATTATTGAAAAACAAACTTTCTATTTTTAATAAAAAGATAATTATCTAAACTAAAGAAGTTTTTTGCAGTAATGAAAATTTAAATATTTTTGGTATTTTCAATTTTTGATAGAACAATAACAATTTAAAAAGATAACTAGAGTTTTTGTAGAAGAAAAACACTAAATATGAAAATATCTCTCTTCTTGTTATGAATCAGTAATAAATATAGGAATTCTGTTGTGAAAGTATGCAAATTGTGTTGTGCCAAATAGAAGCAATAATATTCTTTACGTATAAAAGAGGTATGAAAATCTCAACATATTTTACTTTGGTCAGTTAGGTAAGGAAGATACTAGCTCTCACTCTAGAGTTCCCTCTTCACCCTCCACCTAGGGGTTAACATCTTGTATCAAAATCAAAAATTATAAAACAAATTAGGTGTTTTAGCCTGTTACTCTAAAGTTCTTTAATTCTACTCTCTTCAAAGTTTATTTCCCTATTTATTTGCACTCAATCATATGAATTACATTCTCTTTCATACAATCTCATGTGATTGTTACCATTACTCGACTGAGAAAATACCATCTCATATCTTACAAGTTATCACAATAGATATTAACATCTCATTTGGTCAAATCAAGAAGTAAATGAAGTGCATGGATTAAAATCATCACAACTTATTGCAACATTAAAGATTAATATTTCACGCAACTTCCATCTAATACTTAAACACTTATCATTTTAAAGAAAAAGATAAAAAAAACTACTCATAATTCATGGAGAAAACACAACCACATTTAAGTTTAAAAGTAGAAATCATGCACACAAACAAGAAGTCTAAATTAAAACCACTCTTGAAGTTCCTTTGATTCTCTTCTCTTTACAATCACTCAAAATAAAATAACAAAAATGATAAAATAAAAGTAAAAGTGGTGCCTAAAAATTTCTCCGAACTAATTCCCCAAATGAGAACTTTCAAAACATTCCAATACTTTCAGGACCCTTTTCTAAGTCCTCTTTTCTTTCTTTTATAATTTTCCAAAAGATGACTTGGTTTCTCTTCAAAATATGTCTAGATTTGATGTATTTCCCCAAGAGATGCATCCTTTCGTGATAGTTTTTGTCCATAGTGGTTATAGCCACCTATTAAGCCAATGGGTTCCTGAATAACCTCTTCAAAATTTGCAGAAACTGATATTACTCGTTCAATAACTGCCACTGGTGCTTAAGCGCGGGGCCTATAGCGCTTAGCGTTGCCTTCTCTGTTTAACCGGTGCTTAAGCGCCGGATCTGGCGCTTAGGCGCCAAAAATCTTTTTCACAAAAACTCTTTTGCACATTTTTCAATTTTTGCTTCAAATTTGATTCTTTCTCACTCCTTTAAGCATTTTACACTATTTTTACTTGTATCTGCAAGAAAAACACAAAAATATCTTCCATTAAAGCGTAATATCTTAAAAATTGATATAAAAATGTGTTTAAAAATATTATATATTTCAGGTGTATCAGTCCTCCCAGAAATAAAATCTTGAATTATCAATAAATTTTTTTAATTGTTGATTCTTTACATCTTGTGGTATAATGTCACTCACAATGTAATTTACTATATCAACATACCACGGTATATTCTTTATATCAATATTATACAATTGTTCATCAAGGAAAGTTTCCAAATTTATATTTGCAAAATCAATTAGTATTTCTTGTTCTATCTAAACAAATGATCAGTTAGTTGATTATTAGTTCCCTTTCTATTACTACCACAAAATCGAACTCTTGCATCAGAAGTATCCATCTAATTAATCTCGGTTTAGCATCCTTCTTTTGTATCAAATATTTGATAGCAGGATGGTCTATATGCACTATACATTTAGCTCCAATTAAGTAAGGTCTAAAATTATCAAAGGCATAGACAATAGTTAATAACTCTCTTTCAGTACTGGTGTAATTAATTTGAACATCATTTAGAGTTTTACTAGTATAATATATTACTTTAAAATCTTTATTATACCTTTGTCCTAAAACAACTCCAATAGCATGATTACTAACATCACACATTATTTCAAATGGTTCTCCCAATCAAGTGGAACTATTATAAGAACAATGATTAATTTTTCTTTCAATAGTTTAAATGTTTTTATGCATTCCTCATTAAAATTAAACTTCCTATCATTTTCTAAAAGTTGACAGCTTAGTAATTTTTGAAAATTTTTTTATATAACGTCTGTAGAAACCAACATGTCCTAGAGAACTTCTTACCCCTCTAACCGTAGTAGGAGGCAGTAATTTTGCAATAACTTGAATTTTTGCTGGATCTACCTCCAGCCATTTTCAAAAATTTTATGCCTAAGTGTAATTTCTCCTGCAACCATAAATTGACATTTTCCCCAATTTAGTACTAAGTTGACTTTTTCACATAGTTCCAAAACTTTTCTAAATTATTTAAACATAATTCAAATGAAGTTTCGAATACAAAAAAATCAGATAAATATTTCCATTTCACGTTCAATTAAATTATAAAATATTGACACATACATCTTTGAAATGTCGCAACTACATTACATAGTCCAAAAGAGATTCTATGAAAAACAAATGTTCCATAAGGGCTTGTAAATGTTGTTTTCTCTTAATCCTCAGGAGAAATCAAAATTTGATGATACCCGGTATATCCATCTAGAAAGAAGTAATATTTTTTTCCAGCCAATCTATCAAACATTTGGTCTAGAAATGGTAAAGGAAAATGATCTTTCTTGGTGACCATATTTAGTTTTCTATAGTCTATACAAATTTACCAGCCGTTAACTTGTTTTATCAGAATTAGTTCATTTTTCTCATCTACTTCAACTGTCACTCCTTTCTTTGGAATACATTGGATCAGACTTACCCAAGCACTCTCTGAAATAAGATATATAATTCCAACATCTAACCATTTTAATATTTTTTTTAACAACTTCTTTCATTATCATGTTTAATCTCCTATGAGGATCAATTTTAAGTTCGTATTATTCATCTAATAAAATCCCGTGCATACAAATTGAAGGACTGATTCCTTTAATATCTGCTAAAGTCCATCCAAAGACCTTCTTATATCTTTTCAACATTTCTACTAATTTTTGTTCTTAAATTTTAGTTAAATTAGAAGATATAATAATAGACAATGTAGATGAATCTCCTAAAAACATAAATTTTAAATGGGCAGGTAATACTTTCAGTTCAAGTTCAGATGGTTTAATACTTGAAGGAATAAGATTTTTATTATCATTTTCCAAAAGGTCTAAAATTTCAAATTTTTCCATAACATAATCTAACTTTTCTTCTTTTATTTCATTCTCATTCTCAAAGTTCTCTTCTTCCCTTAATTTTTCTTCAAACATTCCCTTAAATTGCTTATTACTTAGATAATCAGTAACTTCCATTCTAAAACATTCATTATCTTTTTCTATC
>NW_018164444.1:41485631-41486301 GCF_001263595.1 Phalaenopsis equestris | reverse complement strand
TTGAAGTTCCACATATTGGTCCTAACCTCTAGAACTTAGTAGGTAAGATCATTATGAGGGAACTCAAGGAGAGTTCCTATAGGGCTACTTGACCTTACGATTGACCCTGGGTGTTGGTTTGGAGCTAAGGTATACAATACCCTCACCATACTCTCACAATACCCTGGCTAATACCAATACATAGGGACCTAAAATAGAGATTTCATTGGTCCATGACTCATTCAAAATGGTTCTCTACCCAATTGCACTTGAAATGCCCAACTTGGCCTTTTGCCCCTAGGCACCTCTAAATTACCTAACTGCCATTGAGACCAAAATTTGGCCAAAATTTTCAAATTTTGCCAAAATACCCAAAAATGATCAAAACTCATTCCAAACACTTTGAATACATCAAAATTTTCCAAAACTGACAAAAATTTCAAAAAATGACCAAATTACCAAAATGCCCCACCATGGCCCAAAAATCCAAAACTTCCAAAAATTCCCAAAAAATTCCAATAAATCTAAAATATTTTCAATTTCATTTTGTCCAACTACACCATGTTCCAATTTGGTCAATTTGACCATTTTTGACAAAACCCCCAAATTAACCCCAATATTGGCTAACACCCCAAATCTCAACAATTGAATGCCTTAGACCTCAAATTGGCATCCAATTTTTGTTGAAAAT
>NW_018164444.1:41460542-41481767 GCF_001263595.1 Phalaenopsis equestris | reverse complement strand
TCCTTCTTTCTTTAGAACACAGTGAATTGGGCTTACCCAAGTACTGTCTGAAATAGGATATATAATTCCAGCATCTAACCATTTTAAGATTTTTTCTTAACAACTTCTTTCATTATTGAGTTTAATCTCTTCTGAGGATCAGCTTTAGGTTCATATTGTTCATCTAATAGAATTCTGTGAATACAAATTGAAGGACTAATTCCTTTAATATCTGTTAAAGCCCATCCAAAAGCCTTTTTATATCTTTTCAACTTTTTTATTATTTTTTTTTCTTAAATTTCAGTTAAATTAGAAGATAGAGTAACAGACAATATAGATGAATCTCCTAAAAACATAAATTTTAAATGGGCAGGTAATACTTTCAGTTCAAGTTCAGGTGGTTTAATACTTGAAGGAACAAAACTTTTATTATAATTTTCCAACAAATCTAAAGTTTTATATTTGTCCTAAACATAATCTAGATTCTTTTCTTTTATTTCATTTTCATTCTGAGAGTACTCTTCTTGCCTTAATTTTTCCTCAAACACTTCCTTAAATTGCTCATTACTCAGATAATCAGTAACTTCCATCCTAAAATATTCATTATCTTTTTCTATTGCACCATATTTTATAATTTTGTAATATTAAATGTTACTTCTTGATCAGTAACTCTCATTATTAGTTCTCTTTTTGGCACATCAATCACAGCTCTCCCTATTGCAAGAAATGGTCTCCAAAAAATAATAGAAATATCTTTATCTTCCTCAATATCTAATATAATAAAGTCTACAGGAAAAATAAATTTATCAACTTTCACTAATACATCTTCTATAACTCCTTTATGACAGGTTATTGATCGATCAGCTAACTGAAGAGTTATAATAGTAGGAGAAATCTCTCCTAAATCTAAATGTTTAAAAATTAATAGAGCATATGATTAATACTAGCTCCTAAATCACATAAGGGTTTTCCAAAAAAATTTCTCACCAATAACACAAGGTATAGTAAAACTAACAGGATCTTTTAACTTTTCAGGAAGCTTTTTCTGAATAGTTGCACTACACTCTTCACTGAGTGCAACAGTCTCGTGATCTGTAAACTTCCTTTTCTTGTTCAATATATCTTTCATAAACTTCACATAACTTGACATTTGTTCCAAAGCCTTAATGAAAGGACTATTTATCGTTAACTTTTTAAGGATTTTAAAAATTTTTGTAAATTCTTTATCTGTATTATTCTTCTTCAATCGTTGAGGAAACAGAGGTGGCAGTTTTTTTAAAGAAATTTGTATTTTTTTTATTTTCATCATTGTCGCTTTCAATTTCCACCTTCTCATTTTTAACTTCAGTTTCTCTCTGGATTCTTGTTTCCACTTCTTTTCCACTTCGTAATTGAATAAATTTATTTTGCTCCTTATTCTGATCTTTTGGATTAACTTCAAAAGTACTAAGAAGAATTCTTGAAGGTCTGTTACTAAGGGAAGTAGCAATATGTCCTAATTGATTTTCAATATTTCTAATTGCAGACCCTTGATTTTGTATTTGATTTTCCATGTTCAACATTACTTCTTCTATAGTCAACTTCTTGTCCTTAACTTGTGAGTTATTGTTAAATTCAGGAGGATAATAAGGTCTATAGTTAGGATTCCCTTGGTTTTTTGAATTTCTTGAGGGGTTCACCGAATTGTTAAAATTATTCCAACTAAAATTAGGTTGATTTTTCCATCCAGGATTATAATAATTAGAATATGGATTATTATTTTTATTATTTATAACATTCATAGTTTCATAAGTTGATTGAGTATTAATTATCTGTTATAGTGAATTTTCCTCTAACACTGATGGTATATAAGAATAGTTCACTCCAATTTGATTAATCTTCTTTGATATAGTGACAATTTGAGATGCTAAAATGGAAATTAAATCAGAATCATGAAAACTAGCTACTCTCTTTGGATTTACCCGTTCAGAGGGAAATTGAAAATTATTAGTAGTCATTTCCTCTACTAAAGAATATGCTTCATCAAAAGGTTTTGACATTAATGATCCACCTGCAGCAGCATCTATAAAAGATCTAAGTGATCCTGCTAATCCATTGTAAAAAGTTTAAATTATTAACCAATTTGGTAAATCATGGTGTGGACATCTCTTAAGAATTAAATCTTTCTCAGGCTTCATATATCGATTCCCCTTCGAACTGACAAAAATATGTAATATAGTTTCTTGGCTTAGCAGTTTTCGAGGGTGAAAAATATTTAGCTAAAATTTTTTGTGATAGTTCTCCCTAAGTTCTGATAGATCCAAGTGCTAATGAATTTAACCAAGTTTTAGCTTTGTACCTTAATGAGAAAAGAAAAAGTCTAAGCCTCACAGCATCATTAGACACTCCATCATATTTAAAAGTAGTACATATTTCAAGAAAACTAGCAAGATGTAACTTAGGATCTTTAGTAGGTGTTCCTCTAAACGATAATAGCAGGCTTAAGGTCAAATGAATTCGCAGCAACATCAAGATTTTGAATAGCCAAGCGAAGTTCATATCTTGTAGGATTAGCATAGTCTTTTAAAGGTCTTTGTCGATTTTCATTTATTTAATTATCTAAGTTATTCGCCATTTTGTTCAAATTTCTAATTTCTTTTTATTGTTTTCGAACTTTTCTTATAATGCGTCCTAATTTTGAATCGTAAGGTACTAAACCTTTAGATCTAATACTACGCATAAACAAATATAATATATAAAGAAAAATTTCTTAAAAATACTTTTAAATTTCAAGAAAAATATTTAATGATATATTTTTTTAATGATTTTTGGCTTTTTAATTTTTTTATTATTATTTTATTTTATTGCTAAATTTTCTAATTTACAAAATCTATTTAATTTACTGTTACCTTATCCGACAACGATGCCAAAAACTTGATCCCTGAAATTATAGTTGTGTAAAATCAATAAAGTTGACTCCGCTTTACAGCGACGCCAAAAACTCAATGATGTCAAAAACTTGGTATGTTATTTTATGAATAAGAAATTGAAGCAATTTATTTTGGGATTCTATGAAAGTATACCTATCATTATCAAGTAATACATGACTTTCTGATTAAACCCCAAAAATTGATCCCACGATGAAGGTTTAAATTCGAAATGAAAATTTAAATTAGAAAAGTCACAACAATAAAGAAAATCTACTACACTAATTTCAAATAATTAAGATTTTATCAGAACTAAATTATCAACTACTAGCAAAACTGTAAAGCAAAGCTAAATAATAACTACCAAACTATATTTTTGTGATGAAGTTATCTAATATGAGAAATCATCTTTCTCACTACAATGAGTTTTTGGTTAAATGAGAGAGAGAAATGGTTTGCATTTGTATTGTGACAAATAGGAGCAATTTTATTTCTCTACCCTTAGTCAAGTGTTATAGAGAAACGTTGGCTAATCTTAGGTTCAGTCTCTAAATCCGTGGTTAGTCTGGGGGGGTAGTTAAACTGGGAGGATACTAGATCTCACTCCAGAGTTCCCACTTCCCTTCCCTTGAAGGCTAACACTCGCTTTAGTTCTTAAACACTAAGATCAAATTCGGGATTTTAAGGATTTTAGTCTGTCACCCTAGAATCTCCAATTCTTCGCCCAATAATATATATTTTCATATTTATTTACACCTAATTCCATGAACAAAACACTCATTCATGGAATCGAATGTGATTCTCACTCTCTTGTAGAACTCATTCTCCATTTCCCGGATCATATGTTTCACAACAGATTTTAACATTTCAATTGGCCAGATCGAAATGATCAAATTGAAAAGTAAATTAAGAACAGAGTGAAAAATCATCATAATTTATTTTATATTTTAAAATTAGCACATTCAAATTATCTCCTCATTTCACTATATCTCAGAATAGGGAGAAAGACAAAGAAAACTAATCAGACCTCTTGAGAAGATACGACAAAATATGAATGTCATAAATAAAAGAAAGTTTATACAACAATAATGAACAAACACTACTTATATTTAACTCTTTCTCAAAGTAAATCCCTTATAGCCTCTTCTGGACTCTTTCTCTCTTTACAAGGCTCTTGATTTTCTCTTCAAAGATGTATGGAAGAAGAAACCTCTCACTTGTCTCCCTCTCTAACAAACCTCAGGAGAAATCACATTTAGACTCACTACACTAAACTATACACACAATTGAACACTCAAGAAGACTCAATGACACACTAGTATCTCCTTTTTCAAATCAATTTTCACTCTAAATAAAGCATAATGTCAGTTTTCCAAGAGGTGTATCAATAAATCTTAAAAAAACGTCCAAATTTATCGAATCTTCTAGAAATCGCCTAGCACCGACATTGGCGCCGTCAATGCCCATGGTCTGAAATAATTTATGTGCTATGTGTAAAATGGAGTTGTCGGCACCTCTGCTATTTTGGACTCCTCTTTCATGCTGGTGCAGTTGGCATACTTGCTGGCGCCGTCAGCGCTGAGTTTTTCTTCCAAAACGCCATTTTGACTCCAAATTCCATCCTTTTTGCTTCCTTTTTGCTTCCTTTTTTCTTGAAGTGCTAAAAATCATAAACCTGCAATAAAACATGAAAAATACCTTCCTTTAAAGTGAAATATCACCAAAAATGAGTATAAAATATATGTCTAAAATGCATATATTTTTATGTCTAAAATGCATATATTTTATATTTTTGGTGCATCAATTAGATCGCTTGGATCTTTAGCACAATCATACTCCTCTCTAAAATGACGAAAACATTGGTGCTGCCAAAAGACTAACCTGTTGAAGGCAGGGAGATCCATGAAAACATGGACAGATAACTCGATAGCCTAAAGAATACTGACAAGTGTTGCAACACATAGTTATTAAGTGCAGGCCTCTTCCTTGTAAAAGGGGTAGGCTTAACGCAAGCCACCGTAGCAGGAGTGACCTTGTGGGCACTACTCCTTTTTCTAAGGGGAGGGCACAGAGCAATAGCTTTAGAAGGCATAAGATTACCCAGCGTAATCTGAACAGGGTGTATAAAAGAATTAAATGTTATGGTACCTTCGAGAGAACAAACGATATTGAGTGAAAAGGAGACGGAGGTCCCCCCATTAGTAGTGATCGTAACGACTCTCTCGCTCATCATGTCTACCAAGTAAAAGAGATAATGATCAACTAAAGAGGAAAGGTTAAGAACAACCAATCATAGAAAAAAAAATGCAATACCACCGATGAATGCGACTGAAATGTTGAGGGGGAGAAGGCTGGATAGAATACTTCGAGTTGCTAACCATAACAACTGCCACATTGACTGAAATCCAAGGTCTCACAAAAGGCTCAACTATTGACTTGAGGAAAAGAAACCAGGTTACGATAATATGAGCAAAACCTCAAATATGGAGAGAGAGAGAGGCTATAACACCAGAACAAAAGTGAAATGCTAATATGAAGAGAGAGGCTCATCTTCAGCGGAGTAGCCAGATTTATTTTTCTTGGTTCTTTTTAGCACTTGGAGTCACCAACTTGTCTATTTATGTGTCATCATATGATTCCCTAATTCAATTAATTAAATCTCCCTCCCAAATTATATAAATGATTTGAAGAAGAGAGGAATCAAATATAAATGATATAAGATAACAAATAGATAAAGAATTCAAAATAAAAGAGTCAAAAGGCTTATATATGGGTAATCTTTGTGTAATGGGTTGAGAGTATACGTCTGAACAAGATCAGATCAAAATAACTCGAAACAAAATATTCACAAAGAGAATCCTTACATAAGCCACTCGTAACCAAAGAACCAAAGAACATTCTTGTTATGGAGTCAAGAGTTTCCTGGAGGAATTTATCCCTTTGGTCAATTTCACCTTGGGGGTACCTAAGAATACTCTCGATAAAAGGGGTTCACTTATATTATGAAAGACCTGGGAAAATAGGTCATTAAAAGAAGGTTATTGGGAATGCTATAATAATTCACTCTTGCTAAGCCATTAGTCAGAGAGCGAGTCTCTCACATCCCAAACGGGTAGTGGCTCATCGACATACAAAGCCCACAAAATAACCATAATCCTCTTGAAGGGGATACACATAAACATCAAAGCACGTTCGGGCCATAAAGGCAGAGAACAAATCTTTGTATCCCAAATTCGAGGTAGCTCATCAACATCAGGCCTTCAAGATGTTACCAACAAATTCAAAGGAGCGATAGGGCTCAAGAGTGCTCAACAAAAGGAAGGGTAGAATAATCCTATAAGGTAGAGGTAGATGGGTCAAGATACCACAGTCCTATCTTCCTAAGCTACTATGCCCCTAAGTTTACTTGGTCATGAAGATAATCGACCCAACATATCCAGAGATCCCCAGTCAGCAATCTGTGAATTTCATAGTCCACGTGGACCTTGGAAGCTCTAAGGTCAAATGAAGGAAACTCTATTCCTATGACCTATAAAGTGGAGCTTCAAAAGATGGGACTTCTACCTACCATAGTGATGAGGATTCCTTATGAAAGGAGGAGAAAGGGAGGTTTATCTACGAAGCTAGAAACACTCCCAATGAAAGGACTTACACTCTGTCTGGGTCAGGGAGCCTTCTAACGACTTGGCACACTATACAACCTTTTGTATATAAAAAAGGCATGCTAGGCTAGTTGGGTTGGAGAAGCACGGAGGCTTCACCTCAGGACATGCAAGTATGAATTTAGTTATCTATGACAATCCTAAGCGTCGAGGACCTATTATATTTCTTGGGTGATATCCGTGCTATGTGACCCCTTTTAAAACTTACCCGAAGGTCATGTAAGAAAGAAAAAGATAGATTTTGAAAATCTTGAATCTTTTAATCCAAAAATTTTATTATCTCAATCTCTTATTAAGATTTTATATAGAAAAAAAATTATAATTTTAAGGTTCTAGAGAGCTTAAATTATATTTTTTGTGACATCCAAGATATATAGAAAGAAGCAGGAAAAACAATTCAAGCATGTAAACACGAAAAAGAACGTAAATGCACTTCAAAATATAAAAGTGGCTAATGCCACTGAGTCGGCAACATATCACAGAAAATGTAGAAAGGGCGGTTTGAGTCCACATAAATATGTCTGGTCCTAGATCTATATAAAAATAGAATTCAGACTTAAGATACAGAACACGAGCTGCTGCTCCTGGTCTTTACAACGTGGTTCGACATATCATCCACGTCGAAACTCATGCTTATACCTTATTTTTTATAAAGACTTAGCCTAAATACTCTATCAAATGCATTTGATAGAAAAAATCATGACTCAACTTGCGTGAAAAAAATGTTAGTGGAAAAACCAACAAACATGCAATGTATAACGAGCTGTACTAATCGTCGGGGAAGCTAAGTGGCACATGCAAGTAAGAGGTTAGAAGTCATTACGCGCTCCCACATCACAGTACCTTTGTTTGTGCATATATATAGACACAACTCCCTGTAGAAGAATGACATAGTATACTACCATGTATGTCAAGCACACAAGCATACCAAAATGCATAAGAAGTGACACATGGCTAGCACAAGATAAACATCAGAGAATAATAGCCAAAGGTCGAAAACGCGACCAAGCACCCTAAATCCTAGCCTAGCACACTGATACACCTTAAAATATGATAATTTTCTATATGTATTTTATGCTCATTTTTATGATATTCCACTTTAATGGAAGATATTTTACACTTTTTTATATTTTACACTTTTTTGTTTTCAGATACGAGAAAATGAATTTTACAGAAAGAATAACAAAAATGGAGCAAGGAGCTAAAATCTTAAATTGGCACCTAAGTGCCGGACTGCAAGAAGCTCCAGCGTCATGGTGCTATGATTTGACGCTCATGCTCCAGTCAGTTATGTGCATCTTCTATAATGGTGGCACCTTGTTGGGTGCTTAGGCACCAGTGATGGTTTTTGATTTTATGCATTGAATGGGGATGAATTTTTGAAGAAGTTCTTGAAGTGACTCTTGTTTATATTGAAAGCTCTACTTAATAGAGCCATTGGCTGGCCAAAAAAATTGGTAAAAAAGTTGGGAAGAGTTTTGGTTTCTTGTATTGGCATGAGTCTTTGGACAGAGTCTTGTGTGTGGGTGTTTAAGTCTTTGTTTTTGTGTTTTGGGGTAAACTTGTAAGGAGAGTTGAAGATTCATCAAGGAAACTTCAAAGAATTTGCTTGGGAAAAGAGATTGAGATAAGTATTTTATACTTTTGTTTAAGTTTGTTCAACTTAAGTTTTAATATAAATCATGTTTTGTTCTGTTATCCTCATGAAGTCTGAGTTGTTTTCTTATCTTTCTCTTGTAATGAGAATTAATCTTGTGTAGGATTAGAATTTTTTAGAACTTTTAGAACTTCTCTTATTTTAGAACTTCTCTTATTTCATACTTGTGATGAGTCATTACTTCATGCTTCATTTACATATTCGATCTGACCAATTGATATGTTAACATTTGTTGTGAATCCATAATGAATCGAAAAGGTTATGTATTCCTCAACTAGTAAGAATCACATTACATTATTGGGTGAATAAAAAGTAGTACATAGTGCAGTGAAAATAAATAAGGAGATAATTTTAGATGGGCATATAATTGGTGATTCTAGAGTAATAGGCTAGAATCTTTATCAATATGGTATAGAGTTTGGAAACTTAGGATCAGTTTGTTCTGTAGAGAGGGCATAGGCGGTAATCTGGAAGTGAGAGGCTAGAACCTACCCAACATAACCTGAGAGAATTTAGAACCTTACTTTAGATTAACTAATGTTCTTTATGCACTCAGAAGATGGTAAAGAATATGTATGCTCCTCTTTGACACAAAACGACATTTAACTTTTAAACATTTAATTCCTACACAGATTATCATCACATTACAAGGGGAAAGAGATTTCGATTATATAAGAAATTCCACAAATTTAACCAGCTTTTTTAGATTAGTTTTTTTATTTAATTTAGTTAACTTTAATTTTAGAGTGAATTAGTGAATTTAGGAAAATCAAACTTTTTGAAAGTTCCCAAACTAAGACTTGATATTATTAGATTAGAGTTGGCCTAAAGGATTTCTTACCTCGCTTTTCTATGGGATCGATGCTGGGGTTTTTAAAGAAAATCATATATTACTTAAAACAATATGTATACTTGCGTACAAACCCTAGTGTGTATAGTATAAATCAATTATAAATTCTATAACATATTCATTTTGCACACTAGCGATTTAAAGAAACTAGATTAAGTTTTTGGCCAAGAAACTAAATTACTACAAAAAAAATTGCGAGTAGGGTCAAGTTTTTTGCGTCATTTCTGGAGAAGCTTCAGTAAGAACTTTATGAGAATTTTAATTGAACATGTGAGACTTAGATTTGGAAATTATATTGAATTACATTGCATTATTGGGTGAAGGAATAGTAATCCATAGTGCAATGCAGATAAATAAGGAGATAAGTTTTGATGGATGTATAATTGGTGATTCTAAGGTGACAGACTATAATGTTTATCAATTTAGTCTAGAGTTTAGAATGTTAGTACCAGTTATTCCTGTAGAGCAGACAATCTAGAAGTGAGAGGCTAGAACCTCTCCAGCATAATTTAGAGCAGACAATATGGATAATCTAGAAGTGAGAGGCTAGAACCTCTCCAGCATAATATGAGAGAATTTAGAACATTACTTTAGATTAGTCATTGTTCTTAATGCACTCAGAAGAGGGTAAAGAATAGATATTCTTCTATTTGACACAAAACTACATTTAACTTTTAAATATTTGATACCTACACTGATTATGATCTCATTGCAAGGGGAAAGGGATTTTGATTATGAAAGAATTTCCCAAAATTTAACTAGTCTCCTTAGATTAGTTTTTTTATTTAATATAGTTAACTTTAATTTTAGAGTAAATTAGTGAATTTAGAAAAATTAAAATTTTTGAAAGTTCCAAAATTAAAACCTGATAGTGGTAGATTAGAATTAGCCTAAGGGATTTCTTACATTGCTTCTATATGGGATAAATACTAGGGTTTTTTAAGAAATCCCTATATTACATGAAATAGTAAAACCCCTAGTGTGTAAGTTATAAATGAATTTTAAATTCTACAACATATTCATTTTGCACACTAGCCGCCTAAAGAAACTAGGTCTAGTTTTTTGCCAGAAAACTAAATAACTGCATAATTGCGGATCAGATCATGCTTTTGGCACCATTGCTAGGGAAGCTTCGTTAAGAACTTTAGGAGACCTTTAGTTGAACCTATAAAACTTAGTTTTTGAAATTGTATTGTTATTGTCAAGTGTGTTTAATTTTTGAGCGCTTTTTTAAAGTAAACCCAAAATACTAAAAATTTTATTAAGTGCTTAAAGTAATGGATATCTTTCATATTAGTTAAGTCCTTAGATTTGTATGCGTAGTTCGGGAGATGTAGACCTTAAAACTATGACTCAAATTTAGAGAGTACTTTTAAGAGGATTATTAATAAGAAAAAACTTCATGAATTTATAGTAAAAATGATATATCAACAAAATGATGAATATTTAGTTTTGGATTATAATTCTCGTTGTTTCGATAGAGTAAACCACAAGAGGGTAATGAATTTTCATGAATATATGCTTACCATTTTAACTACTCAACTTGAAGATATTGCGAGGAAGTTAGATCAATATGTAGAAAGTTATCCTCAAGGACCCCCAATTATTAAGGAAAAATCATTTAGACAATTGATTGAGAATAACTTTTCTAAAACTAGCCATGAAATACACAGTCCTTATTTCAAATATTACAACCCTGATTGGGAGAATCATTTTAACTTTTATTGGAATAACAATTTTGGAGAAAGAAACCAACTTTGGGAAGATAATTAATTTAATCAGACATGAAATTGGAATAATCATGATGGTTTTAACGTTGAACTTTCTTTTTCCCATAGATTTAACTTCAACCCACAAAATGAGGAGTTATTAGAAGATGTTGTTATTTAAATGGAGAGTCAGCTAGAAAGTCTAGGGGCTACAATAAGGAAATAGAAAACCAACTCGATTTGATTATTGATCTAAATAATAGTTATCCTCTAGAGATTTTACCTAGTGACCCTAAGATAAACCTTAAGGAGATGAATTGCTGGCAAGATAGAACTGTCCAACTAAGAAGTGGAAGAGAATTGAAGAATATGGTTGAAATAAATGTTAAGTTGAGAAAATAGGAAAACTAGATTGAAAGACCAATGAAGAAATTCCTAAAAAAATAGAAAAACTTATCTCATCAACCAAGAGAAATATAGAAAAACCACCTCCATTATTTTTTCAACCTCAAGGGAAAGAATTAGAAGATAACTTGAAACAGAAAAGTAACCTAGTAGAATTTGATCCAGAAGCTGAATCATTCTGATCCAAAATTTAGGAGTTCTTGAATTATCATATAGAGATCCATTTTTTATAAATTTAAAGGATGATATTAATATGAAATTTGAGAAAATTATTAGAAGATAATTGGATCTAGAAAGAAATATAAGGAATAATAATCTGATACAATCTGATAAAGAAAAGTGGAATGAAAAATTAAAATTCAAAGATTTACTAGGAATCCCGGGATCCAAAAAAGATTTGTGGTTGATCTGGGATTACTTTAATGGAATTTTGATTATGGAGGAACTCTTTGTCGAGCTGGCGATGTTAAACCAATTGCTTTATGGGAGGTGACCCATAGTTATCAGTGTGATATTATTTAGATTGTTTTATTATTGTGATGTGTGTTATGTCAAAAGTATTGTGTGCTACAAGATCTACATGTTAAGTTGATGCAGAAAACACTAATTTTAATAGTTAAGATGAGGTCGAGACATGTTAATAGGACTTGTGGTGAAATAGAGCAAATTTAGGCACTGACGCCTAGGCGCCAAAACCAAAATTTTTGCTGCCATCATGGCATCAATAAATGGCACCTATGCACCCGAAATGGTGCCTATACATGGGAGTTCCCTCCTTCATGTGAAATTCACCCCTCTTTCTAAATATTTTGTGTGGAGTCTGACTGACTCATAATTACTTGTATTTTTAATCTCAAAAAATTTGCCAAAAAATATATCTCAAATTATATCTAGAGACTAGTGTGAACAGATGCACTGATTTATGAATTATATAATAAATTTTAACAGTATGGGTATTACGCAAGTATTGTATCATTTCAAGTAATATATAATTTTTTTTAAAAACCCCAGTATCGATCCCACGAGGAATGCAATAACTCTTAAAATCAACTTACAAATATTTTATTTAAATTGCAAATTAAAAAGATAAGAGATTTAAAATGACATGCTCACTAAAAATTACTACTAAAGTTCTAAAAAGAAAGTAACAATTAAATGTAATAACTTAACAAAATATAACAACGAGTTTAGATATTATGGAAAACGTTTCCCCTTGCAAGAAATTTTAATTTATATAGGATTCAAATGATTCAAGATAAAATTGATGTATTGTGCCAAATAGAAGCATACCATATTCTTTACCCCCTCCTGGTGCTTGCAAAGAACATTAGCTAACTTAAGGAAGATTCGTTAACATCTTGATTCCACATCAGTGTTATTTAGCCTCTCACCTCTAGATGCCCCTAGCCTATGCCACCATGATGGTCGAATCCCAAATTCGAATCCCACCATGATGGTCGAATCCCAAATTCAGGGTACTAAACCTTAAGCCAAATTGATAAGAATCTAGACTGTCACTCTAGAACTAGCCAACTCTACGCCCATCAAAACTTATCTTCCTATTTATTTACACCTCTGTTAAGTGATCGCAATGGCTCTGCCTAGAATGAAGTATGATATCCACTAGTTAGGCGAAATCATAGCCCTCCTAGTTCATTATGTTTCTCATTGAATTTTAACCTCACAAGTGGCTAGTTTGTAAAGTAAATGAAGTTTTTGTGAAAATACCATAATAATTTTTAAGAGTAAAAGGAAATCATTAAACTATTCTCATCCCGCAAGACTAAGTCTCATATGCAAGAATAAAGAAAGAGAACTACTCAGAATTCATGAAGATTAAATAAAAAAATAAAGCAATTGCATTGAAATCCAAGTCTTACAACAAAAACTTAAACACAAATACAAAATACCTAATGTCTTCTCCCCAACTAAACTTTTGGAGTTTCCTTTAAGCAATCTTCAAACTTCTACACACTAAAAAAAACTCATACTTACGCTTGAACACAAATTAAAAAGAACTTAATTTACTATTGCAACCCAATTGAAGTTTTGAGGCTCCAAAAGGTCTCTAAATTTTGCCAAATCATTCTCATTAAATAGAAAATAGAAAGTAGAAAATAACTAAAGGTTTCTTCAAACACCCCTAAAAAATTTGGCCAAATTAGATGTACCTTCTATAAAAGTAGTTACTGGCATTATAGTTCTCGCTCGTCTATGGCACTATAGAGCCAAGGGGTGGAGCCACAGAAGGTTAGCTTGATCACAAGATGGCCTCAGGAGAAAGACAGACGTTTGCTACTGTTTTTATTGAGCCAAAGCAAGGAGGACATGACACAAAAGATTACAGTTTTTACATGGATGTGCTCATGATGTTGTTTTTGGTGGCATCAGTGTATGATTAGTTATGCTGCATTTCATAAAAGAATTAACAAAGATCACCTCTTTTGCTTCAGCATGTCTTGTTAAATTGCCATGTTTGTGTGATTAATAAAAAGTCACAGGACCATGAGTTGGTCCCAAACTGTAACAAACAAAGAACGATACAAAGAAAGTCTGAGAATAAATGAAATTAAAATTCAAAGTTAGAAAAGATTGAAAAAACATCAAATTTGGAAAATATCCTAATAATAAGAGAAAATGATAAAAATAATAAATAAGTTTACTCAAAACTCTACACTCTTCACAACATAAATTCCACCATTCGCGGGAATTTCTACAACTCCATTCTCACAAGATTCCACACACTCTGCACAAAATTTCACAAATTTTCTACAGTTTTTCCACTAATTCTTCACACTCACAATACCCTCGGGGATAGTACCTAAATTATGATTCCCTTCCTTTTCGAGGTCGGTATCTAAATCCTTATTCTCATTTTAGGGTTGGTTGGTACGTAAATTCCAATTCCCATCTCTAAAACAATACCTAAATTCTAATTCCCTTCCTTTCGAGGTTGATACCTAAATTCCAACTCTCATTCCGGTGTTGGTACTTAAATTTCAATTCCTATCTCGGGGTCATTACCTAAATTTTGATTTCCTTCCTTTTGATGTCGGTACCTAAATTTTGACTCTCATTTTGGGGTTAGTACCTATGATCTAATTCACATCTCAGGGTCAGTACCTAAATTCAGATTCTCTTCCTTTTCGAGGTCGTTACCTAAATTTTGACTCTCATTCTAGGGTTGGTACCTAAATTCTAATTCTCGTCTTAGGGTTAGTACCTAAATTTTGATTCCCTTCTTTTTCGAGGTTGGTACCCAAATTCTGACTCTCATTCCAATTTTGGTACCTAAATTTCAATTCCCATCTCGGGGTCAATACCTAAATTTTGATTCCCTTTCTTTTCGAGGTTAGTATCTAAATTCCAACTCTCATTCTAGGGTTGGTACCTAAATTCCTATTTCCATCTCAAAGCCAGTACCTGAATTCTGATTCCTTTCCTCTCAAGATCGATATGAGACCCTCTTAAATGTAGTAAGACATCTAACTCTCTTCATAGCACTTTGAGATATGTGTGAGACCCCATTGAATGGAGTATGGCATCCTATTCTCATCTCAACACCACTCATCACCTCTTAGGTTAGATGTGAGTCCATGTGCTTTCCTCCCTAATGTGACACTCTCTGCACTTTTGTTACCTCTTAGGATGGATGTGAGTCGTCGTGCTTTCCTTCCCAACGTAGCACTCCTTTTTTTCACCGATTCTTAAGTTGGATGTGAGTCCCCGTGCATTCCATCTCAACCAAGTATTTTCTCTTTTTTGAACCTAAAATTCCTCAAAATCACCAAATTTAATTCAAAATTCAGGTCAAAATCAAAATCTAAATTCAAATTGAAAACATATCAAACTTTCTGCAACTATCTAGTTCCTGACATGAAACCCTGATTGTTGCCCATATAAATTCATAAAACACCCCTTTATAAGGGGAAAAGAGCCAAAATCATAACTAAGTTTCACAACCTCAATCGAGGGTTCACCCACCACTCCCCAGAGGAAGCCTTCTTCACTCATTCTACATTTTGTTCTAAGTGTGTTGGCCTAGAACATCTGTGTTGGTTTTCATGATTTCTTTGGTCAATGCCAAAACATAAGGTGTGCTCATCTGACACATCACACCTATTTGGGATCCATTTATTGACCTCACTTTTGTTGAGGTCTAGTTTTTCTTCTTGAGAAGCCTAGGACCTAGCCATAGGACTTTCCCCTAGCCATAGGACTTTCCTGTTTGACTATCCTAGAGGACTAGCGATGGAACCCTACATAGTAGAAATTCTAAATATCTCTTTGCCCTTCTTGGAGTTCAACATACATGGTTTTTCCCTCTACCATTTAGTTGGATGGAACCAACATGAGGGAGCTTAAGAGGAGTCCTTGTAGAATTGTCAGGCCTTAGGGTTAGCCTTGGGTGGCTTGGTTTTAGTCTTGGTCAGAACTACATACACACAAACATTCGAACACTACACACATTACCAAAACCCTAAAGTCAGTCACATTTGACCTTTTTAAGCTCTTTTGGAAATTCATGTGGGTGTTTCCAATGCTCTTAGCCTTTGGCTAGGGTGGCTATGACCACCACATAAAGGATCCAAAGTGAGCTTCCCTTGGTCTCATGGCACCAAAAGGGTAATCTACTGGTTAGCATATGCAATAACCTCCAATTCGACCTAAACACCCACCTTTGGCATTCTGTGCCTAAATAAAAAAAAAAACCAAAATGCCACTCCCCCCCCATATCCCAAAATTTACCAAAATTTCCAAAATCATTCCAAAACTCACCCAAACTAATCCTAACCACCCAATGGCCCATAATTACACCCAAATCCACTAAAATTGGTTGAAATTCCCAAATTACCCCAAATGCCTAAATCCCTACATCACTCCCAATTTCTACCAAATTCATTTCAAAACTCTCCAATTTCAAATCCAAATCAAAATTCATCATGTCTAAGCCCAATTGAAATCAAATTCCAACCCAATTGAACCCAATTCTAAGCCGAAATCCAACTTTTAGCCCAAACACTAGCCTAAAGTCCAAATTAACCTAAACCATTGGAATTAACCTATGAATAATCTTGTACTACCTTAGTTAGCCTCCTAGGATGCTAATCACATCATTGAAGAACTTAAATTGCTATCATGGACTAAGGGTCCCTCAAATTAGGGAGCCTCTTCTTAAATTTGGCTAAGTGGCCCTAGCTTGTCATCACTCGACTAAACCTCCATCTTAATCATACTTAAAACTCCCTCTGACTTCCCTTACCTAGATAGCCACCTCCTTGGCCTGGCCAGCCGCCCTACTTGTCAGAAACCCCAAACCTAAGGGGATCTACCATGGATTGGACCCTAAATTACACACATCAAATGTGGTTCATTCCAATTGGATTGTTGAGTTGTTCAGCCCTATGCCTAGGCAGCACTTTTCACCCATTGGCTTGGCCAATTGAGCCCTCCTTCCTCCTCTATTTAAACCACCCCTCTCACAAAAAAAGGTAGATGATCCAATTCCTTGGGGAAACTCTGCAGAATTCTTTTCAGAGCTTCTCCTAACCTGCCTGAGTTCAATTCCACTGTCTTCAGCCATCCATTCCCACAGTCCAAGCCCAATTTCATCTTTGAAACCAAGAGCATTTTTCTTTCATACCATACAAATCCACCAACCTCCAAATTGATTCACTCTTGAGCTTCACTAAAGCAAGAGAGGAAGTTCCATACTGAAATCCTCATCCCAGAGCCCTTTGCACTAGACTTTGACCAAGGTCGTGCCATATGTTGATTGAACTCAGATACAACTCCAACCTTTGCTCAAACTAATACTTGAAGGATGTTCATGGGACTAAAGCAAAGCTCCAGAATAAAACCAATTGAGGCCTCACCTCTTGGGCAAAGGTATAGCTCGAAAACTCTTAATTTTGGTTATGTTTCATCAATTGTGAAGTGTACTTGTATTTCATACACATGTGACCGTATAGATAGGTTCAACTGGCCTAGAAGAAGTTGTAGGAACAAACCCCAAGCTACTTGGTTGAGTATTGAGTGAGATCTTAGGTTTATAAAATGAGTGGCTTTCGGGTTAAGTCTGATGGTGATGATGAACAAATGCCATCCGTTTTCACATGTATTGAATGGACACTCTAGATCACGCTGGATGAAGAGATTGTACGTGAAATGTGAGAAACGTGGCAGCTGACTCAGATGGCGACGTCGAATGGGAGCACGATGTGTGGTATTTCGGAGCTGTCAAGGATGACACGACGCCACGTGGATAAGTAAAAACATAGGGCGTTTTTTATTTAAAATTTCAAAAACTTTAAAAAATAATAACTTGGTGTAAAAAATCATAAAATTAAAATAAAAATATTTCTATGCTCAGTGAACAAAGGAGAATAATATGAACCAAAAATTCAAAATTTTTGCCATGTTTTTTCCTTTTTAATTAATTAAATATTTTATATCTTTTTTGAATCATAAATAATTAAATATTAACCACCATCACGTGAAATTCGGTGGGCTTGATCTTCATGTGTCTAAGAGTGTTCTCTGATTTTTCCAAAGTTAGAGGATAATACTGAAATCCCTAATTTTCCTCGTTAGGAACTTTCATTTCAATTAAATAATTCATAAAAATTAAAATATAATTAAGAAAAATACATGACTTATTGTGGTATGTTCACTGTGGTTAGAGGATCTTAAGAAAAATATAAGTGGAGTTGAAATAATTAAAGGTAGAATTTCATGTATTTAAATCATTAAAACTCATGAATAATTAAGAAAACAAAAGACAATTCAAGAAACCATAAGAATTGGTCAACATTGGAGATAATGAGTATATTAAACCTTTATAAAAAATTTGAGAATCGTTTGAATTATCTTTGATATCAAAGTCTATTTTTCAAGTAAATGAGATTTTTGCATTAAAAGAATTATAATAAATAAATATAATTCAAAAATTATGAAAAGTGGGTTGGAGTAATCCTTGTGACTAGAGCCATTCAAGAAAAATAAAATCGATGTTAAAAAAAGTTCTTTTTTGGGCTATTTTTCAATTTTAAATAATAAAAATTAATTACAAATCATAAAAATACCAAAATGCGTTAAAATGTCACATATTTTTCCCTGATCACTTGGTACCACTAAAACATTTTTCCTAATTGTCTTAATATAATTTTGTATTTTTTTCGAATGCCTAAAATGCATTTTCCTTAATTTTGCACTAAAATAATTACAATAAATAAAATGAAAATCACAAGAATATAAAATTTGTTTCTCTCAGTTCTCTGAACTCAGAGGAATTAAAGAAAAGTGTAAAAATAATTTTTAAGATTAAAATATATTTTATATTCAATTAACCACAAAAATAAGCAAATAATTATAATAATTAAAATAAAACTCAAAAAAATTATAATAATTATTCCTATAGGTCTTTTGATCTAAATGAACCTCGAATAATTTTCTTAAGGATAGAGGATTTGTTTTGGTCAATTAAAAAATTAACATTGAAAATCCCTATTTTGAGCTAAAATAATTATTAAAAATGAAATAAAAAAAAAAAATAATTAACCCATGATAAAAAAAAATATAATTAACCCATGAGTGGGGTACCAAGAAAATTTCAAAAAAATAATTAACCCATGAGTGGGGTACCAAGAAAATTTCAAAATCTTTTGAGTTAAATTTAAGAAACTATGAAGTGGAGAGCCTTAAGGGTAAAATAATAATTATGGAATTTTGATGCCATAATTAAAATTAGGCTAAGTCAAAGGGTAAATGAGTAATATTGATCATGATTAACTCTCAGTAAGGGTTTAAAAGGTATAAACCAACTCGTCACTTTTCTTAAAATAAAGGTAAAATTGTAATTTTTCCAAGTTATTGTAACTTGGAAGTTGATCTAATTAGATGTTCCTAAGGTAGTGGACTTGAGCTAGGAAGATGATCACTTCCTCATTTAAAACCCCTAACCGGTGTTTAGATGATAAGTTCAATCTTTTGATAAGAATTAAATCCATTTAATCTGACATTGTTGTTTATTATAAATTTATCCTACAAACATAATTTCAATGCGTAGTAGTGAATTAGGCCTAATTTGAATTTGCTTAATGAGGTTTAAAAAAGGAAACACGGCCAATCATGAACACCTTTAAAACACTACAAGCCCAACTTTGAACATGAGCACAAGGTCCTTAATAATTCAGCTTGCCTTATGGGTATTCACTCACATAATTCCTAAATAAAATGTCAGATTAATGTCTAATTGCCCCGCTCATGAGATAATTAAATCATGAGGGTTCATTAAGAACAGGATAAATTGATTACCGTTGCATCTAAATTTAGCTTCAGATAATTAATTTAATAACATAATAGGTTCAAATAACTTGAAATGATTCAAAAGAATTTAAATGTTGTTTAGAGTTATGCCCCAAACACTTTTACAATCTTTTAGATATTTTGAAGGACAATTGAACTTATTATGTTTTGTTCAAGAAAATCATCCTTGAAACTTTTAGGGACCTACCAAGTTATTTCTCAGGACCCGTTAATTCACACAAATCAATCGAAATGGCCTACACTACTTATCCTAGATTAATGACCTAATGCTCAAAGATTTAAGTTTTCTCTAAGGTATTTAAATCCTTGTGAGTGACTGGGGATATTTGTTTGTGCCACATTTACTAAAGTTTTACAACCAGTCCCGGTCTTTCATATGTGATTTTGGGTTTTCTTTTATTTGCTTGCATTTTCTTAAGACTTGCTTTTGACTTTTCATGTTGAATGTTCCTTTATTATTTTTTTTAATTTAATTAAATTCCCAAAATAAATTATTATTTTACGATATTAACCATGCAATGGTAGCAGAGTCCTAGATATGTTTGTTTATATATTTACAAGTTTTCTTTCCTACAACATTTTCTTTTACTGTCCTCTTACCTTTGCATTTATGTATGTAATAGCAAAACCTCTATGATAGAAAACAATAGTTGGTTTACCTAGGGTGGATCACTATAAAACGCAAACATATACCTGTTAATTAATTGGATCAATAATGATTGAAAGAAAGATATAAGACATAAAATACTAAACTTGGAGTAGCTGCCAGCTAGGAGCTTGGAGCAAGTTGAAGTAGGTGAAGGACGATGTTCTTCATCCACAAAACCTTCCTTATAATTAAATAATAAGCCATAAGATTTCAAGGTAGCACGTCTAGTATAACATAAATCATCAAATTGTCTCTAAGCCTTGCACAACCATGTTGTGCAATCTAAATCCTAACTCGCTTTAAGCTCTGAGATTGTCGTTCATTACGACATAAACCCTCCTATCTTTCACGCTTTAAGCTCTGAGGTTGTCGTTCATTACGACATAATTACGACATAAACCCTCCTATCTTTCAGTCTATTTGTATGACCGTGATATGCAAGTGTAAGCCTTAAATAATAAAATTAGCAGAATGAAATATCTAACAATATTTCTTTAAAACTGATGTCAAAACATAGGGAAGTCACCGAGGTTCTCCTCAGGATCTGTGACATCCCCTAGTTTTCTCCTTTTGGATTCTAAAATTAAACTGTTCCTATTCGATCTTTCTCATTTGATTATTTCTTTGTTCGAAGTTGAAAACCATAAACTTTCAAGTCTTGAATACAATACTATTGATCAAAATTGAGAGTTTTCTGAGGTGACTTTGGTCATTTAAGATGTAATTAACTATAGAGGTTTGCTGTTATAAGAAACTTTGGAGCCCAAGTAATATAGACCTTATCTAATCTTTCATTTTAGATAGAGTAATTTGTTGGTCAACATAAGAGATTTCACAAACCAAAACTGATGTCATAAATTTTTTAGTTTATTTAATTGAGCTTCACTATCAAATAATGTGTTTATTCCCCAAGATAGACATACGGCTTGTAGTGTTGTGCTCGTTTATTTAAACTTTTATCTGTATGAGATCGGTTTAGTCTAGTATTTTTTAAATTTAAAATGATATTTTTAAAATTATATATATATATATATATATGTGTGTGTGTGTGTGTGTGTGTGTGTGTGTGTGTGTCTCCAC
>NW_018164444.1:41457603-41460243 GCF_001263595.1 Phalaenopsis equestris | reverse complement strand
CCCATTGCCTTTCCTGTTGATATGCTGAAATTTAACAGTGTAGCTGCCAAAATTCATTTGAATTTTCCTTATCCATCTTCCAATGTGCCAAGGGGGGTCCTCGTCATGCTGCAAAAACTTGATGCAAACATTGGAGTCAGTTTCAATGATTAATGGTCTAATATTACATTGAACAACAATTTTAAGAGACCAATAAATAGCTATCATTTCAGTTTCTGCAACATCTAAAGCTCAAGTTGGTGAGGAGAAATGGAGAACATGGTGTCCAAGGGAGTTTCTGAAAACACCACCACAGCCAGCAGATCCTTTTAAAAAACTTCCATCAGTAATAGCTTTCATCCAGCCATCAGGAGGAGGAGCCCATTCAATCAATGAGAAATTGAAATTGTACTGATTAGCAGCTTGAGGAACCCAATTCCTGAAGATATTAGGGAACTTGTGATATTTGATGATTTTCTGTAGGTAAGATGTGCAATGTGTAGTATCAGCTTTGGCAAGTGGTGTAGAAGCTTCATATTTGACACTATTTCTGCACATCCATATAAACCAAGCCACTATACAAGGAATAACCTGTAAATTGATATGGTTCCACTCTTCCCAGCAGTTGTAGAAGTTGATCCAGCTGAGATTATTTGTATCCATTTTTAACTTGGTCAATAACTCAGTCCAAACTTATTGAGAGAAGTTACATTTAAAGAAGAGTTGATCCAAGGTCTCCTCCTCCTCAAGGCACAGAAGACAAACAGAAGGTCCCCTCAGTCCTTTCATTTTCAATATATCATCAGTTGGGAGCATAGAAAGCCATAATCTCCAGCTGAAGAAAGACATAAAAGTGGTTAGATGTTTCCCCCAAATATCAGTGCCCCAGTGAACATGAGGCCAGTGAAAGAGGGTTTGACAGATAAAAGAAGCAACTTTCTGAGAATTGGATTTTTTAATAGCAATCTTATCTCTTTTATCAGGATAAATAGGTGCTTGCTGGACCAAATGCAGTTGCTCACTGTTGAGAATATTAGAGAGAAGAGTGTAATTCCACTGATTCCCATTCCAGTAATCTTTAACCATATCAATCTTTAACCGCCCATTCCAGTAATCTTTAACCATATCATGTGTATTGGGGTTTGAGATAGTTTTTTCACCATTCCAACCATTCCAAGTCCACCTATCAAGCCAGAAATTAATTTGACCTTCCCCTAGCTCCCAGATGAAGGTCTCCTCAGCTTACTTTCTAACCTCTAACAGTTTGCCCCAAAGTCTAGAGTCACCCAGCTTTTTGTTAACCAGGCCAGGGTGAGCAGATCTACAGTATTTCCCTTTCATAAAAACAACCCAAAGGCTACCCAAAGGCTATCTAACCCAAAGGCTATCTTGGGCTCTAAATTTAATCCAAAGTTTGCATAAGTTAATGAAACTCATATGTAGAAACTCTTTAACTCCCAAACCTCTAGCATAGTAAGGTTTGCATAGCTTTTGCCAAGGGAGCCAATGAAGTTATTTCTTCTGACCAGCCCATAAAAAATTGTTAAACATTCTCCCCAGCAACTTTTGAGTACCTTTCTTCATCGAAAACATTTGTAGGGCATAAGAGGGGAGGGCGGTAAGAATAATTTTTAGTAGAATGATCCTCCCACCATTGGACAAAAAAGAATTGGTCCAACACTGCAATTGGTTCTTAATCTTATCTATTACCTCATTAAATTGGATCTGTTTGTTTCTGCTCTTGATTAAGAGAACACCCAGGTATTTGATAGGCAATGAAGACAGGTGGAAACTTGTGTAACTAGAAATCCAGTGTTTTATTTGTTGAGATATATTAGTGCTAGGAAAAAAATTGGCATTTAGGAAGATTTAAGTCCATACCTGAGGTGAATTGAAAATGTTTGAGGGCCTTATACAACATTTTGGTAGCAATCTTAGTGGCCTTAGAGAAAATAATAACATCATCAGCAATGATACAAACATTAGATTTGTGCTGATAGACCAAATGGGGCGAGCTTGAGAACAATTGATTCAGCAATCTAGAGAAAAAATCCATAGCCAAAATGAAAATTGTAGGGGATAGGGGTAGGGGATAGGGATAGGGGGTCCCCTTATTTGATTCCTCTGGAAGCAGAAAAGAAGCTATGACAAGAGCCATTGATAAACATAGAATGGTTGTTACAAAGAAGCCATCTTTTGATCAACATAATGAAGCCTTCAGCAAAGCCCCTAGCAGCAAGGGTTTCAAGGATGAAATTCCAGTTGATAGTGTCATAAGCCTTATTAATGTCTAATTTATAGATAGCATTACCCCCTCTACATTTCCTGTCCAAGTCAATCCAAGTCAAGCAACATCTCTTGGGAAAGCAAAATGTTATCAGAAATGGATCTCCCTTTGATAAAGGCAGTTTGATTAGCACAAACAAGTTGTTGAAGATGAGGCTGAATTCTGAAGACCAAAATTTTACTTATGACCTTGGTAATAACATTAGTTAAGCTAATGGGCATGAAATCTCACGAATAGTTTCTGACCTGGTTTTTAGGAATCAAAGTAATAGTTGAAGAGGTAAAGTACCTGGGTGGATTGTTTCCTCTAAAAAATTCCTGAATAGCAGCTATAACTTCATTCTTAACCACAGTCCAGCAGCTTTTGTAGAACTT
>NW_018164444.1:41434157-41457275 GCF_001263595.1 Phalaenopsis equestris | reverse complement strand
ACTTGGTAATTGCAGCTTTCTGCTTCAAGAAGGCTTCATTGTAAGTGAAGCAAGCAAGTAGTTCCTCATTAGCTTTATGAAGCTCTCTCTCAATTTCTAAGCCCTTCTGGAAGTCTTCTTCAATGCTAAGCACCTGTTTTTGGGCAGTTTTTAAATTCTCATTAACATCACCAAAAGTATTCCAATTCCAATTCTTTAAGTGGATGGCCACCTTCTTCTGTAATTTCCATAGGTTTATCCAAGGTCCACAGTCTTCATTGATGGTCCAAGCACTAGTTACCTCATTGATGAAATTAGGACGAAGAGTCCACATGTTTTGGAATCTAAAAGGTGAACCCCCAGGCATGACAGCATTAAGAATAGAGCAAAGGATGGGTCTATGGTCAGACCCAAACATGGCTAGGTGAGTGATGACAGTATAAAGGAAGGTTTGAAGCCATATTGAGTTCCCCAACATTCTATCAAGCCTTTCCCATAGAACCCCTCTTCTCCAAGTGAATTTAGGACCCCAAAAACCCAATCAAATAACTGAGCATCTATAAGGAATTCATTAAACTTCAGCATAGCAGTTTGAGAAACTTTGCAGTGTAATCATCAGGGCCAGCAGTTTTGTCATCATCTATAGAATCAAGACAATTAAAATCCCCTTCAACAATCCAAAAGGAGTTAATGGACTGGTTGATATGGACAAGTTCCTTCCAGAGCAACTCCTGATTCCTTGGGAGCTGCTGACATAAACAAAGATTGCATAACCCACCTGAGCACCTACAACAAATTGAATATGAAGATATTGGGGGCTGTTCAGAATATCCTTCCACTGTAATTCAGATCTGGAATAAAGCCAAATCTTGTTATTCTAATTAGCATAGTAAGAAAAATTAGGGAATTTTCTAAGAATATTAGAGTAATTCTTAGAAACCATAGGTTCCAAAAGAGCAAAACACTAAATTTGATGAGTTTACTCAAGATGAGCTAGCCTTGTGAGAGAGTTGGGGTGTGCAACACCCCTAATGTTCCAACATAAAAACTTAATCATTGTGAAAGGGTTCTCCCTTTCCTTCTGGTTCTCTGTATGGAATCTAGCAGCTGCAGCTGAATATTTTGAATATTTCCTTCCAAGGAGGGAGCATCCTACAACAGCTTCAATTCCATCTGCCACTTCTTTTTTCTGTTCTTCTTTTGAATTTGCCATTCTTCAGTAAGCACCTCAACTATTAATTCCACAGTAGAGTTTTAGATTTTATGGGGAGTGATGTCTATGTTGCTTCTAGCACAGTCTCCTTGTTTGCTCTCCACTACCTGATCCAGAACAAACTTGGAGGGAGTATTTGTTTCATTGACCTCTTCAATAATACTTGGAAGCTTAGGACAGATTGCCATATCAGTTTCACCAATGACTATTTCCTGTTCATTAGTCTTTCTGATATCTTGTCCCAGGATTACAACAGAAACTCCCTGAGTAGGCATGCTTTTAAGAGTTGTTTTTCTATTTGGTGGATGCAACCTATAACATTTATCCACATTGTGTCCAAACATCCTACATTGAGGGAAGAATAAAGGTTTTTATTCCATAATAATGCTTTTCCAAAACCCTTCCTTAGATGTTCCAATCCAAACCCTCTATATTTCAGGCAATGTGATATCTCTTTCCACCAGCACTCTAGCACCAGCTGGTCTAACCAGATTGTAGGTTGGGGCATCAACTTTTAAAGGGCAGCCAAGCACCCTTCCAATATTAATTCCAATATCACCCTTCCAATATTAAACAAAACATTTTGATGGTAATATGGAATAGTGAGGTTAGAAAATTTAAACAAAATTGGAACAATTGGGGGTCCTTTGCTTGGATCAAATTCAGGTGTCAATTTTAGTAATTTCGTGGGGGTTCTAGCAATTAAGAGAGTTTGTTTAGCAAAAACTTTAGCATAATCCTCCTCATTAGACATCTTGATTAAGAGGTGTCTACCATCCATTAAGCACAGCTGCCAAGCACCAATGAGTTGGAGTTCCTCAAAAAATTTTCTAACAAAATCCATTTTTGAATGGCTAAATTGAAACTTGCCAATCAAGGTGAACTTGGTTGAATCATTCAGAGACTGCATCTCCCTAGGAGTAAAAATTACAGCAGGTTCACCCTCTTTGACTCGTTCACCCTCTTTGACTCCAATAGGAGAAATATAAGGGCAGGAGGTCTTGCCAACTGCAGCATCATGCAAGGCTTGGGGGAAAACCAGATGGTCAAAGTTTTTGGGCAAATCTTGCCCTCTACCAACAACACTAGCATAAGTGGCTTGGGTCCACAGTGCATTAACTTCGACATTAATGGGACTGAACTCCATTAAGACAGTTACAGTACAAAACAAAAGTTAGGGGACCAAGTTCCAGAGAGAAAACCCTCAATGTAACAGTAAAGTTCTACACAGCAGTCACAAGCACTAAATGGGACAGCAAGAGTCCCACTCAGCAACATAGACAAAACAAACACAAAGACCAAAAAGTGGAAGCCAGCCACCAGAGAACCTAGGTAGACAAAAGCCAGTCCACCTATCCTAGTGGGGAGCCACAACAAGGGAGCAACAGAGAAAAACTCAATGGAACAGTAAAACTAAAAATAGCCACAGGAAGCCCTCCACCACCACCAAAGGAGATAGCAGAGAGGTAACCAGCACAAAACACCACCTCAGAGAACCACAGTCGCCAGCAGCCGCCACTCTTCACCCTTCCAAAACCCTAGCAGAGCACCACCAAAACCAGCTGCCAAACATTATATATATATATATATAAGCCCATATTGTGCATGGAAGACACGTGAGGATGTGTTTTCCTTGTCGTTCAGGACATGAGATTCCTTGAAACATTAGAGGAAGAGTCAGCAAACAATAAATAGCGTATGCTCCGATTATGGAGGCATGGAGGCTTCCAAGCACACTAGAGGAGTGCTCTCACACACAAAGTACAAGAGGCTGGTAAGATTACTTTATTCAACAAATGCTATTTATGTTAAAAATATATACTAACTGATTTCATTATATTGACTGACTATAGAGTTGGGATGAATGCCCATAGCTGCTGAGTTAGATTTGTGCACCAATGAGCTGCAATTAGATTGGGTTTGGGTAGACAAAAAATCTCAAATGACTCAGCTAAGCCATAAGATTAATTAGTATATTTAAATATTTATTGAAGTTTTATAAGCTTCTAACTTTCTTTAATTATTTTTTGTAGGAGTCCTTCCAAAAGCTAAATAAGAGCAAAACCCTACAGTCATGTCCTCTTACAATCTCATGCCATGATCCGTGTGACTATGAGTTGTGGAGAGAGGTTGTCAGAGTAAAGAAGGGACGGGTCTATAGATTGGTGTTTCAGGTGCAGGTCTACAACTACTACATAAGGCAATGAGGTTTGTAGGTAGGTTTCTGTTTGACTAGTTTATCCATATAAGATCTAAACTAGAAGCCAAAATGAAATCAGAATTACCTGCATTCTAACGTCGAGCAGGGTAGAGAGGAAAGTAGTTGAATTTAAAAAATTTTGAAGAAGATGATGTTGAGGGCACCAAAAGGGATTAAAGCGCATACTTATTTATATTTTTTTATTTCAAACATTTCATTTAAACAATTTTTTTTGTGTGTGCAAATATTCTTATTACTTGGTTCAATACATTTGATTTATTTTTGTGTTCAATTTCTATGTTCCCTATTGTGATTTTATTAATAACTACTTTGATTGGTCAAATTTACCTTGCGATATATCATTGGAATTGTTTGTGTTATGAGTGTAGGTGTGAAATATATATTGAAATTAAGGACCATTTTTTATCATCAAAATTTCAAAAGATTTTATGCAGGTATTGGGGGGTTTCCAGTTCATGTGTCGTGGTATTCGATGGTGAATAGCCATTAGTTATCATATCGAAGGAAACCCGACTATCTTGTGATGGGATATTGATAAAGCGATGGTCCATTTTGATGGCTAACAAATTTATGAACGAACAAAGGGAAATGAAAATTTTTATTATAATGTATTTATCGAATGTCATGACTGTTCGTCTTGTCTAATGGTTTACTGACACACAACCGACAATCACTCTTCTGATAATATTTGATGGTTTTTTATCATCATTTTTGTACTCACAGATATTGACCACTTGCAAACGATATGCATTCAACATAAAACGGTGGGTTTTTGCCTTCAAAATGTCGTCGGATGGTAGACCTCATTAGAAAAACCATCATTTTTAGCGTTACCGACAAGTGAATTAGCTATGCTCCTTAAAACATGGATAAAATATAAAAAATACATCAATCAATGATTTTATAATATATACTAAAAGTTTTTTACCATCAAAATAGGCTAAACTTTTGTTGTGAGTAAGAGTGGTTTTCCTAGTTTTAGAAAATATAGGATGCCATCTCATCTCCTTGGAAGGGTGTAGATTTTACTAGTTCTAATGTGTTAAGAGTGGCAGGGTCACCTTAAGAGGGTCTTAGTAGCTCTTGATATTATTTAAAACCTTAAATTAATGAAACCTAACTCAAATTAGAATAAAAGATCAACCTATAAATTGTTGATTACTTAAAATGAGATCACATTTAAATTTAATTTAATATATAAAAAAAATAGAAACATTTAAACTAAGTAGAGGTTCACTATGCCACTTTAAATCTTAAACTTACTTAATAGGTCACCAATGCATAGCATGTATAGGATTATCCATTTTGTCTGTCCTACACTATTATAATAATGTGTTTTTTATGGTTGTGGTGTGTTGAATCATGTGGTACAATGAATTCAAAGGAGTAAATGAATTAGTAGACCTTATTTATTTTTTGTAAGAGCACATGCTTAGTGGTGATAAAATTCAGTAGTTGAAAGATGCCTGAAAAAATTATGTTTTCTTGTAGGTGTTGTGTAATAAATTCTAATTTCCGTAAGCATGCCCATTAAGGGAGGTGGCGTAGGACTCATTAGTGCTAGGATATATGCATTTTGGTTGTTGAATGTGATTGCCCTAAATTTTTTTTTTATTGAGATAATTAGTTGGAAAGTTTTCCCTTTAAAGTATACATTTAATTTTTTTAAGATGTGGAACTTAGTAGAAATCTTGAGATATTTAGAAGATTGAGCACATATTGATCTCTCATGATGCATAGGAGACTCATAAGACGACAACGATGAAGACCCACAGGCCTGTGCTTAGTAGACTAAGCTAGGTATTATAAGAGCAAACCTTAGCTTGCATCTATAGAGATTATGTACTCTAGAATAAATAAATGATTGACAATTGATAGAGAAAAATCTCTAATAACATAGAAACAAAGATTTAGAATCATTATCTTCGTAAATAGCTTTATTATTGCATAGTATTTGACCTCTTAAATATATTAATCTCAATATCATATAATCATAAAAAAAAAAAGAAATTTAGCATTTATATGGTCTACAAAACTTTTTCACCAATTCAATCTACCACAACTTAAACCCTTCATTAATTTAATTAAGAATAATAATAATAATATAGTATGATATATTTAATATAATATAATTATTTTAAATTTTGATTTCAATTAATGAAGATTAATTAGTAGTTAGAGAAAGAAAATTATGTCCATCATATAATACTTGGTACATCATACGACACTATTAACCCTTAAGCCCATTCCATGATTTTTATAATTAGAAATTATGCCAAGTAATGTTTAAACTATAGTTTTTTCTTGATCTTTGTGATTACAAGTAGTAGATACATCATCAACATAATGCATATGAAGACATATTGAGTTGTGAAATATAATTATGTGTGTTTCATATTTAAATGCTACATGTCTCAAAAATTGTTGACTCTTGTAAACATGCTAGCTTATGAAGAATATTAATGGTTAAAAAATAAGTTCGGAAAAAAACTTTAGAAGAAATGCCTAATATAAATTTCTCATATATATATTTAAATTAACTTAAAATATGTTAATTTAAGATCAGCAACAACACAAGAACCTTTCTACATAAATTAATTTCAACATATATAAAAATAAATTTCAAGAAAATATTATATAAAAAATAAGTTTAACATGCCTCTCTAAAATAGGACTATAAATGGGCCAAACTTGCAAGCTCATGCTTGGCTCCTGTTTAACTTGTTCAAAGTTAATTTTGTTTGAAATTGGCTCCTGTTCAAAATTTCTTATGAACAGTGTGTTTATGTTAGACTCGATTTATGCATTCTTGCTTATGCTCGAGTAATGTTCGACTCAATTTTTTCTTGTTTAAATTAATTAAAAATTTAGATGTACGATGTTTGATTAGAACCTCCATCACTTCACTAAAATAAAAAGTGCAAAATCATATGACCACATGAGTAATGATGACTTAGATATAAATATATTTAATATATTCTTAGATAAATAATATTTATACTTTCTTTATTTGGGCTAAAATGAGCCAATCACAATCGAGCAAATAGAATGCTCGTGTTAAGATCATTTATAATTTGAGCTTAATATATCTATTCGTATTCGGCTTCCTCGCTGAATAAATGATTCGAACATAAGTTATTTGCAAACAACAAGCTTTTTTGACGCACTTACTGTAGCATACTGATCTATATCTTTAAATGCATTATAAAAATTTTGAGATTTATGGGGCTAATAAAATAGTTATGATGGGTCTCTAGAAAATTTTGTACATCTTGACAAAACAATTTCATATACAAAAGTTAATTTTATAAATTTAAAAAATAATAACCACTCAACCACTCTTTGGTTCTACCACTAATGTCATTATATGCTCCATGTTGCTTTTACTTTATTTGTTGTGTGTTGTATATGATAAGAATTGATTCTCTATCTAGCTTTTCCTAGTTATAAGCCAACAACAAAATGTTATCAATTAATATTAAATAAAGAAACTTCTATTTTATATATAGCTACAAAAAAATTTAATTGAATTTCAATTATATTTTCATATTAAAAAAATTTAAAAAATTAGTAATTAATTAGGGTTACTCAACCACTCTCTAGTTAGGTCACTAATGACATTATAAGTTCCATATTCCTTATACTTTATAGTTAATGTGGTGCCTTTGTTAAATAAAAGGTTATCTATCTTGTTATGTGGTCATCGACATGTTGGCCATCATATGAATGGATTATAGATATTTATTCTTTCTATTTATTCAAAATATTTTAATTATCTATTTTTAGGGCTTGTTCGGGATCACTTTTTAAAATTATATAATTTTGTTTATTTTTTTTCTTTTTGTTTTTAATTTAACCAATTCTTAGCTTCGTCGTTGATGATATTAGTTTTACATTTTGTTTGAAATCTTTATATTTTATTGTGGTAGTCGACAATGATTATGTTGGTGGGATGGTGATAGCAGAAATGTTGATAAATATGTTGGTGAAAGTGGTTGGGAAATGATGGAGGTAGTGGCACATGGTGGGACAATAGTGATAGCAAATGGTGGTGATGACGTCGATGATGATGACAATTAATTTAATGGCTTATTGAGCTTAAAAAGTAATAAAAACAACAAATTTTCTAAATTTTTTTAAAATAATAAGTTTTTAAAATTTTAAAAATATAGAAATATCTATAAAATAAAAATTAAATATAATTTCTTAAAAAAATAAAACAATAATGTTGAGGAGGCACTAAGTTATGGGGCCATCAAGAAAATTTTGATCAACATAATGAATAACAAGAGATATTTTACATGATCATTTAATTCAAAACAATTCAAACATCTACTTTTTAAGTTACAAATTATCAGATGATGTTATGTAACCCATGTTCTATTGTAAATAGTTTTCAAGTAATTTCAATAGTTCCATTAATTTCGAGATTCAATTCCATTTATGATCTCAATAGCTTTTATTTAAATAATAGAAAACTTGATATTTAAAAGAGAAAAAAGACTGATCTAATGCACAATAAATAACTTAGGATATTAGTTGTGTAATTATATAAAAACATTATGACTACCTAATTAGTTTAATACAATTTTATTTAATAACGAGATTTAGGAGAAATTTTGAATTGCTTGAAATTGCCCCTCTGATTTGTTGGTCGGGCATCTGCTTGTCATTTCTAATTCCACTCTGGTCTAGGGTTCGATTCCCTATGGTGGTTGGTGTGGTACTCAAATTGTTAGGCACATTGGGGATGATCAGAGCTTGTATAATAACTTTAGGTCATTCCTTTAAAGACTATATATATTGAATGTATCCAAAATAGTCAAAACAAAAAATTTAGTAGCTTTATTATTAAAAATTAAACAGAGATCATTAGAAAATAAGACTATCCGATGTAATTGAATTCTATAGGCAAAGGCCTTATTTCTAAAATTTTTAATAATCACTTCCTTATTCAACTGCAAATCTCTAGAAAAAGTAATAATGTAAAACCCATGGACTAAAAGGTATCTTGAATTTGCCTATGATTCGTTTTTTTTTTAAATAAATACATATATATTTTTGATAATTTTTTGAAGAAATCATGTTATGTTATGGCAAGATAAGATTTTATTTTTATTTCTTTTTGAAACAAACATACATTATTCAATCAAGAAACTTGACTTTTACAAAGCTACTTATATGTTTACAGTCTTAAAATATTTTTTAAAAATGTTAATTTTTTAAAATAAAAGTGATTAGATCTTTTTTTTTTCAAAACTGTTATATCACATGTAAGATATATATTAATATTTTGTTAGATCATAAGAAAATAAAAGTTAATGATGCAAGTAGTTGTGTGGAAACTAATATTTTGAGATTTGGCATCAATGGTCTACTTCTACTTCTGAAGTCCTCTTGAGATTTTTGCTATAGTAGTATGTTTTCATTGTAGTGTGAAGAAGATTTAATCTCTCTTTTTATAGAGAAAGCATCCACTCTATTGCATCCTCTTCTACTCTATGCATTGAGAACATTTCTCTAGTTAGAAACATTACCATATAATGGATTAAACTGTAAGATAAATGTTTAGAGCCTATGGAACCAGGATTATTTTTCCCTTACTTTACGGGAGTAAGATAAGGTTTATTTTTATTCTAAGGCCTTGTTCGCTCAAGGGCAAGCCCTAGTAGTTAATCACATCTTTAAAACAGTAAGCCCTAAAGAAAACCTCTTGATTAATATGATAAGTCGAATTGTCAAAGATTAAGCTTTCATAGTTGGAGGGTTTGAATTGGAAGTATAATGCTTCAAAGGATGGGAAATACAATCTGATGATGACATGTCATTGAAAAGCTGAGATATATGGATTTGATTACCCAATGGAGGAAATCTATACATAAAGTGATGACCAAATAGTCTTGAAAAAGAGCAGATAATGAGTTCAAACTAAGTTTAATTCAAATTGAATAACTGGATTATAATTTAGTATTGAATTGAATTTGAGGTCAAATGATGATTCAAAAATACTTGATTTAATTGATGAAGGAGATTGAAAAACCTAAACTAAGAATATAGTCGAGTAGGATAGGATTTCTAGATGGAAAATGAATTAATAAACTCTATAAGAAATTTATAGGTTGACTAACCTAGACTTTGAGAATAACATACCTCGTCAAAATGTGCATGACTTTCTATTGTCCCAGGAACATTTGTGTCCGTCCACTATGACCAGCCTCATAACCAAGAATTTTCCTCGAATGTCGTAGCATGGAATATTTTTAGTTTTGAAGCAGTCTAGATTATCTTGGTCAGTGACCATGAGTTACTTCATTCTAAGGTATTCCCTCTAGTCTCAGGGAATAAGTTTGTTATTTTGCATGTCCTAGTCCTTAACACTAACTAGATACCTAAACTAACATAAGCTTTGATAATCATACTACTTTAGGGTAAGTGTGGTGCCCCTGGTTTGGTATCTATGTTAGCTAACCTAAGGTTCATGTCAAACCTACCTAAGTTCAGTTCTTGTTCTTTATCTTGATAGGTTTTAAATAATTATTTGAAGTTCAATATTTACATTAATGTCTTCCTTGATTCTTAGGATTCTTCAGTCATTTTGAGAAATCTAGTTTTTCTAAGTTTTGTGTTTTTATTTTATTTAAGATTTATTTTATTTTTTAGGTTTGCAGAGAAAATGACAAATTCTCATTCTTATTTTTGTTTCATGTATATTTTTAGTTATTTTTTTTAATATTAAATAACATGTGGGATAACACAAAATAACATTTAAAAATACAATAACATGTGGAACACGAAACAACATGTATTTTTAGCCTTGGATTAGAATTTGGTTAAGGTCAGGCTGAGGTAAGTTGATTTTCCAACATAAGTTAGCAAAAAAACGGGCTAAGGTAGGATAGTGGTATGAAAATTTGGGCATAAGTTGAACTTATGCTACCATAAATTGAGTTATGTTTGACTTAGATTGAATTGGGTTAAGCTAGGTTGACTTGGTTTGAGCTTTATTAAGTTCGGTTTGCCCGGGTTAACTTAGATTTGATTTGGGTTTGACCTGGATTAAGCTGGCTTGACCCGGGTTAGGTTTTGGCTGATTTAGTTTGACCCGAGTTAAACTAGGTTAACCCATGTTAGCTTACGTTTTATTTGGAATTGACATGGGTTAAGTTGGGTTAACCTAGGTTAGGTTTGGGTTGATTTGGTTTGACCCGAGTTTATGTGGGTAACCCAGGTTGGGTTATAATTAGTTGGGTTTGAACTGCGTATTGTTAGGTTAGTCCTAGTTAGCTTAGGTTGAGATACGTTTGAACCAAGTGAAGTAGGTTGGCTTAGATTGGCTTAAGTTGGGTTTAGGATAGGATTTAAACTTAACCTAGATTATGTCAGGTATAGGGTTTAGGTTATGTTTGAATTAAGGTTTGGGCTAAACCTTGGTTGGGTTAGGCCTATGTTTTATGTTAGATTTTGGTTAGTATTTGGGCTAGACCCGGGTTGGGCCAGGTCTAAGGTTTAGCTTACGTTTAGTTTAGGATTCGGGCTTGACCTGGGTTGGGTCATGTCTAGGGTTTTTGATGGGTTTAGGTTTGACTAAGTGAGTTAGAATTAGGATGGGTTTAGGTCAATCTTAATCATACCCAAAACTAAGCCTGATTCAAGGATTTTGGATTGATTATCCTAGCCTAAAGCTAACTTACAGTTTAAAAAAAATGCTTAATTAAAAAAAAAAAACTTTATAGGAGACTTGTTAGAGAAAGGAGGCTTTGACTGGAGGAAGAAGAGGGTTACTAGAGAATTTCTTCCCTTTTTTTTCCTCTGCTCAGAGTAAATGCTTAAGAGTTTGAGGGTGCAAGAGTTTGAGATTTTCTCCTCCCTTCAGCAGGCTATGAATTTATAGGCTCTGACAATGTGCTAAGCACTCTAGGGTCGTTCGACTGGATGACAGGTTGATGGTGGAGATCCATCAGATGGTTAGTGAGCCACGGATTGCCACCACTGAAGTAGTGCAAAAATGGTGGCCTTATCCATGGATGAAGGCCACCGATTGCTGACATGTGAAGAATTATTGCCTAGGTGTGCTCACGCCTAAGCCCGACATAGCATGTTGAGAAACCTCTAGATGTGGTCATTCCTAAGCTAGGTGTGACCACACTGAGGTACTTTGAGGTATGGTCACACCTGCATAGTGTGCCCACAGCAAACCCATAAAAAGCAGGCTGCTTTTTTGACCAATTTTGTTTCACTGGACCAAGGGCTAATATCCGTGCAAGTCCTATGTGACCAAATATGAGGTCAACAAATAAAACCCCAATATCTGAGGTGGACTGTTCAGTGTACGCCACACATGTTTGTGTTGAATGAGGTGATCAAAAAAGTTTTGAAGTGTTTTTAGTTTGATTTGGATATTTCAGACATTTTTAGTTATCGTTTTGGAATCGTAGAGTTTTCTTGGACACATTAGGGTGGAAAACCAATGTAGATTTATATTTACCAAAAGATTTTAATAGGTATACTAGATTAGGAAGGACAGTGCAGGTGGATATCAATCATCCTGATAACCTGTTAAAGGAGTTAAGAAAGTGTATATACTAGGATGGAAAGTGCTAGGACTAACATCCAACCTAAAATATAAATGAAATGACTAGATTAGAAAGGATAGCGCTATGGCATATCATTCATTCTTATAACTAGTTATAGAATAAGATTTGCCTATATTAAGGAGGAAAACGTGAGGACTAACTTCCAACCTAGAAGATAGATGAAATGACTAGATCAGAAAGAACAACACCGAAGCACATCATTCATTTTGATAACTAGTCAGAGAATAAGGTTTAGAAAAGGAAACGTAATCAATTATGAATACCTTAAATACAATACAAGCCCAACTTTAATCATGAACAAGAGATCCTTAATAATTTTGCTATCCCCTAAGGGGCATCCACTTACATAATTCGTAAATAGAACAACAAGTGAATGCCTAAGTACCCAGCTCATGAGATAATTAAAACATTAAGGTTTATTGAGCACAAGATAAATTAATCACCATTGAATCTTAATTTAACTTTGGATGATTAAATTTAATAACATAATAAGTTCAAATGAACTTAAAATGATTTGGAAGACTTTAAAAGTTGTTTAGGGTTATGCCCCAAACACTTTTATAGTCTTTCAGATACTTTGAAAGACAACTGAACTTATTATGCTTTATTCAAGAAAATCATCCTTAAAACTTTTAGGGACCCACAAAGTTACGCCTCGGGACCCAATAATTCACCTAAATCAATAAAAATGCCCTAGATTACTTATTCTACAATTATGATCCAATGCTCGAGGATTTAAGTCTTCCTTAAGATATTTAAATCCTTATGGGAAATTGGTGATATTTGTTTTTTTCGACGTATGAAACATCGAGCTTATGTAAGTCTGAGGTCTAAATGGCTAGGGTGATCAAGATAGTGCTAATATGCTAAGCGAGGGATATAAAGTGGGATTTATAATAGTATCTCTTACCTCAAAGACCTTTAATTTAGGGAGAGGATAAGGACTGATGATATTATTCATTGACTCGTTGTTGACCTCACTTTTGGTTGAGGTCTAGAACTATTCATTGACTCGTGATGAGATTGTTACCCCTGATACTCTTACTTTGCTTGTAGTCTTAGCTGAATTAGAGTTATTAACCTTTGGACTATACTACTTTGCCAAATATTTACAAAAATAAAACAAAATTTCTTTTACTTATTAAAGTAAATTCTACATGCATGAAAAAAAATTAAAATGAAAATTTATAAAGGTCCACAGTTAATCACTTGAAGCGAGGTTAGGACTGCCCTCTGTAGATTATTAGGTTGGTAGTTCTTACTCTAGGTTTGGAAGCACCGTCCAGCTCTGAGCCCCCACCTTTACCAATGTCTTACACCTAGTCCCATTCTTTCATGTGTGACCATGGGTTTTCTTTTACTGGTGTTTTATAACAATTCATTTTTTGATGTTTCCCATACCAGATGTTCTTGCTTTACTTTCCTACAATTTTTTTAAATTTCCAGCATATTATACTACGATTTATGAGAATAACCATGCAGCGGTAGCAGAGGGTCAAGTACGCATTTTTATTTTATGTAATGTAGTTCTCTTACTTACCTTAAATCATTTTCTACCTGCATTTACTTACTTTACATGCAAAACTAAACCAAAACTGAAAACCTCAAAAATACAGTTTCAAAATTAAATCTACACTTTCAAAACAATAAATGAGCATAATACTCTTCTTTTGGGTTTACGAGGTTTCTCGGATGAGGTAACCCACAATTATTAACGAGATTTATCCAGTTTAAATAAACTTAATAGTTAGTTTAGACTATATAAATCTAAGAGAAAATAGTGATGTCGGAATGAGGGAACTGTAGGATCCTAACCGGTGTCGCTCTAGTTAAATTAAAATCCCTCCCCTAAAAACACTTGAACAACAACAACAAAACGTGTCACATAAACTACAAAACTATGAAACATTGAACCTAGAACAGTCATAGTAAGGAGCTTGGAGCTAACTTTGTGGGCAACATGATAAGGATGTACAGAAGAACAACTTAGAGAGAGCAAATAGTTCTACAATAGGAAAATTTTTCTTAGAACTAAATAATAAGCCATATGGTTTCAAGGTAACTCATCTAATATGGCATAAATCCTTAAATTTTTTTTAGCATTTGCATAGTTATGATGTGCAATTTAAGTCTTAACTCCCCTTAGGCCCCGAGGTCATCGTTTGTTACGATAAAAACCCTCCTATCTTCCAGGCTATTTGTATGATCGTGTCATGCCAGTGTACGCCCTAAATAATAAAATTAGCATAATGAAACATCTAATAATGCTTTCTCAAAATTAAATCCAAACCATAAGATATCTTGGAAAGTCACTGAGATTCTCGTCAGGATCTGTGGCATCCTCTTTTTTTCTCCCTTTGGATACTGAAAATAACTATTCATATTTGATCTTTCCCATTTGATATTTCTTTGTCCAACCTTGAAAATCGTAAACTTTGAAATTCTTGAAGACAAATATCTCTAATCTAAATTGAGAGTTTTCTTAGGTGACTTCAGTCATTTAAGATATAATTAACTAGGGTTTGCCTTAACTATAAGGGTTTGCCCTTATAGGAAACTTTGAAACCCAGTTTAATATAAACCGTGTCTAATATTTCATATTAGATAGGGGAACTTGTCAGTCAACATAAAAGATTTTTACAGACTAAAACAGATGTCATAAATTCTTTATTTTTTTTAATCAAGCCTCACTATCATGTAACATGTATATTCCTCGTGATAGATGCAAGGCTTGTAGTGTTGTGATCATTTATTTAAATTAATGTCTGTATGAGATCGCTTAGATCTCGTATTTTCTATAATTAAAATGCTACTTTTTGAAATTATATATATAACTATATATAATTTCTTATGTTGAAGACCGACAATTTCTAGCAACTCTGTTGGGAAAGATTTTCTCTCTCCATTATGATCACGAGGTTTTATCTTCACACATTGGTAATGTGTTCATGTCCCTCATGGTCCAAATCACCCTTCTTTTATTAACGTGCTTTGCCCATTTCTTTCTTGGGAAGGTACGGTTGGCTCTTATTTATTTCAGGATTGTCTGTTCAACCATCGTTAAACAATGGGGTTCAAGAGTCTTTAGGGCTTTTTTCTTGTATGGGGTTGGACCCTCAAAAGGTGTGTTGGTGAATTAGTTTCACCTGGGCGAAGTGTGTTGTGACGTTGGTCCCGAACTGGGTCCTAAATTTCACCTTTTCTTCGTGCCTTTCAAGTTCAGTTTACTATTCGCAAATTGGGCCAAGTTATGGTGTTTCTTAATTCTCCTTTAATCATCAAAATTGAATTAAAATTTTAATTTTATAATTATTGATTAACAATAAATTTGAAAAACAGACTTGAAAATTCAGAAAATGAAAACAAAAATGAAATGCAATAAATACTTGAAAATGAAACAAAATTAAAATGAGAAAGATGTACCTAGTTCACAGAATGACTTCGTTAATTTGTAGTTCCTGCACTATAATTACGCGTAGTGGGCCATTACTAAATTTTGGAACCTTTTTTTATAGTTACGATGTCGTCCCTAACTTTTACCCTCTCTTGCAACTTGCCCACCGGCCGAGAGGCCTGCAAATTTAGACCCATGATTAAGTTCAGGTCCAATTTTGAAGAGTTTGAAGTAGTGTTCGGTAAGGCCCCATTCATTGTTGTAAAAATAAACACTTCAAATGTTCAAGAGCCATCCACTGCATTTGATTTAAACTATGGCCAGGACTTCCCTTTTTGCCAGAAGATAAAAGTTGTTGCTGCCCTAACACTCGTCATGTCTGTTTTTCCAACACTCGCTAGTTTTTCAACTCCTATGCTAAAGAGATTCGTCACACCTACCTCCAACATATTTTTTGTCAGCATGCCCACAATGTCTTCTGCCAAGGGGAAGGAGATTATGTTTGAAGAAGATTCAGCTAATGTGTTTTTCCCTCGGTAGTCTGTGTTTGAGATTGGTTCTAGTTCGAGAGTTGTACCACTGACCAAGTCTCAAAAGAGGAACGACAACTGTATGGTTCTGAGGGTCGTCAGGGTCAAGGCTACAGAGTTAACTTTCTTTGAGGAGATTCCTCAGTAGAAGGAACTCAAAGTACTTGAAACCTCTCCTCTTCTATGAGGGAATAGGTTTCACATGTTGTCAGACACCACTGGAGACGAGAGCCTCCACATAATTGTTTTTGCTTTGCCACCACCTAATGGTCATGGTGAGGAGAGGGAGAAACCCACTCTTATCACGTGAGTCTATAACGTGTTTGAGAGATTAGCCAATAAGGAAGGTTATTTTATTGTCTTGCTACTTAAGTGGATGGGTTGTACAGTATCACCAAAGATGAAGAATGAGCTTTTGAGGAAAGATAGATCTAGTCGTCAATTATAGAGGTCAGAAAAAGCATCACCAGCCCGTATTTCAGTTAGATTTCATTTGGGAACTCATTTTGTGACCATTTCCACTGTTGTAGATGCTACTACCATTGTCCCGAGGCTTATAGGGAGTAGAACAGTTATGTCTCGTCTGGGCCCGAGAGTACCTCCTGCCATCTTGTATGAGGATTTCTTAAAGAGGAATAACGGGAAGCGATTGTTTACTATTGTATTTGGTCCGCACCATAGGGATCACACTTCTCTTCTACATACCAAGGCTTCCGCTAAGAAACTCCATCTCAAGACATCAACACCAAAGAGAAAAGTGTGGATACCAAGAGGTTACCGCACCAGTATGTTCTGAGAAGCCCGTGGGTCAATTCAGTGAGATGGATCATGAGCCCGATGCTCCAAATGTCGTTACTACCATTGCTTCAGAGTTCATTGCAGAACGAGACTATGTTTAGGAAAAACCCACCGATCTTAAGTTGATTAAAGAGAAAGCAGTCGATGATAAAGTAATGAAGCTTAGAGCTAAGATTTTAGAATTGGCAAACGAAAGAGGAATGAATTTCAGTGATGAGGTCTATAATTTGTCAGATTGTCTCAATGAGGAGTTCATGGAAGTCAATGTTGTCAAGAACAGGGCCACAACATCTGCTCGTGATGCTCCACATTTTGTCAAGCAGAACGTTGCAGAAGACTTTCAAAGGCTCATACAATTAAGAGATGAGTATATTAAATGAATGAAAAAGGGAATGGAGGAGATGGCCACCACCATAGTCATCATGGCTACAATGCATGAACATTCGTATTCACATTAGATGATGCTCCGGAAGTCAACCAACATGAGTTCATACACATTTCTAATGGAGGTTGCTTCAGCAAACAGGAATGAACCACAAAAAAGACTCAGTTCAAACTACAGTACCCGAAAAGGACATCAAGCAGTTGGTCGGGCAGCAAGTAAGGGAGGCTTTAACTGAATCTAAAGGAGGCGCATAAATTTCAAAGGGTAGACCCTACTTGGAGGAATTCGATATCGTACCATACCCCAAGGGTTTTGTGCCACTGAAATTTAAGACTTTTAATGGAACAGGAAACCCTCAATGACATATTGCACACTTTCGGGCGAGTTGTTGCAATGTTGGTGGTAATGAAGCATTACTTTTCAGTAGTTTGTCAGAGATTGCATTTGATTGGTATGCAGAGCTGCCCAATGGATTAGTGAAGATGTTAAAAGAGTTGGACCACCTGTTCATGAAGAGATTCATCAGAGCACAACATCATGTCACCATAGAAGATCTTGTAGTAGAGCGACAGAAATCCAATGAGACCTTGGTGGACTACATTTTGAGATGGGGGAACTTAAGCATGAAGGGTGAGCCTTAGCTATAAGAATAACATGTGATAGATATTATACTTAAGACCATTCATGGTCCGGTAACTTTCATGCTTAAGAAACATATAATTAAGTCATTCAAGAAGTTACTCAGCAAGGATAACAGCTTATAAGAGGAAGTTAAGCATATGGAGTCCTTGAAAAAGGCTAAAAGTCTTGATCAACTAAGGTGTTCGAAACTAACTTTGAGATAGTGGCAACGGTCGACACAGGAAAATAGCTAATGAGGATTCAAGTCGGGGAGTCTATTCCAGATTCCTAGTAGTCATCACAGCATGGCTAGTCTCAACAGTAGCATACTCAGTAGTACAATAAGTCCACCCAATAGTCTTTTTAGCGGAGACCGTATAGGACAGACGACATTAGGGTACGTCGATCGCAGATCAGTTAAACAGAGTGTACTCCTTCAAAGATGATGCCATGGAGAAGATGTCTTGAAATTTGATGAAGAAGCCCGAGTTCATATTGCCTGATTTAAATAAGCTAGACGAGATGGACAAGAAAGAAAAACCCAACTACTGCCCTTACCATTGATTACTTGGACACACCATTGAGGGGTTTTTTTAGCTTCAACGGTTATCTCGAGAGAAATTTTAAAGAGGGAAATATAACAATTCTGAAAGAATATTTAAAAGAACCTGAAAGAGGTTTTGTAAATATGGATTTGGTTGAGCCAATTGTTCTGATAGATTCTGTGCATATAAGGGTAGTTGGAGCACAGTTTGGAGCAAATCCTCCAAGAAGACACTGGATCAGATTCAAATTGCTACAGTGCAAGCCGTCAGTCAGAATCTGCAACCTGTCAAGCCAAAATAGAGATTACGCCACAACAATTGGAGACTAAGAAGAAGAAGATGATGCACGAGATGAAGGCTGATAGCACAAAGAGCGGGATAGGGGATGCCTCCGTTAGATTAGTTGTCTTAGACTTGGGGGAGGAAACCCTGAAACCGCTTAATCTGTATGATTATCTCTTTTCCTCTATTGGGTCTTATGATTATAAGAGTAGCGATTACAGTTACATTTTGACTGTTTCTAGTGATGACATAACTTACGACAACCAATCTAACCTCAATTTTGATTCCCAGAATGATCCTCAAATCATACTAAGGTTTGATGGATACGCTAATGAAAACAAAGAAGATGTCAACAATAATGGTTACGACAGTTCATGGAGCAAGGAGCTAGTCCTCGAGTCCCAAGGAACACCGATTACTATCAACCTGGAGTTTTCTGATTCAAAATCAACTCCAAAAGAGTTGACTATAAAGTCAAAAGAAGAAGAGATCACAGAAGCAAATCTGAGAAGTGGTAAAGTGTTACCCATGAGAATGGCTCCAATGGAAAAAGGTAAACAAGTAGTTACTAAAGAAGAACTACCTTCGCCAATAGAAGAAACACATGCTAAAGAAGAAATTGGGGGTTCAAATAAAGTGGATTAAAAAATACTTCCACATCTTAGGAAGTTACCAGCCAGATTAAGCATATATGACGCTCTGATCTTATCAAAGGAGATGAGAGAAACTCTGGTCAAGGCTCTGCTTGATCCAGAAATTTGCATAACACAATTGGCTAGCACATCCTTGGATGGAGTTTGTACTTTAAAGGAAAAACCAACCATAATCAACTGATGAAGACTTGTTTCTTAGTACTACTAACCATATTCGGCTGCTCTACGTTTCCAACAATATCGACAGATTTGTACTTTCCAGATTTTGGCAAATCTAGGGGCATCACTCAACTTAATATGGATGTTAGTATATCTGGACATCAATTCTCAAGAAATTGCCATTGATAAGATGATGTTGAGAGGATTTAATCTTAAAGGAGAAAGAGCGCTTGGATCAATAATGCTATTGATGAGGGTTGGTGATCTAGTAAAAATCATAAGATTTCATATTATCCACCGAGAGACTTTGTTGAACACTTTATTTGGTCTACTGTGGCTTCATGAGTACAACATAGTTCCATCTTCTTTACATCAGTGCATCAAATATTACAAAGAAGGGTAAGAACATTGAATCAAGGGAGACCTACAACCATTCTTAATACATGAAGTAGGCATCCACGTGGACACTGCCTACTATGCTCATCTAAAGAAGACCATCTTTTCTAGAGGTGTTGCCTCAAATGAGATTTAAGATTCGAAGGGATTGCAAAAAATGAGGCCATTCAATTCCGCTTCAACAATCTCCCACCACTCCTTTACAATGAGTGGGTGGAGGTTATTTTAGCCCATGCATCTAAGATCAAGGCCAAGGATGCAGGCGAGGGAGAACTAACCAGAATGTTGAAAAGATGAAGCCAACTATCAGCATCAACATGGAAGGAAGCTCCGAGGAGGATAATTCCGATGAATAAATAATGAATGTAAACCAAAAGAAGCCCTAGTTTGAGTCTCTTTGGAGGATACGAATAAAAGTGAATAAGAATCAATGTATGCTTAGATCAACCACTACGCACAAGCTATGAATTTAACTTCAATTCACTCCCATAAAGTGGAGAGTCTAGAGGTCAAGGAAGTCTGGGGTGTTGTTTTGAAGCCAAACAAATTTTATTGTGCTTCTCGTCCTTCTAGTTCTGAAACTTATGCAAACTTAGAAGGGGATGTTTCTAGTAAATTAATAGAATTACCATTTAGATAATTTTCTCAATGTGTACGAAATCTAATTCAAAAAGGTTGGGAATGTGGGCGATGGTGAACTAATATGAATGTTAAACGGACAAAGCCAACTATCAACATCAACGTGGAAGGAATCTCTGCAGAGGATAAGTCTGATGAAGAAACAATGATCGTTAACCAAAAGAAGTCCTAGTTTGAGATCTCTTTGGAGGATATGGAGAAAAGTGAATATGAGTCAATTTATGATTGAATCAACCACTACATGCAAGCCATGACCTTAACTCTGATTCACGATTCACTCCCATAATATGATTGAATCAACCACTACATGCAAGCCATGACCTTAACTCTGATTCACTCCCATAAGGTTGAGACTCTAGAGGTTAAGAAAGTCCGGGGTGTTGATCTGAATTCATTCAAATTTTATCATGCTTCTACTCATTCTAGTTCTGAAACTCATGTAAACTTAGAAGAGGATGTTTTTAATGAATTAATAGAATTACCATTTAGATACTTTTCTCTGTGGTGTCAAATTTGGTACAATAGGACCAGTTGATGAATTGAAATTTTGTATGATTCTTACGATTGAAAAAGGATTGCCTCAATGCTGACGATGATTTTGAAGATTTTCTAATAGATGATGCTCTGCCAGAATTCAAGGAGGAAATAAAAACAACAGTTGATGAACTAAAAGAAGTTAATCTCAACACTAAGGAGCAACCCTGCTCTACTTTCATAAGTTCTCTACTCAACGACGAAGATTCTGCGGATTTAATCAAGTTACTGTGATAATTCAAGGATTGCTTTGCTTGGAGTTACTACTAAATGCTAGGATTTTCTCTGAAAGTTGCAGTTCACAGGTTTGGAGGAGACAAAAGTATAACCCTAGTGAAACAAGCTTCCAGAAGAATGTTTCTTGAAATAGAGCAGCAAGTCATCGTCAATGTAAGGAAACTAATAAATGATAACTTTGTATGAGAAGAATAGTAGCTAACATGGTTAAATAATGTTGTAGTAGTTAGGAAGAAAATGGATAAATTCGGGTGTGTGTTGACTTCAGGGACTTAAACAAAACTTGTCTAAGGGATGAGTTCCCATTATCAATACCAGAGTTAATGGTGAACATTGCGTCAGCACAAACTATTTTCTGTTTCATGGATGGATTATCCGTTTACAATCAGATGAAGATGGCTCCAGAAGATGCAGCACTTATAACCTATTGAACATTTTTGGAATCTTCTGCTACATAGTGACGTTGTTTGGAATGAAGAAAGCCAAAGTAACTTACCAGTGAGCCATGAAGAAGAATTTTTATGGCCTAAGCCACAACGAGGTGAAGTACGACATGGACGACTAGGTCATCAAAAGCAAGCGGTGAATAAACTACCCGTATGATTTGAGGATCATTTTCGAACGATTACAATAATATAATCTAAAGATGAATCCATTAAATGTGCCTTCAGCGTTACCTTCAGGAAATTCTTAGGATTCATTGTTCATCATCGGGGAATAAAAATTGACCCAGTGAAGATTAAAGCTATCTTAGAAATGTCGCATCCCATAGCCTTGAAGAAACTACGATCCTTATAAGGTAGATTGACATACCTAAGATGCTTTATATCTAATCTGTCTAGAAAATATCAGCCCTTTTTGACTTTAATCCAAAAGAATGCCAAATTTTATTTGGGAGAGCAGTGTGAACGGGCTTTTGAGGAGATCAAGAAATACTTGAAGAAACCTCTTATTTTAGTAGCCTCAATCCTGGGAAAACCTTTGATACTTTATATTGCGGCCTTAAACGACACTCTCGGAGCCCTGTTAGCTCAGGTCAATGATGAGAGTAAGGAAAATACACTCTAGTACTTGAGTTGACGTCTAATACTGGTGAAGGTAGTGTATCCTTCCGTTGAGAAGCATTGTCTAACTTTGATTTTCACCACCCTAAAGTTTAGACATTACATGCTTTCTCATAAAACCAACCTAGTTTTGAAATTTAATCCATTGCAATATTTGATGACCCGTTTTATGCTTTCTAGAAGGTTAGCAAGGTAGTCGATGATTTTATTTCAATTTAATATAACTTTCATGCCCCTTATGCTATAATGGACAGATTTTAGCGGATTTCCTTGTAGTGCACCCATTGTCAGTTGGATCCCCTCTAAACGACAACCTATTGACCAAAGGATATGTTAAGATTTTCATACCTATTTTATACTATTTTTGATGATATTGCACTTTAAAGAAAGGTATTTTTGATGTTTTGTTGCAGGAATGACGAATTAGGGTCATTGGAGCAAGATGCAAAAAGGAGCGAATTTGGAGCGAAAAGGACCAAAATGTGAAGAATTGAACTAGGGCACTGACGGTGAGATTTTCTCGAGACTCCAGAATTAATTCACTTAGAAGGCCCGTCGATGGTGCCCTCGAGGCCGCTGATGGCGAGATCGGCGGTTATGTCCAACCAGGCTTTGGATGAGGACAAATTTTGGAGGGGTTCTTAGGAAACTCTTGGGAAAGCTCATCATTTTCTTTAAAGAGAAGACTTTGGCCTGAAAACAAGGAGAAGGAGGCTCAAAATTGAAGTGTGGAAAAAGTGTAGAGAGTTTAAATTGTGAGGAATTATTTGAGAGATTGTAAGAGTGGATGGAAAGTGAGAGATTTCTTCTTCCTTACTGCTTCGAAGAGGAATTCTGTGTGCTGTAAAGAAAGGAAGAGATTCAGAGGAACTTC
>NW_018164444.1:41399062-41434072 GCF_001263595.1 Phalaenopsis equestris | reverse complement strand
ATCTTTTCACTTCGATCTTAATTTACTTTCAATCTGGCCAATTGATTTATTAAAATATGTTGAGTTTTACTACTAAAGTGAAGATTACATCCAAATTTTAGGGGGGTCAAAGCCCTTGGAATTTAGTTGCAAATAAAAAGGGAAATAATATTATCAGGCGTAGAATTTGAGATTTTAGAGTGACAGACTAAAATTCCCAATTCAGTCCTATCGTTTGGGTGCTGAAGTGTAGATGTTAGCCCTCAGGCGAGGGGAACATGAGAGCTCTAAAGTGAGAGCAGGTATCATCCCAGCCTAGCCGTAGAATCAGTAAACAAGCGTAGGATTAGTCAATATTCTTTATGCCTGGACCAAAGGGTAAAGAATAGGTATGCTCCTATTTGGCACAATACAAATTGAACTGATTCACTTTATCCATTCACTATAATTTCTTGACAAAGAGAAGGATGCTTTTTATATATTAAATATCACATTAAAAACCTCATTAGCATAATTAGTTATTTAAGAGTTATTAAGAAAATTACATATTTATTTCAATTGCCTATTAGTGACAAATAAGCAAATTGAATTTTGTTGTTGCGATTAAAGTATTACTTTTCTAAAATCTTAGTTTGTAGCTTCTAATATTACTCCCTGTTAGATTGATATCTGGGACTCCATTAGAGCCCTATATTACTTGAGCGATACGTATACTTGCGTTGACAAATTTGACTTTAACATTATTGAATATTCATCCATATTTATCAAATTTATAACTGTTATTAAGTTTTGGTACAGTTGCAGAGGAATTAATTCTTTTAGCAGCAAAATTAAATACTTATATTTGTAAGCATATATAAAGTCGTTGTCACCTACCAATCGAGGAGATACTACATGTGGAAAAATCACGTACCAGACGTTGGGAAATGTACTTTGATGGATCTTCATTAGTCAGAAAAGATAAAGGATCACAGGCTGTTAAACCAAGCAAAGTGGAGATTGGTCTGATTTTTATCACACTGAATCAGACAATGTTAAGATTCTCATACCACCTAATAGAATTGTGTATGAACAATGAAACAAAGTATGAAGCTTTGATCATTAAATTAGAATTGGCAATATCATTGGACATAACAAACATTGCCATCTACGATGACTCATATCTCATCATTCAGCAAGTAGTCGGGCAATACAAGATTCTGAAGCTGAGACTAGTGGAATATCACTGGTACACGATGAAGTTGTTGAAGCAGATTCCCAGTGTAACACTCTACATAATTATTCAAGGATACAATGCCCATTTTGAAGCTTTAGCCAAGCTTCCTATGGAGTTAGTGTGCCCATCAGAAGACTCCATTGATATTATTGTATAGGAACGTCAAGTTTTGTCACAGATTAACCTCGATAGTCTGCACAAGCTTGGAAGGGAAGAGATAGTAGCTACGATGACTGACGATGCCAAAGATTGACGCAAGCCAATAATAGAATATTTGCAAATAAGAAAGCTACCAAATGATATGTCATTGGAACATTAGATAATGAAAAGAACTTTGTCATATGCTTTGATAAACAATATCCTCTATAGAAGATCATTCTATCAGATGTGGCTGAGTTGTCTCAGCAGAACAAAAGTGCATAATATTATCAAAGAGGTACATGTCGGATTATGTGGTGCTCATCAATTAGGGCCGAAGATGAAGATGAAGATTAAGAGACTCGTTTATTATTGGACGGCAATGATGACGTGTTATATGGAAACTGCTAATAAATGTAACCAATGTAAAGTGCATGGAGTGGTCTTGCACCAACCTCCAAATGTGCTCCACCCGATGTTCATGTTGTGGCTATTCAAGTGTTGGGGTATGGATATAGTAGGACCTATAGAACCTCCATATTCAAAAGGGAACATATTGATTTTAGAAGCTACATATTACTTCTCTAAATGGGTGGAGGCAGTGCTAATGGGGGAAGTTACAACACAGTTGGTTCTTCTCTTTTTCAGAAATAAGATCATTTACTGTTTTGGCAAGCCTCACTAGATTATTTCTGATAACGGGTTTGCCTTCAAGAGCACCATGATCAATAACTTTGTCAAATGATATAAAATAAAATGGAGGCATTCTACAATCTACTACCCTGTGGTGAACTCCCCAGTAGAAGCCTTCAACATGACGTTCTCTTCACAAAGGAAATCACTGGACAATAACAAAAGAGTATGTCATGAGAAGTTATTAGAAGCTTTGTGGGCTTACAGAATAACATTCAAACCTCTTACTCAGTCTACACCACATGTTCTCATGTACGAGTCCGAGCAGTACTTTCGTTAGAGGTTCAGTTGCCATTCCTCAGAGTCACGGTCGACAACCAGATTACAACACTTGACAATGCCAAGTTCAGACTTGCAGAATTAGAGAGTTTTAAAGGGAAATGATTAATGATGCAATATAATTTGGAACTCTACCATGCAAAGATGATCTAGGTCTACGAAAAGCTGGTCTGTCTGAGGAAGTTCAAAGTTGGTGACCTCGTCCATGTTCTCACGAGGCCTGTTCTTACATACTGCAAGATAGGTGGAAATTTTGAGCCAACTTTGGGGGCACCGTTTGTGGTAGATAATGTTTACTCCTAAGGGTCAAATCAGCTAGTGGATTCTCAATGCGAGAGACACATGTTGCTGATCAATGGACGATATTTAAAGAAGTATTACATAATGTGACGTTTCAAAAGACGATATATGTTCCGAGAATAGCTATGTGGCCAGTGTATGTGACTGAGTCCTACAAAAATTTTTAATAAAATTTGGTGAAATAAAATAAAATTTTAATGAAATAAATTTACACTTCTAAGTTTCTTATTCAGATCTTGAATTTTGCAAAGTCAAATAAGCAAAATGCTTGCATATGTATAATTTAAAATCCACTTAATAATGAATTGTTATTGTTCTTGTTCTTTTTGAATTTTAGCATGTTGATGTTTTACTATCTTCTGCAGGAGAATGTCAAGACAATATCTGATCTTGCCTTTTAAAGACGGCTGAATCTCACACTATATGAGGAGAAAGTGGCAAAGGGCGGCTGCTGGCTCACTTTTGGTTAAAGTCTAGTCTTTTCTCCTTAGTAGGCCATAGGACTTTCCTGTTGACTATTCTTATAGAACTAGAAAAGAAACCCTCACTAGTAGAAACTCTAAACTCTTTTTGCTCAATCCCAAGTTCAATATATTGGTCATAACCTCTAGCACTTAGTAGGTGGGGCAAATATGGGGGAGCTCAAAGGGAGTCCCCATAGGATTACTTGTCCCTAGGATTAACCTTAGGTGGAGTGGTCTTGGTTAGTTTCACACACACACTTGCACATTACACTTTCACTCACAACCTTGAACCTAAACATGCTTAACTTTGATGCTTTAACCTTTTGGGAAACTCAAGTAGATGCTCCCCTAGGCCACTAGCCCTAGGTTAGGGTTTAGCTAAGACCAGTGAATGGAGGACTCAAAGTAGGGAATTTTATTGGTCCATAGCTCAAGTAGGGTGGTTTACACCCAAATTTTACCAAAATACCCAACTTAGCCTTTTGCCTCCAAATCTACCCAATTTACCAAATTACCCTTGAAACCGCTAAATTGCCAAAGTTCCCAAACTCACCCAAAATAACCAAATTTGTTCAAAAATCATTTCAAACCATTTTAAACCACCCAAATTTCCCAAAACACCCCCAAAATTTTTAAAATTTTCAAAATAACCCTGATTTTACCAAAATTACAAAAATATCCCTCGTGACCCAAATTGTCCCAACTTTCTTCAACAATCATTTAACCTTTTGGTTGAGTCTAGCTCGAGATCTTAAGGTTTTAGTGTGGACAGCTCTTGGGTTAGGGAGATTGGCGACGATGAACGGATGTCATCCGTTTTCAGTTTTATTCAATGGACGGTCGTGATGGAGCCGGACGAGGAGATGGTGCGCGAACCGCGGGACGTGTGGCGCTGAGGTGGCTGATGGCATCAAATAATGAGAGCGGCATGGAAATCTCAGAGCTGCTGAGGTTGAGGTGGCACCGACTAGGTTAAATAGAAAAATAGGAATTTTTGAATTAAATAAACCCAAGATCTTCATAAATCCATAACTTTGCATAGAAAAATCATAAATATAAAATAAAAATACCCTCTTGCTCAGTGAACAGAGAAAAATAATGTGGACTAAAAATAAAAATTGTTTGTTGAGCCTCTTATTTTTAATTAATTAAATGGTGTCAGTGGTATTTTAATTTATTTTGATTAAATAATGTTCACCATAGCTTGTAACTTTGATGGTTTGTTCCTCATGATAGAGGAGATGTGCCCTAATTTTTCCAAGGTCAAAGAGTATCTCTGTGCTTATAAACCTAATTTTCAAGCTTGGATGGCTATTTTGGTTTAAATTAATTATACAAATTAAAATTTCACTTGGAAAATTATGAGCTAAAATTTAGTGTGTTCCCTATGGTCATAGAAACTTAGGAAAAATATCATAATGGTTTGAATGGTTTTGTAAATTTCTATAGTTAATTGAAAGTTTATATTTTGTATTAAATTATTCAAATTAAATAATAATAAAAATTTAATAAAATCACTTCCATTTTGTGTAAAAAAATCATGTTATTCCATTGTAAAAATTTGAAAATTATTTGACTAAGTTTAAGGACTAAAGTTGATTTTATAAAGAAAATTGCATTTTTGTACAAAAATAATTATATTAAATTAAATACACTTAGGAAAATTATTTTTTAGAAAACATTTCATTTTTTAATTATATTTTTATTTATAAATATTTAAAAATAATTAAAAATTTGAAAAATATCAAAATGGTTCAAAATGTTCCTAAATATTTCGTGATTACTTGGGACTCGTTAAAATAATTTTCCCAATTTTTCTAAGTAAAAAAAAAATTGAAGGCCTAAAAATGTATTTTTCTTATTTTCCCATTAAAATAATTATAAGAAATTAATTAAAAATCACAAAAAAATGAAATTTATTTCTCTGAGTTCTCTGGGCTCAAAGAGATTTAATAAAAATATAAAAAATATTCATAGAGATTTAATAAAAATATAAAAATATTTTTTTTGATTAAAACATATATTCTATTTACTTAAGTAATTAAAATTAATAAATAATTATAATAATTAAAATTTAACTTGAAAAATCATGGGATTTTTTCTAAGTGTTTCTCTGACCTAGGTGAACCTCTAATGATTTTCCTATAAATAGAAACTTTATTTTGATTGATTTAATAAATAAATATTGAAAATCTTATTTCCTAAGTTAAAATAGTTATTTAAATTAAATTAAAATTTGAAAAATCACATTTTCTCCTCTCATGTTTCAATTAACCCATGAATTGAGTAGTCTAAATATTCTAAAGTTGTTTGAATTATGCTTAATGAATTATGAAGTGGAGAGCCTCGAGGGAAAAATGGTAATTTTAGATTTTCATGTCTTAATCAAAATTTAGGATTAAATAAATGAAAAAATGGGTAATTTTGATCTTAATGAGCACTTTTGGATGATTGAGACATATATGGTTAAAGGGTAAAAACAAATTTTCCACCTTTCTATGATAAGAGTAAAATTGTAATTTTCTAAATTATCATGATTTGAAAGTTAATCAAAATCAAATGATTCTGAAGTGATGAACTTAGGTTATGAAGATAATAATTAACTTATTTTAAGCCGAAAATTGAGGATAATATGATCTTTCAATAAGAATACATATCACTTAAGTTAAAAATTTTAATAATTGTAAATTCTCCCATTGAGATTGTTAAGGGCTTGGTAGTGATCTAGGCTTGATATTTAAATTATTTTTTATAAAGATTTAGAAAGGGTAACATTATTGATGATAAACACATCTAAACACTACATGCCCAACTTTAGTGGTGGGTAAAAAATCTTTAATGACTTAAACTTTCCTTAGGGGCATCTACCTACATAACTCTTAAGTGAAATATCAACTAATTAATTAAGTACTCTGTCCTTGGGATAATTAAAATGTCAAGGTTCAACAAGTAATGGGGTAATTTTAACTCAACCTTGGGATGACTAATAGAACAATATGATAAGTTCAAAATGAACTTGAAATGTTTCAAGAGATCTTTACAGCTGTTCACAGCAGTTCAAGGTCATTCCATGAACACTTTGGAATCTCTTAGATATTTTGAAAGACAAATTGAACTTGTTATATTTTGTTCTAGAAAATCATCCATTAAGATCTTTCGGGACTCACTGAGTCATGGTCTGAGGGTTTCGGTAGCTACACCTTCATCTACTCTTGTGATTTATTTAAATTTCTGCAAAATTATATACATGTTGTAAAAGCTAACGTTTCAGCAAGAATGCCGCGAGAAGATTAATGTACGCTTTTATAATGTTGATTAATTTCTATCATTTTACTTTCTACAACCTACTTTTGCTTAGTTATTTTTTTAAATTTTGTATATAACTCCTATAGAAACCAACATGTCCTAAAAAACTTCTCATTCCTCTAACCATAGTAGGAGGCAGTAATTTCTCAATAACTTGAAATTTATCTGGATCTACTTCCATGTCATTTTCAAAAATTTTATGCCCAATTACAATACCTCCTGCAACCATAAATTGACATTTTTCCCAATTTAGTACTAAGTTAATTTTTTCACATAATTCCAAATTTTTTTCTAAATTATTTAAACATAATTCAAATGAAGTTCCGAATATAGAAAAATCATCTATAAATACTTCCATTCCTCGTTCAATTAAATTACTAAAAAATTAACACAATACATCTTTGAAATGTCGCAGGTGCGTTATATAGTCCAAAAGGAATTCTACAAAAAGCAAATTTTCCATAAGGGCTTGTAAATATTTTTTTCTCTTGATCCTCAGGAGTAATAGGAATTTAGTGATACTTGGTATATTCATCTAGAAAACAGTGATATTTGTTTCCAGCCAATCTATCCAACATTTGGTCTAGAAAGGGCAAAGGAAAGTGATCTTTCCTGGTGGCCATGTTTAATTTTCTATGTTTAAGCCATGTTTAATTTTCTATAATCTATACAAATTTGCCAACTAGTAATTTGTCTTATTAGAATTAATTCATTTTTATCATTTATTTCAACTGTCACTCCTTCTTTCTTTGGAACAAAGTGAATCAAACTTACCCAAGCACTATCTGAAATAGGATATATAATTTCAGCATCTAACCATTTACGATTTCTTTTTTAACAACTTCTTTCATTACTGGGTTTAATCTCCCCTGAGGATCAGCTTTAGGTTTGTATTGTTCATCTAATTGTATTGTTCATCTATGTTCATCTAATAAATTATGTGGATACAAATTGAAGGAATCATTCCTTTAATATCTGCTAAAGTCCATCCAAAAGCCTTTTTATATCTTTTAAACATTTATATTAGTTTTTGTTCTTGAATTTCAGTTAAATCAGAAGGTATAATGATATGCAATGTAGATCAATCTCCTAAAAACACATATTTTAAATGGGCAAGTAATACTTTCAGTCCAAGTTCAGGTGATTTAATACTTGAAGGAATAATATTTTTATTATCATTTTCTAAAAAGTCTAAAGTTTCAAATTTGTCCTGAACATAATCTAAATTTTCTTCTTTTATTTCATTCTCATTCTCAAAATACCCTTCTTGCCTTAATATTTTTTCAAACATTCTCTTAAATTGCTCATTACTCAGATAATCAGTAACTTTCATCCTAAAACATTCATTATCTCTTTCCATTGTAGGATATTTCATAGCTAATGTTACTTCTTGATCATTGACTCTCATTATAAATTCTCTTTTTTGTGCATCATCACAGCTCTCCCTGTTGCAAGAAATGGTCTTCCTAAAATAATAGGAATCTCATTAACTTCCTCCATATCTAATACGATAAAGTCTATAGGAAAAATAAATTTATCCACGTTCACTAATACATCTTCTATAACTCTCTTAGGATAAGTTATTGATAAATTAGTTAATTGAAGAGTTACAATAGTAGGGGAAATTTTTCTTAAATCTAAATGCTTAAAAATTGATAGAGGCAATAGGTTAATACTAGCTCCTAGATCACATAAGGCTTTTCCTAAAAATTTTTCACCAATAGCACAAGGTATAGTAAGACTATAAGGATCTTTGAGTTTTTAACTTTCAGGAAACTTTTTCTGAATAATAGCACTACACTCTTCATTAAGTGCAATGGTCTCATGATCTACAGACTTTCTTTTCTTGTTTAGTATATCCTTCATAAATTTCACATAACTTGGCTTTTATACCAAAACCTCAATGAAAGGAATATTTATCGTCAACATTTTAAGGATTTCCAAAAATTCTGTTAATTGTTTATCTTTATTCTTCTGCTTCAATCATTGAGGAAATGGAGGTGGTGGTTTTTCTAAAGGAGCTTGTATTGATTCTTTTTCATTGTGGTCACTTTCAATCTCTTCTTTCTCCTCCTCTACTTCAATTTCTCTTTGGATTCTTGCTTTTTTTTGGATTCTTGTTTTTACTTCTTTTCCACTTTGTAATTGATTGCTTTAATTTGCTCCTTATTCTGATCTTTTGGATTAACTTCCACAGTGCTAGGAAGAATTACTGAAGGTCTGTTACTAAGTGTAGTAGTTATATGTCCTAATCAATTTTTAATATTTCTAATAGCAGCCCCTTGATTTTGTATTTGATTTCCCATGTTCAACATTATTTCTTCCACAGTCAACTTCTTTTCCTTAACTTGTGGGTTAGGGTTAGAGTTAAATTAAGGGGGATAATAAGGTCAATAGTTAGGATTTCCTTGGATATTTGAATTTCCTGAGGGGTTCATTAAATTGTTATAATTATTCCAACTAAAATTAGGGTGATTTTTCCAACCAGGGTTATAATAGTTAGAATAAGGATTGTTATTTTGATTATTTATAGCATTTAAATTTTCATAAGATGATTGAGTATATTATTTTGATTATTTATAACATTCAATGTTTCATAAGATGATTGAGTATAAAATATCTGTCTTAGTGAATTTTCCTCTAATACTGGTGGTATTTGAGAGTAGTTCACTCCAATTTGATCAATCTTTTTCGATACAGAGGCAATTTGAGATGCTAAAATAGACATCGCATCAGAAAGTGATCAGGCTGAGAGGATACTGGCTCTCACTCTAGAACTCTCACTTACCTTCCTCTGAAGGCTAGCACTCTCTTTAATTTTTAAACACTAAGATGAAATTGGGGATTTTAGTCTGTCACCCTAAAATCTCTAATTCTACTTGTAAAAATTTTAATTTATTAACCAATCTAGTAAAGCATGGTGTGGACATTTCCTAAAGAGATCTTTAAATCGTTCTCAGGCTTCATATATCGATTCCCCTTTAATTTGACAAAAAGATATAATATCATTTCTAAGCTTAACATATAATAGATTTTAACATTTTAATTGGTCAGATCTAAAAGTAAATTAAGAATGGAATGGAAAACCCATTACAATTTATTTTATATTTTAAAATTGGCACCTCCCAATATTTGTGATAGTTCTCCCCAAGTTTTGATAGGTCTAGGTGCTAATAAATTTAACCAAGATTTAGCTTTATCCCTTAATGAAAAGGGGAAAGTCTAAGCTTAACAACATCATTAGACACTCCATCATATTTAAAAGTAGCATATATTTCAAGAAAACTAGCAAAATCCCTTGTGGCCTCTCTTTGACTCTTTATCTCTTTACAAGACTCTTGATTCTCTCTTAGAATATGTAAGGAAGAAGAAATCTCTCATTTCTGTCCCTCTCCAACAATTCTTAGAAATGAATTCACACTTAAACTCCCCATAAAACTCAAAGAACTAACTCAAAACTCAGTTCATCTGCAATTAAATAAAAATGTTGTCACTAATTTTGAATATTTAAGGTACTATCAGAACTAAGTTATTAATTACTAGCAAAATTTTAATGCAAAGTTAAACAGTACCTATCAAACTATATTTATGTGATGAAGTTATCTAATATGAAAAAGAATATTTCCCACTACAATGAGTTTTTGGTTAAATGAGATGAGATAAATAGTTCAAATCTGTATTGTGCCAAATAGGAACAATTTTAATTCTCTACATTTATTCAGTGTTATAGAGAATCATTGGCTAATCTCAGATTTAGTCCCTAAATCAGTGATCAGGCTGAGAGGATACTGGCTCTCACTCTAGAACTCTCACTTACCTTCCTCTGAAGGCTAGCACTCTCTTTAATTTTTAAACACTAAGATGAAATTGGGGATTTTAGTCTGTCACCCTAAAATCTCTAATTCTACGCCCAATAATGTATATTTCTTTATTTATTTGCACTTAATTCTATGAATGAAACACTCCTCCATGGAATTAAATGTGATTCTCACTATGTTGTAGAACTCATATTCCATTTCCCAGATCATATGTTTCATAATAGATTTTAACATTTTAATTGGCCAGATCGAAAAGTAAATTAAGAATGGAATGAAAAACCCATTACAATTTATTTTATATTTTAAAATTGGCACCTCCAAATTATCTCTTCATTTCACCATATCTCATAGCAAGGAGAAAAATAAAGAAAACTACTTAAACTTCATGAGAAAGATACAACAAAACACAAATTTCATATATAAAAGAAAGTTCATACAACAGTAATAAACAAACAACACTTATAATAAACTCTTTATCAAAGCAAATCCCTTGTGGCCTCTCTTTGACTCTTTCTCTCTTTACAAGACTCTTGATTCTCTCTTAGAATATGTAAGGAAGAAGAAATCTCTCATTTCTGTCCCTCTCCAACAATTCTTAGAAATGAATTCACACTTAAACTCCCCATAAAACTCAAAGAACTAACTCAAAACTCTAAGGAACTAAAAGACTAATGGACACAAGGTGGAGGGGTTTCTGATCAGTTTTTACTCTAAATAGAGTCTAATGTCAGTTTTTCAAGAGGTGCATCCATAAAATCTTCAAAAAGCATCAAAATTTGTCAAATCTTCTAGAAACACGCCTTGCACCAACATTGGTGCCGTCAGTGCCCATTCTGGCGTCATCAGTGTTAGTGGCCCTTTAATTAATTTCATGCTTTCTATCAAATGGAACCTTTGGCACCCAGTCTGGCACCGTCGGTGCTGAACGTTTCTTCTAAAACTCTATTTTGACTTTAAACTCCATCCATTTTGCTTCCTTTTTACTTCAAGTGCTAAAAATCAACAACCTACAATAAAACATGAAAAATATCTTCCTTTAAAGTGCAATATCACAAAAAATGAGTATAAAATATAGGTTTAAAAGTGCATATATTTTTGGTACATTAGTATTACCTCCGGGGATAGCTCCGGTGGATAAAGGAAAACACATAGTCACTCAAAAAGAGCTACCTCCACATCCACCAATAGAAGAGACACATAACCAAGTAAAGATTGAAGGATTGTATAAACTAGATTATAATCTGCTACCTCAACTTAGAAGGATTGTTAATGAAAGTTGGAGAGCTAGTAACAACCGCAGAATTTTATATCATTGACGTAGATACCTCTTTTAATGCTTTACTTGGTCAACCATGGATTCACGAGCATAACATTGTTTTGTCATCTCTACACCAATGCATCAAGTATTTTAAAGATGAAAAACCCATTACAATTTATTTTATATTTTAAAATTGGCACCTCCAAATTATCTCTTCATTTCACCATATCTCATAGCAAGGAGAAAAATAAAGAAAACTACTTAAACTTCATGAGAAAGATACAGTATCCAAGAAGATGACTCCTACTACATACCTCCAAAGAAGACTGTCTTTTCCTATGAAATTTTGCTAAGTAAAAAGGAAGACTCAGAAGAATCATAAGAGCAAGGCCATTCAACTTCGCTTCAATGATTTACTACCATTTCTTCACAACGAGCTGGTAGAGGTTCTCAAATCCCTTGTGGCCTCTCTTTGACTCTTTCTCTCTTTACAAGACTCTTGATTCTCTCTCCATACACCCAAGATCAAGGTCGGAGACGTGGACGAGGAAGAACCAACAAGATTGTTGAACGAACTAGGCTGACCATCAGCATCATCATGAAAGAAAGTTCTGATGAAGAAAGCTCTGAGGAAGAAAGGATGATAATAGAATAGAAGAAGTCTCAGTTCGAGATTTCCTTGGAAGATGTGGAGAAAATTTAATATGAGTTGATGTATGATTGGATCAACCACTACTTGCATGCCATGAATCTTACTTTGATCCACCCTCAAGAGGTTGAGAGTTTAAAGGTCAAGGAAGTCCGTTGTGTTGGTTCAAAGCCGATCAAGTTTTATAGAGCTTCCTCTTCTACTATTTCTGAAAATCATGTAAATTTAGAAGATAATTCTAATGAATTAATGGAATTACCTTTTGGTTGCTTTTCTCCTTGTGTACAAAAGTTAATTCAACAGGGATATGTGCCAAAGTAAATGCCAAGGGATAAGCTACAACTTTTTGAGAAATTGTCGAATGTTAAAAGTCGAACTCCTAATTTGAATGAAGGTCTCGAATTTGGTATTATAGGACCAGTTGATGATTCAAAATTTTGTATGGTTATTACTAGCAGATTGAAAGAGGATTGCCTCGATGTGAAGGATGACTCTGAGGATTAGTTGATAGATGATGCCCCACCAGAATTTGAAGAAGAGATTAAGTCAACAGTGGGTGAATTGAAAGAAATCAACCTCGGGACTAGAGAGCAGCCCCGACCCACCTTTAGAAGTTCTCTACTCAACGAGAAAGAGTATATAGAATTGATAAAGTTACTGTAAGAATTTAAAGATTGCTTTTCCTGGAGCTATGATTAAATGTTGGAACTATCAACAGAGGTTGTAGTTCATAAACTCAGGGTGAACAGAAATATGACCCCCATAAAACAAGCTCCCAGAAGGATGTACCTCGAGATAGAGCAACAAGTCATTGTCAAGGTAAAAAAGTTAATAGATGCTAACTTTGTGCAAGTTAAGAAAAAGAATGGACAAATCCACATTTTTGTTGACTTCAGAGATTTAAATAAGGCATGTACAAAAGATGAGTTTTCGTTATTGATACCAAATTTAATGATAGACATCGCATTGATACATGAGATTTTCTCTTTCATTGATTGATCGTCAGGCTACAACCAAATCAAGATGGCCCCAGAGGATGCAACACTTAGAGCATTCATAATGCCAATCAAAATATTCTACTACACAGTAATGTCATTCAGGTTGAATAAATGTCAAAGTAACATATCAACGGGCTATGATGGATATTTTTGATGACCTCATTCACAACCAAGTGGAATGCTATGTGGATGATTTAGTAATCAATAGTAAGCAGAGAATAGACCATTTGTACAATTTTAGGATCGTGTTTAAATGATTACGACAATATAATCTCAAGATGAATCCATTAAAGTGTGTCTTTGACATCACCTCCAAGAAATTTCTAGGTTTCGTTGTCCGTCATTGGGGAATCGTGATCGACCCCGATAAGATTAAAGCTATCTTGGAAATGCATCCTCCCAAAATCTTGAAACAACTACGTTCCTTCCTGGGAAAGTTTGCATATATGAGGCACTTTATTTCTAATCTCTTAGGTAGGTGTCAGCCCTTCTCGGCATTAATTAAAAAGGAGGCAAAATTTGTTTGGGAAGAGAAATGTCAGTGGGCATTTGAGGACGTTAAGTAATATTTAATGACACCTTCTATTTTGGTAGCCCCTATCGCGAGAAGACCTTTTATACTTTGTACTGCAGCCTTAGATGACTCTCTTTGAGCTCTGTTAGCTCAAGTCAATGATGAGGGTAGATGAGGGTAAGGAAAAGATGAGGGTAAGGAAAACACACTCTACTACTTGAATTGTCGTCTAATACCACCGGAGGTAAAGTATCTGTCTATTTAGAAACATTTTCTAGCTTTAATTTTTGCCACCCAGAAGCTTAGACATTACATGTTTTCTCATAAGGTTACCCTTATTTCTAATTTTAATTCATTGCAATATTTGATGACCCGGCCAACACTTTCTGGACGTTTAGCAAGATGATCGATGATTTTATTGCAATTTGATATAACTTTTGTTCCCCTCCACGCTACAAAGGGACAAATTTTAGCAGATTTTCTCACAACACACCCACTTCCAGCTGGGTCCCCTCTCAATGATGAGCTAACAGATGAGCAGATACTATAAATAAAACCATCCAGTGCCAAGCATTGGGAAATGTACTTTGATGGAGCTTCATCAGCCAAAAATGACAAGGGATCAAAGTTAGTTATACCATGCAATGCAATAATTGGTCTGATTTTCATCACTCCCGATCAGAGTATGTTGAGATTCTCTTATCACCTAACAGAGCCATGCACAAATAATGAAGCAGAATATGAAGCATTGATCACCGGGTTGGAGTTGGCAATCTCAATGGATATAACAGACATTGTCATCTATGGTAACTCACAACACATCTTCCAACAAGTTGTCAAAAAATATAAAATTTTGAAACCAAGGCTAGCAGAATACCATTGATACACAATGAAGTTGTTATAGTAGATCCCTTATGTGACCCTATAATAAATTTATTGGGGAGATAATGCCCATGTTGACGCTCTAGCAAAAGTTGTTAAGGAACTGGCATATCCACCATAACTTGTAAATTACAATACAAGGATGACGGGTTTTGTCTCAAATCGACCTCGACAATCTACATAAGCTTGGAAGAGAAGAAGAGATGATGATAGTAGTTGCTGAAATTAACAAAAATTGCCTCTAAGTCATTGATAGAATATTTGCAAACAGGAAAGATGCCAGAAGACAAGTATAAAGCATATCACATTTCTAGAAGAGTTATGTCATATGCCCTAGTGGGTGTTGTACTCTATAGAAGATCGTTCAATCAGATGAGGTTGAGATGTCTAAGCATATCGGAAGCACATAGTATCGTTAAAGAAGTACATGACAGATTATATGGAGCTCGCCAGTTAGGGCCAAAATAAAAATGAAGATTAAAAGACTAGGGTATTATTGGCTAGAGATGATATTCGATTGTATGGATACGCCTAGAAGGTGTCACCTTTGCCTTACACCAACCTCCGAATGTGCTACATCCAACCGCTGCCTCATGGCCATTAAAGTGTTGGGGCATGAACATAATAGGTCCAATAGACCCTCCATCCTCTAAGGGACATGAAATCATTCTTGTCGCTATAGATTTCTTCTCTAAGTGGGTACGGATTACTTCTCCAAATGGGTAAAAGTAGTGTCATTACGGGAGGTTACAACTGCATGTTCTCCAATTTTTCAAGAGTCAAATTGTCAACCATTTCAGTGTACCATGCAGAGTGATTTATGAGAATGGATCAGTCTTCAAGAGCACAAAGATCAACAACTTTGTCAAACGACATGAGATAGTCTAGAGATACTATAATTTACTATCCCAGGGCAAATGGCCTGGCTGAGGCATTCAATAAGACACTCGTGCAAATTTTGAAGAAGACGTTGGATGAGAATAAAAAAGGATGGCATGATAAACTATTAGAAGCTTTGTGGGCCTACCGGGCGACGTTCAGAACTCTCACTAGATGTACATCCTATGCACTTGTGTACGGGTCTGAGGTCGAATTGCCGTTAAAAGTCTAGATAACTTCTCTTAGAGTCAGCATTGCTAATCAGATTATAACAGAAGAAAGTGCAAAGCTCAGACTTGAAGAATTGGAAGGTCTCAAGGGAAAATGATTAGAAGAACAGTAGAATTTGAAACTCTACCAAACAAGGATGGTGCAGGCTCATGACAAACTGGTCCCCCCCACCCCCCGAGGGCATTTAAAGTTGGCATTCTCATACTCATTCTCAAAAGACCTATTCTTACACACTGTAAGATAGGTGAAAATTTTGAACTAACTTGGGAGGGACCATTTGTCATAGAGAATGTATATTCATGAGTATTTTAACATGAGGATTTTAACATCTGTTGGATTTTCGAGGTGAAAGACCTATGTTGCCAGTTAATGGCTGATATTTGTAGATATACTACACAACATGACATTGCTTGAAATGAATTTTTGAAATTGTTGCTTGTTCTGGGGTTATTTACATGGCCAGCATCTGTTACTGGGTCCAAAGTTTGTAATAAAGTTAACATCAATAAAGTGAAAATTTGAATTTATCTAGTTTAATTTTCTTCTTTTTAATTTTTAAATTTGACTAAAAAAATAATAAATAAATGATAATAATAAAAGACTTGCACTTGTATAAATTCAAAACTTGTTTAATAACTAATTTGTTATTGTTCATATTTGTCATGAACTTCAGCGCACTAATGTTTTTCTGTCTTCTGCAGAAAGATATCGGGGCAGAAGCAGGCAGAAGCTGATTTTTCCTTTTAGAGACGGCTTGAATCTCGCACTGAATGAAGAAAGGGCAACCCAGGGCGGCATTGTAGACTTTGATTTGGACTTCGATCAGCTCAACATAGACTACGAGGGTCCCTTGATGAGCATAGTCAGCTACCGAGAGACAGAAGAATTACAATCACTACTAAGAATTGGTACCAAAGAAGACTCCTCATTGAAGAGAAAGAAAGCAGTGACGCTACAACATCTAATGGAAGGAACCAGTATTTTACAATCTAAGATTACTGAATTGATAGGAAACTTGGTCAGTACCGATGAAGAAAGTGCGCTAGATGCACCACTTAGAAGGACACAACGCCATACTGCCAACCACCGCAAGCATAGAGCTTTCTTACATCAGGAGAAAAAATGTATTAAAGAAGCAGAAGCGACACTCACCCTGATTCCTAAAGAGTGGTTCTATGATCCATGCATGAGGGAAACTTCATCCAGTCTGCCTGTCATGGAGGATGAGTCAGAGTTTGTCGCAGAGCCGACACTGCCAGAAATTCCATATAAGCTTTGTAAGGGTTGCTTAATGTGCAACGTTGAATTTTCAAAACAGGCATCAACAACAGGGGCATTTGTGGATTGTCCATAATGTAATGTCCTCCATATGGAGCATTACTATACCTTTGAAGAGTATACAACTACTAACACATGGTGCTAGGAGGCTGAGCACCCAGTTACTGAATTATACATCCCACTGTATGCGGAGCCGAGTCAAACATTGTTTCCTGCAGATATTGAAATGAGGGAGCGCCCCTCATGACTGCAAAGGATTCGTACGACAGAAATAGAAAGAATGAGCAGAGTTAAGAAAAGAGAATTTGAGATTTATGAAGAAATTCAAGGAAAGTTCATCAACATCTTAGAAGGCTTGGAACTGCATACAAGGATTTTCTCCGAAAATGATGAAAGGAGGATTCTTGACAGCGTGCTCGACTTGAGGAACAGAGGTTAAGCCTGTCTATTAATGAAGAAGACATACTCAGAGCCCTAGAAATGGATGAGGGGCAAGGGAAGAACTACAATTCAATGTGGTTTCTTTTATAGCTTTGTAAAGGATAGGCCCGCCCGGGTATCATATGATACAACTAGGTGGATCCTCTGCCTTCCGAGATAAAAAGGATGATCAAATGAATGATCAGGTGGAGCATACTTCCAACATATTGCACCCCAAACTGTTGTATAATCAACATTTATGCTGAAGGAGACTACATTTTTGCGCATATTGATCACCATAATTTTGTCAGGCCCTTTTGAATGGTGTCCTTCATGAGCAGGAGTAATATTTTTTTTAGGATAGAAATTCATCTTAGAAGGCCTGGATAATTTTGAGGATCCATCGAGATTCCGCTGCTAGTGGGTTCAGTTTTGATTTTAAAAGAAAACGAAATAAAAGTAGCAAAGCACTGCATCCTAGGAGTACGACACCATAGAGTTTCTATAACATTAAGAAGAATGGATGATAGCAAGATGCCGCATGGATTTCATCCGGACCCAGAATTGGAAAAACTGCGCTCGTACGAGCTATGAGAGGGTTGTACCTCTAAGTGCACGCAAAAGGAATTCTTGTCCCAGAGCATGACTTAGAAGGTCAGCTTGATCATGAGCTCACCGCAGAGGACAGATAGATGCTTCTTGTCACCTTTTGTACTACATCAGGATATGGCAGATGTGATACGAAATGTTTCAGATGTATTTGGTATATGATATGTACTTAGCATTTGATGTTTCAGATTGTATTCAACATGTTATCTTTTGACATCTTTAGCATGCGTTCAGTTTGTAACACATATTTGAAGCAGTTTAATGAAATTTCTTTCAAATTTCAGTATATTTATCAAATTGCCCTTTTTGTGCGATTAATAAAGAGTTGTAGAACCATACGTTGGTTCTAAATTATAATGAACAAAGAACAATACAACGAAAGTCTGACAATAAAATTTATATAAAATTTTTAAAAGAATCAATCAATGAAAATTAAATTTTGAAAAATATGCATTGATAGTAAAATGTGATAAAGACAACAAGAAAAATGATAAATTTAATAAGCTTGTTCCTCTCGAGTTTGAGGTTTCTCACTCTCCATTTTGGCAGCGCAAATGTCTTTGTTTGCACGAATTTGTCATAACCTCCACAAAGTGTCACACTCCTCACAAAATATTTGTATTCACAGAATCTTGGCATTTGGGATAGGCCTTCGCCCTAGTCCCTTCTCAGCAATCTTAGCATTTGGGATAGGCCTTCAATCTACACCCTTCTTAGCAATCTAAGTATTATGGATAGGACTTTACCCTACTCCCTTCTCAGTAATCTGAACATTCAGGATAGGCCATCACCCTACTCCCTTCTCATCAATGTCAGCATTTGGGATAGGCCTTCACCCTACTCCCTTCTCATTAATCTCAACACTCAAGGTTAGTGCCTGAATTCTGATTCTCGCGATATTTAAGAGGATGATGATTCTGACATCCAATTTCACATTGCTTAGCAATGGTTCACACTATATTTTAGAGTATGAGGATTTTATATTGATTATGCATTGCTTTGCAATGATGCATACAATATTTTAGAGGATGAGGATTCCGACATTCGATTCAACATTGCTTTCCAATGGTGCACACGATATTTTAGAGGATAAGGATTTTATATCCAATTTTGCATTACTTAGCAATGGTTCAAATGATTTTTTAGAGGATGAGTATTTTATATCTGATTTTGCATTGCTTTGCAATGGTGCACATGATAGTTTAGAGGATGAGGATTTCAACATCTCATTCCGCGTTGTTTTGCATTAGTGCACACAATAATTTAGAGGATTAGGATTTTATATCTGATTTCTCATTGCTTTGCAATGGTGCTTGTGATATTTTAGAGGTTGAGGATGTTATACGCAATACTGTGTTGCCTTAGGAGCCCTTCCTATCACAATCTTTCAAACGAAACTTGAGGGTTGATGCAAAATTGTCTAATTCCTTTAAATTCCCTATATTTTCTATCTTCCTTCTGAGAACTTTTTTGCAATATATTTTAGAGGTTGAAGATGCTATATCCGATACCGCATTGCCTTAAGAGCCCTTCCTATCGCAATCTTTCAAATGAAACTTGAGGATCACTGAAAGGCATCTGATTCTCAATACAAATCTTAAAGATAGGTATAAGACCTCCTTAAATGGAATAAGGCATCCTATTCTCATCTTTCGAGTTTTCGAGATCGGTCTAAGAAAACCTTAAAAGGAGTAAGACATTCGATTCTCTACACAATTCTTTGAGATAATTATAAGATCACCTTAAATGTAAGGCATCCTATTCTCATCTTTCAAGATAGATATAAGACCACCTTAAATGGAGTAAGGCATCATATTCTCATCTTTCAAGATCAGTCTAAGGCCACATTAAATGAATTAAGGCATCTGATTCTCTACACAATCTTTGAGATAGGTATATTAAATGAATTAAAGCATCTGATTCTCTACACAATCTTTGAGATAGGTATAAGACCACTTTAAATGGAGAAAGGCATCATATTCTCATCTTTTGAGATCGGTCTAAGGCCACCTTAAATGGAGTAAGGCATCTGATTCTCTACACAAATCTTCAAGATAGGTAAAAGACCACCTTAAATGGAGTAAGACATCTTATTCTCATCTAGTTTAATCTCTTAAGATCGGTCTAAGGCCACCTTAAATGGAGTAAGGCATCTGATTCTCTACACAAATCTTCAAGATAGGTAAAAGACCACCTTAAATGGAGTAAGACATCTTATTCTCATCTTTTGAGATCAGTCTAAGGCCACCCTAAATGGAGTAAGGCATTCAATTCTCTACACAAATCTTTAAGATAGATATAATACCACCTTAAATGGAGCAAGACATCCTATTCTGGTCTTTTGAGATCAGTTTAAGGCCAAATTAAATGTATCAAGGCATTTGATTCTCTATACAAATCATCGAGTTGGGTACAAGAATACCTTAAATGGAGTAAGGCATCCTATTCTCATCTTTTAAGATTGATATAAAGCCACCTTAAAAGGAGTAAGGCATTGAATTCTCTACAGAAATCTTCAAGATAGGTATAAGATCATCTTAAATGGAGTAATTCATTCTATTCTCATCTTTTAAGATCAGTCTAAGGCCACCTTAAATGAATTAAGGCATCTGATTCTTTATACAAATGTTCAAGATAGGTATAAGACCACCTTAAATGGAGTAAGGCATCATATTCTCATCTTTCAAGATCAGTCAAAGGCCACCTTAAATGGAGTAAGGCATCTGATTCTCTACACAAATTTTTGAGTAGGTAGACGACCAACGTAAATAGAGTAAGGTATCAAATTCTCATCCTTCAAGATTGGTATAAGGCCACCTTAAATGGAGTAAGGCATCTGATTCTCTATACAAATCTTTCAGATAGGTATAAGACCACCTTAAATGGAGTAAGGCATCTGATTCTCTATACAAATCTTTCAGATAGGTATAAGACCACCTTAAATGGAGTAAGGCATCTTATTCTCACTTCTCTACACTTTCATTGGCACTTGGGTTGGATGTGAGTCTCTGTGCTTTCCTTCTCAACATAGCACTCCTTTCCTTCGACCAATTTTTTGAGTTAGATGTGAGTCCTTGTGCATTCCATCTCAATTTGATCTCTTCACATATTTCCGCCTTCCGAAATTAAATTTTCATAAAATCAAGATTGAAATGAAAATTAAAGTTTTCTATCATCGAATTTGAAGTCAAATCTTTGACGTGACAATCAATTTTCTTAAGGGATGTTTCCGGATTTCCCTTTCTTTTTCCCCTGCGGGAGTCCCTGTTTACTCCCCAGTGGAAACCTTATACTCTTTTATGTTTTGTTTTGAGTGTACTGACTCGGACAATCGTGTTGGCTATGTTTATCTCTTCAGTCAACGCCAATAGTGTGGTGTGCTGGCACGGCACACCACACCTATTTGAGGTCCATTTGTTGACCTCACTTTTGGTTAAGGTCTAGACTTTCCTCTTTAGTAGCCTAGGGTCTAGCCATAAGACTTTTCTATGGACTATTCCTAGAGGACTAAAAAAGGAACCCTCACCATTCAAAGGGAGTCCCCATAGGATTACTTGTCCCTAGGATTAACCCTGGGTGGTGTGATCTTGGTTAGTTTCACACACACACTTGCACATTACACTTCCACTCACAACCTTGAACCCAAACATGCTTAACTTTGATCCTTTAACCTTTTCGGAAACTCATGTAGATGGTCCCCTAGGCCACTAGCCCTAAGCTAAAGTTTAGCTAAGGCAAGTGCATGGAGGACTCAAAGTAGGGAATTCCATTGGTTCATAGCTCAAGTAGGGTGGTTGACACCCCAATTTTACCAAAATACCCAACTTAGTCTTTTGCCCCCAAATCTACCCATACCAATTTACCCTTGAAACCTCAAAATTGACCAAAATTCCCAAACTCACCCAAAATATCCAAATTTCTTCAAAAATCATTTAAACCCATTTTAAACCACCCAAATTGCCCAAAACACCCAAAAAATGCCAAATTTACCTAAACAAATTTTCAAAATTGCCAAAAGACCCCTGATTTTGCCAAAATTATAAAAATACTCCTGGTGACCCAAATTGTCCCAAAATCTTCAAATCATTTCAAATGTCCCCAAAATCAATTTGTACCACTAAACTGAGCCCAATTTGACCAATTTGACATATTTTAACCAGATGCCTCAAATTGCCTTTAAAGGCCCAATTACCCTAATTTGCCCCCAATGTCCACCAATTTGATCCCAATATTCCCCAATTTCTATTCTAAACTCAAAATCATCATTCCTAAAGTTGATTGAAACCAAATCTAAGCTCAACTAAACCCAATTTCAAGCCCAATTTCAATCTCAATCCCAAACTCCCCAATTTGACCCTAAGTCAAAATCCCACTCAATTAAACCCCCAAACCTATCCAATTGCCCCAATTTTGAATCAAAAATTTTTACAACACTTCCCCACATCAAATTAAAACTTCAATTAACCTTGGTCAAGCCTCAATTTCTCTTAAAATCAATCTGAACCAAAACCCACAATTTTACTCCAAATTAGTCATGTCTCCCAAATTCCATCAAATTGAACTCCATAATCCCAAAATTTCCATCTAATTGATATCCAAAACTCTTCATGAAAATACTTATGACCAATTTGGGTATTGAACTCTCACCCTAACCTGAGCCTAATTTGATTCTCCATACATATATATTGTATTCCATATTGTATAAGTTGTATAGATGTGTTCGTCTTGAGTAGATGAAAGTATAGGAACAAACCTAAAGTGATTTGGTTGAGTCTAGCTTGAGATCTTAAGGTTTTAGTGTGAACGGTTCTCGAGTTAGGGAGATTGGGGATGATGAATGGATGTCATCTGTTTCCGTGTTAATTCAATGGACAGGCGTGATGGAGTCAAACGAGGAGATGGTAAACAACGGGACGTTTGACGCTGAGGTGGCTGGCGACGTCAAATAGCAGAGCGTCGAGTGGAAAGCTTAGAGCTGCTGAGGTTGAGGTGGCTCTCACTAAGTTAAATAGAAAAATAGCAATTTTCTAAATTAAATAAATACCAGATCTTCAAAAATCCATAACTTTGCGTAGAAAAATCATAAAAATAAAATAAAAATACCCTCTTAGTTAGTGAATAGAGGAGAATAATGTGGACTGGAAATAAAAAACTATTTATTGAAACTCTGATTTTTGATTAATTAAATGGATTCTATAGTATTTTAATTTGTTTTGAATAAATAATGTTCACCGTAGCTTGAAACTTTGATAGTTTGTTCCTCATGACAAAGATGTGCCCTGATTTTTCTAAGGTCAGAGAGCATCATTGTGCTTGTAACCATAATTTTCAAGCCTCGATGGCTATTTTAGTTTAAATTAATTATATAAATTAAAATATCACTTGGAAAATAATTAGATAAATTTTAGTAGGTTCCCTATGGTCGGAGAAACTTAGGAAAAATATCATGATGGTTTGAATAATTTTGTAGATTTCTATAGGTAAATAATTGTTGATGTCTTGTATAAAATTATTTAAATTAAACATTATTTAAAATTTAGTAAAATTAATTCCAGATTATGTAAAAATATCATGTTAACCCACTGTAAAAACTTGAAAATTATTTGATTAAGTGTAAGTACCAAAGTTAATTTTATAAGAAAATTTTCATTTTTGTAAAAAAAATTATATTAAATTAAATACACTTAGGAACATTATGAAAATTGTTTTTCTGAGTTCCTTGTGCTCCAGTGCACTTAGGAAAAATAAAAATTATTTTTGAGAAAACATTTCATTTTTGAACTATATTATAAATTAAAAATATTTAAAAATAATTAAAATTTTAAAAAATATGAAAATGGTTCAAAATGTTCCTAATTATTTTGTGATTATTTGGGACTCATTAAAATATTTTTTCCAATTTTTCTAAGTTAAAAATAAATTTTTAAAGGCCTAAAAATGCATTTTCCTTATTTTCCCATTAAAATAACTATAATAAATAAATTAAAAATCACAAAAATATGAACTTTATTTCTCTTAGTTCTCTGAACTCATAGAGATTTAATAAAAATACAAAAGTAATTTTTTTGTGATTAAAATATTTTCTTTTTACTTAAGTCATTAAAATTAATAAATAATTATAATAATTAAAATTTAATTTGAAAAATCATGAAATTTTGCCGAAGTGTTTCTCTGACCTAGGTGAACCTCTAATAATTTTTCCATAAAAGATGAAAACTTTCTTTTGATTGATTAAATAAATTAATATTGGAAATCCTCTTTTCTAAGTTAAAATATTTATTTAAATTAAATTAAAATTTGAAAAACCACATTTTCTCGTATGATGTTTCAATTAAACCATGAATAGGGTACTCTAAGACTTTCAAAGTCGTTTGAATTATGCTTAATGAATTATGAAGTGGAGAGCCCCAAGGGAAAAATGGTAATTTGGAATTTTAGTGTCTTAATCAAAATTTAGGATTAACCAAAGGGAAAAGTGGATTATTTTGATCTTAATAAGCACTTTTGGATGATTGAGACATAATGGGTTGATGGGTAGAAACCAATTTGCCACATTTCCATGATAAGAGTAAAATTGTAATTTTCTAAATTATCACGAATTAGAAGTTAATCAAAATCAAATGATTTTGAAGTGATGGACTTAGGTTAGAAAGATGATAATTAACTTATTTTAAGCCAAAAATTGAGGATAATATGATCTTTTAATAAGAATAAATATCACCTAAGTTAAAATTTTTAATATTTACAAATTGTCTCATTGAGAGTGTTAAGGGCTTGTTAGTGATTTAAGCTTGATATTTAAACTTATTTGATAAAGATTTAGAAAAGTTAACATGATTGATGATAAACACCTCTAAACACTACAAGCCCAACTTTAGTGGTGGGTGCAAAATCTTTAATGACTTAAACTTGCCTTAGGGGCATCCACCTACATAACTCTTCTAAAATATCAGTCCTTAGGATAATTGAAATGTCAAGGTTCACCGAGTAATGGGGTAATTTTAACTTGAATTTGGGATGATTAATAGAACAATATGATAAGTTCAAAATGAACTCGAAATGTTTCAATGCAAAAGCTAACATTTCAGCAGAAATGTTGAGAAGATGATAGATACGCTTTTATAGTGTTGTTTAATTTAAGTCAATTGTTTAATTTATGTCATTTTACTTTTTGCAATCTACTTTTGCTTGCAAATATTATAACTGTTTGGATTATAATTGTTTGGTTGTGCACCATACTCTACTTGCAAAAATCAAATCCATTTTAAAATATTAATCAACATTTTCATAAATCTAAAATAAATTGTTTCAAAGGTGACCATAAATCCTTTGAAATGTCACTAAACATAAAATGACCTTTTGAATTTACGGGAGTCCCTCGGAGGAGGTAACCCGCGGTTGCTAACGAAATCTCTATGGTTTAAATGAGTTTCACAACTCGTTTAAGCTAAGTAAATTCAAAAAAAATAGTGATACCAAAATGAGGGAATTGTGGGATCCTAAATGGTGTCGCTCTAATCAACTTTAACCCCCCCCTATAATGATTGAGCTTTAAACTTGTCATTTAAACCCTTAAACCTTAAAATTTAGGACCGGTATTTCATCAAGGAGCTTGGAGCTAACTTTATGGGCAGCCTTCTACAACATGAAGATCTACAATAGCATGAGGAGATACAACAACATATCTTTCCTTAGAATTAAACAACAAGCCATAGGATTTTGAGGTTGTCTGTTTAGTGCGACATAAATCCTCAACTCATCTCTTAACGCCTTTGTACGACTCTGCTATACAATTTAATCCCTAACTTGTTTTAGGATGACGAGGTTGTCATTCATCACAACCTAAATCCTCACATCTTCTGAGCTATTTGTGCGACCATCTCGCATAAATGTAAGCCATAATTAATAAAACAGGCAATATGAAACATTTAAGTAATTTTTCTTCTCGAAATTAAAGCCAAACCATAGAATAGCTTAAAAAGTCACTGAGGTACTCCTCAGAATCTGTGACAACCACTAGTTCTTCTTCCTTTGAATTCCATAACAATGTTCCAACTTTGAGTCATTCTCCTTTCACACCTCTTTGTCATATCTTTTGAAAAGTCCTATCCCTTTGAACTCCTTGAAGACAATATTCTCTGATCTTAATTCTGATCTTAATCGAGATTAATCGAGAGTTTTCTTAAGTGACATCGGTTATCTAAGATGTAATTAACTATAGGGGCTTACCCATATACGAAACTTTTAAGAACTCAGCTTAATATAAATTGTATTTAATTTTTCATATTAAATAAAGGAATTTTTGGTCAAAAATGGTTTTTCGCATACTTAAACAGATGTCATAAATTCTTTAGTTTCTTTAGTTGAGCCTTACCAGTAAGTAGTGTATCTATTCTTCTGGATGGATGCATTGCTTGTGGTGTTAGGCTTGTTTATTTAAACTACTGAGGATATGAGATCGGTTCGGTCTTATATTTTCAAAACTTAATATATACATTCCAGCGATCGACAACTTCTAATTTGGCAATCAACAATGGCATCATAAACTTTGATGTAAACTTTTGATAGATCGATGTTGACTATGAGGACCCCCTGATGAACATAGTTAGTCAGAGAGAGACGAAAGGATTAAAAGTCAATTATTAAAATCAACACAATGGGGGAATCGTCATAAAAAAGGAAGAAGTCAGAGAATCCAGATACACAAAACCTAATGGAGAGGGTCAATCACCTGCAATCCATGATTATGATGCGACAGAAGATTTAATCAGTTCTACTTTAGAAAGAGTACCAGATAAACCACTAAGATGCAAGCAACGTAGGAATGCTAATCACTGTAAATAACAAGTTTTGAATCAATTAGAAAGGAGGTGTGTCAAGGAGGCAGCCACAGAGCTCACTTCAATTTCTGAAGAAGAAGTTCCCGGCGAGACTTTGGGAGAGACTTTAACCATTGCCCCAATTACAGAAGAAGAGCCAAGAATCATCATAGAGCCTGCGCTACTAGAGATTCCTCTTAACAAGCTTTGTGCAGCATGCCCAAAATGCAACGCAGAGATACCGAGGTAGACATCATTGGCAGGAGCATTCACAGAGTGCTCAAAATGTAATATTCTCCACTTAGAACACTACAGAACTTTTGAGGAGTATACAATAGCCTCTATGATATTTACAAGCATGAAGCACTCAGATGTAGAGCCGTACAAACCACAGTTTGTTGAGCCACGACTGACTAGACCCGCAGTTACGCAATTATTTAATTTCAAAGATACGGCCAAAAGCTTGACCAAATTTATGATTAGCTACTACTATGAAAAATTAGATATTATATAAAGATGATAAAAAAAGATTTACACACCAGGGGTACTATGCAAGTATATGTATCATTTCAAGTAATATAGGATTTTCTTTAAAACCTCAGTATCGATCCCAAGGGGAAAAAACCAAAACTCTTATAAAATTGACTTTTAAAAAACCTACTATTAATTGTAGAAAAACTTATATATGAAATGATCACAAGTTTTTGAGAAATATATAATCTGATAGAAATAAAGAAATGCTAGTATGCTAAGCAAATGCAAATGTAAATGCAAGACTATTTGAAAAAGGGTCTTAAAATGCAAAGTTATCTCTACTCTAAACTAATAATGTATAAGGAGTTCAAATTTGTATATATCATCCTTCTCCTTGTAATAAGTTTATAATTAGTGCAGGAAAATAATTTTAAAGTATAACTAAGTTATTGTGCCAAATAGGAGCAATTCTATTATTTACCCTCGATTAAGTGTATAAAAATCATTGGTTAATCCAGAGTTTGGTCCCTAAACTCATAGTTAAGTTTGGAAGATACTAGCTCTCACTCTAGAGTTCCCACTTCCCCTCCCCTGAGGGATAACATCTCGCTTTGGTTTCCAAGCATCTGGACCAAATTAAGAATTTTATCATGTTACCCTAAAATCTTCAATCCTACGCCCATCACATCTTATTCCCTTATTTTTTTGCACTTAACCTCATGAACAACATTCTCATCCATGAGACTAAATGTGATTCTTACTATGTTGGAACATAGCCCATAATAATGGGTCACTACATTTTACAACAAACTTTAATAAATCAATTGGCTAGATTGATAAGTAAATGAAGCAAAGAGTTTGAATCATCGCAATTTATGGATATTTAAAAAGCACTTCTACTAAACTGCATTCCTACATATAATTATTCTTCATTGTAGGGAGAAAGACAAAGGAAACTACTCAAATCTCATGGGAAGAAACAATAACACATAGATTTATAGATAAATAAAATTTTACAAAACAAGACAAAATAAAATAAATAAAATTCACAACTTATCTCAAACTCCTTCCCAAGCAATCCTTCAAGTTCCTTTGAATCACTCTCTCTTCTTACAATTCACTCTAAACTTACTTGAAATTTGAAATGAAGAAGTTTTCTCTCACTTCTCCTCTTCTCCTTCAAATCTGCAGCAAGTCTTTGAGATTTTCTCTTCTCTAGGAAGAATCCACTTCTCTACTGCACACTCCCTTTTCTTCCTCCCCAAAAGTCCTCTTTTGAACCTTCAAAAGTTTCTTTAAATAGATCTCTCAAAATCCACAAGATTCTATTCAAACACCTTTTCAAAATTCATCCAAATTCAATGTATCTTCTAGATAATCATCATCGGCGCCTATGTGCCAAATTCTGGCGCCTAAGCATCGTTATCTCTATGTCTGGCACCTAGGCGCCATATCAACTTTGGTCTTTTTGCTTCATTTGACTCCAATTGGCTCCATTTTTGCTCCATTTGCTCCATTTACTTTATTTAGTGTACCTAAAACCAAAAACATCAAATAATACCTTTAATTAAAGCATAATTTCATTAAAATAGACATTAATTATATAAATAAAAGCAACATTTTTTTAGGCATGTCAAAATCCCCCAAAATTAATTGTTACTTGTCCTCAGGTAACTTTTTTCCTCTGAAAAATAAGCTAACATGTTTTAATATGTAGTGGTGGTTTTCATTAAAAACCTTTATAGTTTTGTCCTGTAAATGTGGTAGTCATGAATTTAGGAAAATCTTAATAATTTAGGTTAGAAATAAGACATAAGAATATTTTGCAATCAAGTGTAGGAATTCTAATTCTTTTATTCATTTCAAAAATTAATTGTAGTTTGAAAAACATATGAATCTCAGAAAAATAATAGATAGAAATTGAGAGAATTCTACTAGTAAAGGTAAACTAATATTGCAGAACATAAAACCTCAAAAATATAATTAAGTCTCTTTCTTTAAAATGATTCAAATAAAGTCAATTTTTAATTAGACATCCCCTCAAGTTTTTCCCCACTTTCGCATACACTTTTCTTCTCATTCTTTTTATTTTCTTTTCTCTTTTTCTTTTTCTTTTCTATTTTACTTTTAGGATTATTTTCAATCTATTCTTTTCTCTTCCTCAGTGAAGATTAATATATCTTGATCGGCGTTTAAGGATTTTGAACTTCACTATCCTCCATTTAAAGTTAAGAACTCTTTACATTTCCTTACTTTAATAATTTATATTAGCTTTCAAAATTAACTTTCATAGAGTCTAGACTCTTTAAAGTATATATCTAAGATCCTTAGTTTTTCAAAAGACAATTTCTTTCCTAATTTAAATAGTAAAATCATATTCTTATTCTCTTTCACTTAATATTCAAATTCTTAGAACTAACATTTATCACCAAAAAATTACTAAAGTCTTACCATAACATCTATAGAATAAAAAATATAGTTCTTTGAAAATAACACCACATAGCCTATATTACTTTAAAAAGATATTTTCTTTGAATATACTTTCTTATGGACAATTAAGATTTTGTTTTTTAAAAGTTTTTCTCCCTCCCCAAACTTAATTTTTTTCTTAATAGATTAAAACATTTACAACTAAAAAGATGAAAGATGGAAGAAGAATTTTAAAAAATGGTTTTTATAAAAAAAAGGGTTTAACATGAAAATGTGTAAGAACAAGAAGCACGTATACAATAGCATTAGAGTCTAATTAACATGTATATAACAAAAAATAAATTTCTAAGTACAGGAGTCTTTATAAACATTACACATGTACAACAGTAGCAGTATAGTAAAACAACCAGTAGTACAACAATACAGACAACAAGCAGTATAAGCACAAATAGTAATAAGTCTAAATTACTACAAGTTCACAACAACAACTTCTACACTAAAGAGTTCAAGAAACTAATTGTTGACACAATTTTGGTTAAGGAGTTGCTCATTGGAAGATGTTGGCCACCAGAATCGAAATCTCGTCGCTTGCTTCGGAAAGTCATTTAATTTACATATATATATATATATATATAAGTTTAGAAAAATATGAAATCAAACTGACCCCATATTTTTCATAGTTTAAATGAAAGAGCACTATACCTCAAACTATATATCTATCCCGAAAGATAAACACAAGACTTGAGAATGAGACTCAATCAAATAAACTAAGAAATATATGGCATCTGTTTGGTCAGCAAAACTATTTTATTTGCCGATAAATTCTCCTTTTTAATACAAAGAATTAAATAAGATTTATATTAAGATGGGTTCAGAAAAGCTTCCTATAAGGGCAAGCCCCTATAGTTAATTATATCTTAGATAACCGAAGTCACCTAAGAAAACTCTAGATAAAAATCGGGAAATATTATCTTCAAGAAGTTCAAAAGGATAGGACTTTTCAACGAAATCGGACAAAGAGGTGTAAAAGGGGAATGACTCAAATTTGGAACATTTTATTTTTGAAATCCAAAGGAGAAAGAACTAGAGGATGTCATAGATTTGAAGGAGAACGTCAGTGACTTCCCAAGCTACCCTATGGTTTGGCTCCAGTTGGGAAGAGAGAGAAGAGAAAAATTTAAATGCTTCATCCTGTCAATTTTATTAGTTAGGGCTTACATTTGTGTGAAACGATCACACAAATAGCCTGGAAGATGTGAGGGTTTAGGCCGTGATGAATGACAAACTCGCAATCCTAAGACGAGTTAGGACTTAGATTATACAATAGAGCTGTACAAAGGCCTAGAGATAGGGTGAGAATTTATGTTTCATAAGCAAACAACCTCGAAGTCCTATGACTTGTTGTTTAATTCTTAGTAAAGAATGGTTTAACTGATGTAGATAGGTTTTGTTGTTGAAGATGGTCGTGCTGCCCACAATGCTAGCTGCAAGCTCCTTGCCATGATGAGTTTAAGTTTTTTAGTGTGTCAGGTTATGATGTCAAATCAGATGTCCCTATGGTTGAAGTTCATTAAATATTATGGGGCATTTTAAAGTTGATTAGAGCGACACCGTTTAGGATCCTACGGTTCCCTCGTTCCGGTACCACTATTTTCTATTAGATTCACTTTGTCCAAACAAAATTACTAAACTCAACTTAATGACTTCCATACTTTCATTTAGACCGTGGGAAGTCTCGTTTGCAATCGTAGGTTACCTTCTCCGAGGGATTCCCGATCATCCGATAGAGACATCTTAATTTAGTTGCAATTGTTGTTATGTGATGTTTGTGATTAAATTTTGAGTTGTTTGATATTTTGAATGTTGTGGCGGTGAATTTTACCTTGGTTGATTTTAGTTTTTGTTTTGGTTATGGTTAACATGCAAGTTTATGTAGGTAAACACAAGCATGAAACGTGTAAGGAAGAGGCAGAAGAAAAAACGGTACTATAAACTGTAAAAGCGTACCTGGCGAGTCTTCAAACGCAATAATTTAAAAGTGTACCTATCCCCTTCTCGTCATTCTCGCTGAAAGATTTTAGTGGAAGATTTCCTATAACAAAATATAACAAGTTCAATTTGTCCATCAAAATATCCAAGATATTCCAAAGTGTTCGAAGGATGACCCTGAACTGCTTTATAAATCCCTTGAAAAGCTCCGAGTCCATTTTGAACTTATCAAATTGTTCAATTAATCATCCCAAGATCGAATTAAAACTTAATTACTTTCAATTAACCATCCCAAGATCGAATTAAAACTTAATTACCTTAAGAATAAGAAAATCAAATAGTCACTTAACTATTCATTTTGATAGTTATGTGAGTGGATGCCCCAAAGGGCAAATTCAAGGTTATTAAGGACTTTAATACCTCAAATTAAAGTAGGGCTTAAAATATTTGAAAATATTTATTAATTAACTATGTTCATCCTTTCTAATCCTGATTAAGACAATTTCTCATATCAAACTTAATTCATTGTTAGGCCTCTTTTTAACTTCAATTTTCAAAGTGATTTAAAACAATTTAAATGTTAAATTAGAACTTTCCTCAAAATCAGATTTAACATTTGATCACCAACTAATAGGCTTTAAATGAGTGAGTTATGAGTTATTAGTGAGTTATTATCTTCATAATTCAAGCCCAATACTTTAAGATCCTCTAAATTATGATAATTAAGAGAATTATAATTTTATTTTTATCATAAGACAAGTGGCAAGTTGGTTTCTACCTGTTAACCCATTATATTTCAATCATCCAAAAAAAGTTCATTATAATCAATATTTTTACCCATTTTCCCTTTGATTAATCCTAAAATTCAATTAAGGTATTAAAATTTCAAAATTATCATTTTGCCCCTAGGGCTCCCCACTCCATAATTTATCAAATGAAACTCAAGTGACTCACAGAAACAAGTACAGAGACTCATAGACACAAGTTCAAAAAAAACCACAAGTAAACACTTGGGAAAATCTTGAAGGAAATAACAAGCTAACAATGTAAAAGCTGAAGTGGACTATAAGCATTCAGGTTCGGGTGGGCTCAGAACTATATATATATATATATATATACTCGAGGAAATTTGAATGCTACTATCGGTCACCCGTACGTATAGAACCCGACATTCAAGTAGAAGGGTGTCCTACTGTACCAACTTAGGAGGGTACTCCTTAGCCCGGTACAGGTGATTGACAAGTGAAGAATCAAATTTATATTTTGGCATGCACATAAGTTTCATGCAGAGAAAATTGTAGTAATTTTGTAGTTAAAATACTTTTGTAAATGTAGTATCTATTCTTATCGTATCTGTTCTTATCAGTTTTGTACAAATATGATTGTCATTGAGTCGATCACACCGTCGGGGGTGGGACCGCCAACAACCTAAGTGGGCAATGGTGTCCCGCTAGTCTCATGTCGGTGAATAATATTATCATCCTACGGTTCACTAGTCCCGATGTTGTAGGATGGAACATTATTCTGCTCTACCACGGCATGCCTTTGTCATCATCACCCTTACCCCACCGTCCAAACCGTCCAACTGAGTCTTGCTTGATGGTTCACATATAACAAAAAGATATATGTTTGCACTTATGCTTAGGACATAAGCACATAAATCAACTAAGAAGCAAGGAAGAAAAGAAGAAAAATGGTGTGAGAGAGGAGAGAACAATCCACCTGAAATAACGAAAAGGTGAAAGGTGGATTGACCCTTAAAACCACATCTAAAATGGTCGATGAAAAGTTCCCAAAATGCGACACAAACGATCCACGAATCAACACAAGAGGTTATCATTTTTCTCAATTCGACATATGTATTAACCCAAAAGGGGTATCCTTTTCTAAATCCCATGGAGAGAGACCCCCAATCTCCAATTTATAAGCTACTTTGCATGTATCAACAACTTGAATACAATCAAAAGAGAGTTCAATTTTCACAAGTGGGCTCAAGCTAACTAAAGTCCCCAAAACCAATGCATAAAGCAGGGTCAAGCCAGCTACAACCCTCTCAAATATCCAATTCCAAAATTCGATTTCAACAAACCAAGAAGAGACAATTCACAGACTCTCAAAATTCTGCTTCGGCCAGTTGAAGCGAAGATAATGACAAGTTACTAAAACTTTGACTTCATCAAACCAAAAAAAAAAACACCTCCAAAATTTTTAAGATTCCAAAGCTTAGGTTGAACAAACCAAGAAGAAAACCAACCAATTGCAACTATTATTATCAAGGGCCCAAAACAAATATTGTCGCAACCTTCAAAATAAAGCAAAGGCAAACTTATTGCAACTTTCAAAGGATCCAATTATCGAGCAAAGAATGAACTGGCTTCAAATCTTTTCCAAATATATGCACACCAAAACAGTCTCGGAAAGCCCCAAAAACCGCAGCCCTAGCAGGCCAAGAAGGATCAAAAGAGGATTTGCATGTGTAATCATCCATTCTTGCGCATAAAAAAATCTGGAATTCAAACTCCAGTGAAATAAAACTAAGGAAAATTTAAATACGAACCATGCAATTCTCAAGTAGTTACATACGTAGCACTCACATATATACCACCCAAATATTTGATAGTCCAAAAGAAATAACACGATCGCATGTGTAGGTAAAATAACGCATATGCGAGAGTTGAAATTTGGGTGTTAGTTGTGTAAAAATATAAAAGAATTTTACGGTTTATGCAAAACTTGGGAAGATCAATGTTTAGGTGTCAAATATGTAAATATACATGAATTTGATGGTATGCATGTAGATCCTCTAAAATTAAACCATAGCACTATTTTATATGGTGCAAATATTTTAGGTGGCATAAATGTAAACATATAAGAATTAGGTGATGTGTATGTAAATCCTTAGCGAGCCTTGCCGGATCTTCCAACACTGGAAACAAACGAATATTATTATTGCCGTTGAATTTATTATCAAGCCATTTTACTTGGCTGCACTACGAAGATACAGAGACTTTAGGGGGGAAGGCTGCCCAAAAGATGGAAGAGTTTCCCACGCCGAGCACCGCTCAGGCGGCTGTGCTCCAGATTGGAGATCAAATTTGTATTGTACATCCAGTTTACATAGCTTACACCCTTGCATGAATATATGAACAAACTCAGATTTTTGTATGGTTTAAGACTTTCGAGCACACTCACATCTAAGTCAGAATTGACACTGTTCCGCATAGGGCTGTCAAAACGGCTCGTTGTTCGTGAACAACTCGTGTTTGGCTCGTTAAGAAGCTCGTGTTGGGCTCGTTCGCTAAGTTAACGGGCCGAACACGAACTAATATTTGTCCGTTCGTGTTCGGCTTGTTTTGGCTCGAAATACTAGAAATCAATTTTATATAT